>NC_137972.1:72103699-72703699 GCF_963924665.1 Micromys minutus | reverse complement strand
ATATTGTAATTAAAAAATAATTTGAACTTTAGCAATAAAAAGTTAGCCACTTTTTTTTCTATCTTAGATTGCCCTATAGATAGGAAACATCTGGGTATAATGTTTTTATAAAAAACACAATAGATGGTTAGATGTTCAGTTATGTACAAACATATGTTCTGGATATCTACAGGTACACAACACAAGCAGCTAACTCTGCTAGAACATGAGTGCAAAATCATAAAACAAAACTATGAAAATCTTGGCTTTAGGTCTCTATGTGTATAGAAATAATGAACTTAACACTGGATGTAATCAGGGTCTGCAGAGATATTGCAAGCGATGAAATGTCCACTGTGCAAGCATCAGGACTCAAATTTGGATTCTCTGCCTTCATGTAAAAAAAAAAAAAACATGGTGGTACAGAGGGTGATGGTTCACTCCTGGCACCAGACTGGATAATCCTTGGGGATGACTGGCCCACTAATCTTGCCAGATTGGTGAGCTCCAGATTCAGTGATTGATGCTGTCTCAAAAAACATAGGGAGGTAAATGCTTGACATCAAACTGTGACCTCTTCAGAGGGGTGCACACACACAGGGTGGGGACATTTTGAAATGCTGATATAGTAAAATGTTCTCATTGCTGTTCCACTCCTGGGAAGGAAAGAGTGTGTGTCTTCTCTCTGTTCAGAGCCATGAGGAGTGAAATGTTCTCGCCAGGTGACCCTGAAGAGGGACAGAGATAGATTCCAAGGACTCTGATGAGCTGTGAAGGTCCCAAAATTGCTTCTCATTCCAGCTTCTAGTTTCACAAGAACTTTAGCTTCTCGTTTTGTGTCCCAAATGATGTGTTCTAATAAGGCCAGTTTATCTGCTTATCGGGAAAATAAACTAACCATAGTTGAATGCTTTGTCCTTGTTAACATCAAAACTGAGAACTCATGGAGTCAGCATCTTAGGGGCCACTGTGGGTGGGTGGAAGGCTACCAAATAGAAGCTCTACCCAAGGTACTGGGAGATTCACATGTTGTATGTTTTATTGATTCATTTCTTAATTTGTTTGACTCAACTGTTTAGTATGATTCTTACAACCCAAAACCAGGTAAATATGTGCAAGACGGCAAGTCATTTTCAACATGAAGTCCATTCGTCCTGTGTATGTGAAGTTAAAAGCTTGACTTTGAGGCAAAAGGAGGCTGTCCTTCCCCTTTCACATGGGAGACCTGAAAGATCCAAACAGTAGTTAAGCATGTCTGGAAGTTTCCTCCTATCTTAAAATATCAAGAACCCACCTGTCACTTGGAGTTCTATTGAGTAAAAAGCGAGCTTTAAATAGTGGAGCTTGGGACCTCTGATTTAAGCAGTATCAGCAAAACCCAGCCTCTTCTTTATCTCAAATTAACTACAAATTCAATTAGAATAAAAATCTTCGCTCACCCTGCAGAAGAGAATTTACACAAAGAAAAGCAGATGTTCCCACCACATTGAGCGCATTTTGCCACAGTGGTCGATGGGATTTTTCCATCTTGCAAGTCCAATCAGTGGTGAAAGATACACAGAGGCAGCCTCTCCCCATTCTGAAAACAGCTTCCATTTCCTGCGCGCCTTTAATTAGATTTACTTCTTCAACTGAAATAATATCAGGCTGAAAGAATGCGAGGGGAGTTTGATTAACATTGGGTTCACAAGGGTCTGGAAAGATTGCTCGGTCTAGAAAGTGCTTGTGGCAAAGCAGCCTGACTTGAGTTCAATTCCCAGAAGAAAGGTAAAAATGCAGGATGTGCTGAAGTTGAAAGCATTGCAGAGGAAAAGACAGGAGGATTCCCTGCAAGTTGCTTATTAGCCAGCATAGTGATTGTGGAGTCCCAGGAAGACACCTTCCCTGTAAAAGCAATAGACATGTCCTTAGGTAGAAGTCTGTAGAAGTCTGGCCTTCAGAGGCATGTGCACATCTCCACTGCAACCCCCCACTACTGAATCAGCAAATCCAGAAATGGTTAAATATTTACTCGGAGAAGCTTTCACAGGTAAAGCATTGTTCAGCTGGATAATACATGGTAGTAAAACTAACCACTAGAGACTGTAACGAGATCATAGCTTAATTCAATGTTGAGCTTTGAACAAATAAAGAAACACAAATAGATATTAGGAGAGACCTACAATGGACCTATATTTTCTTTCTTTCTTTCTTTCTTTCTTTCTTTCTTTCTTTCATTCATTCATTCTTTATTTATTTATTTATTTATTTCAACATAAGAAATGGCCCATGATCCAAGGTGCCCAGTGAAGAGACACCGGGTCACAGTGGAGTCAGAGGCACACAGATCAGGCTGCCATGAACTCTTGGGCTTCTGGAAATGTCTAACGTACGTTAAAATACGTCATTCCTATTTTACGTTATATTCCTCCATTTCATCAGAAAGGAAACCTGAATGATAAGAGAACATATTTTCAATTATACTGAGAACAGTGATGATTATTAAGACACACAAACTATTTTAATTATTTATTATTACTTTATCGAGGCTTCCTTTATTATTAGAATTATTACTAAATAAAAAAATCACATGCACTTGATGCTGAGTTTCAGTTTCTTTCCACAGGATGGTATTGAAATATGTCAGATCTTTGTTCATATTTTCCTTGTCAGGATTGGGAAAGTATTACTACACATCTTTTAATTCCTATCCCTCATGGATCTCTTTCACTCCAGTTAATTTCTCCCCAACACCCAGCAATGCGGTCAGACTGACTTTTCTGAACTCTATACCTGTTTGTGAGCATCTCACGTTAACTGGCCAGGAATCTTCTTCCTAAGAAAGTGCCCCATGGACCCAGTGTTTTCCCAGGGTTCTTCTCTTTCCTGGGCCGTTTCCCTTGCCTGTTCCTACTCTCTGTCCACTTCCTTTGTGTGTGTTAGACAATTCTTCAATTCACATTGCCCTTGTAGTTCATTTTTTAAAGCACATGTCTCAGACAATGTTACGGACCCCAGGTAAAGCCCCAAACAGTGTAGGGAGGTAGAGAGTAAGCACAGTGAGCCAGCAACTGCAGGCACAGACTGGACAGGGAGAAAAGGAGGGAAGTAAGAGAAGACGAGAGACTGGTGTTATCAGGCAAACACCAGATGTCGTTGAGGTGACGCTGGATTTAACTGAAGCAAGTGACATTGTAGGAATATCTGACACCTGGGAACCATCTTGGATCTTTTGGAATGTATAATCTTTTTGATCATAGAAATGGATATTGTTTAGCTAAAATAATTATTTGGACACTCCAACAGAGCAGTCTGCTCATGCCTGGCCCAGAAGGCTACTGCCAGTGGGAGCATCTCTAGATGGCTTGATAGGTCCACAGCCATGTGCCTCTCTCTCTGTCTCCCTGTTACACTTCCATAGCTAGAATTATGAATCACATTCCCATTACTATTGTTCCCATATTTATCAGTCTGAGTTGTAGGATTTAATCTTCTTCCTAGGTCGAGGGTCTAGCATACAACATTGGTACTATTAATGGTTGGGGTGTTTGTTGTTAAATAAATAATAAGATGAACATATGATTAAGCAAATGAATAAGTAAACAAACAGATGAACTTACTAGCAATGGCTCTTCGGGGGCAGAAAACAGGAAAAAAAATATTCATTCTTTTTCTACCTAAATATTATGTATTCTACATTAATGGAATTTTATCTTCTCATTGTATTATTTAGTAACATTTCTCCATTTATAAAATGGTTAGAGTGATTGAAATATATTTACATTATATATATACACATACATATGTTACATATAATAAAATATATGATATACAACAATGTGTGTCCCTTCCTACGTCCACTACATATTCCTTAGAGGCACAGTATTGAGGAGGTATGAGAAGGAAACAGAAGGCAGTGTGTTAGCATGATTCTTCTCTAAAAAGCAGATAGCACAGAAGAACTGGTATCTGGGCTTGTAAAGTTAGGGTTTGGCAGGTGTGGCACAGAAGCTGAAAGACAAAGATGCACAATTTGTTTCAGTACATTTAAGGATTAAAAAAAATGAGATGCTATCTGGAAACTCACACACTAAAGACCAGAGATACAGGTAAGAGTCACTGTTGACCCTGAACTTAGAAACTCTGCAGTTGTCCTTCCCAGTGCTCTCTGACAGGCACAGTTCCTTCCTCCCTAATCCTTCCTGTCCTCCATCTTGCAAAGGTATTGTCTAAATACTGGTACATAAATGGATCCACGGAACAGGAAACATTGTCAACTTAGCATCTGCCATTTCCCCAAGTCTAGAGTCCTTCATGGAAATCAGCACATCTCTCTTCAACTGCTGTTATTGGTATGTGTGTATTTGGGTTCAGTTCTCAAAATGTTAGCTGCGATGTGTTTTGCTGTGGATTTCTTTGAATTTATCTGCTTAAAAACCCACTCTATTGTATAAATAAGATATATATTAAAATATACCACAATATATAAACATATGCATACACATATGTATATGCATAAGCATACACATGGATATATCACCAAGTTTAGAAAAATCCACCCATCACTTATTAGGGAAACTTTTCAAGCCCTTACCTTCTTTCCCCATAGGTTGTTCATAATGTAAATTCAAGGTATTTTGTTATAGCCAGAAATCCTTGTATCCCAAGATTGTACCCTTTTTTTTTCAGACTACCTTTTGGAGAAAGTATCTGCACTTTCTAATGAGCAGCAGTCTCCGCAGTCTCCAGTCCCCCTGCACTTCTCGTCTGTCTCCTCCTTTCCACCGTAGATTCTGTCCCCACATTGGATTTTTATGCTGATTTTTCCAATTTTCAGTTCAAGAATTTTCCAACCGTCTTATCATTGTCTCTATGATTTTTGTAGGACAAAGTTTTTTTTCCTCTTTTGCCCAATTCTGCATGGAGGTCTTTCTTCCTTCTTCTCTCCCCACCCCATCGGTCCCCGTCCTTTTGTATCTATTAGTTTCAACAGTATTTACATTGCTTACTTATCGTTTCCACCATAGCTGCTGTAAAGTCTTGGGCCAGATAATTTTTAGCATTTATGTCATAGATTGTGTCCTGTGTTATTTGTTGCTTTGTTTCTTGCAGGTTGGTTTTATCCTTGCTCTAGACTTGATGATGATGATGATGATGAGGAGGAGGAGGAGGAGGAGGAGGAGGATGAGGAGGAGGATGATAACGATGACAATGATAATAGAAATACGGACATTGAGTTCTTTAAACTTTCTTTGTTAACCGTTTTCCTCTGAAACCACTTTAGCTGAGGGAAGGGAATAAAAGTTAGGATTGAAGAAGCCCAGGCACCTCGGTTGCTCCCATTGACAGAAGGGAGAAAAGAAAGAGAGGATGTCTTTTGCTGCAGTTGAACTGGGATAACTCTCCAACAGGCATCCCCACGTGGGAGGAACAGATGTGCCTGCTGTGGCTCCACATGTGAATTCTTCTGGAAGCCCAAGGTGGGGCTCTTGTCTGTCTTGCAGAAGTGACTGTTTCTGCTCCCCACATTAACTCCTGAGGCCTCCTCCAGCTAGTTTCAGGTGGTTGGGTTGGTTGAGCATTTTTGTTTTTCTTTCTTTTTTGACTTACTGGTTCTTTGACACCTAATGGAGAGGAGAGAAGGAGAAGGGAAGAGAGGTGAAGCAATCATGAGAGCCATTCTCCTCTATGCCTATCGGGACTCTGGGTTCCTGGACTCTGAGATATAGTTATTATAGGAAAATGGAGGAAAGGGAAAACTCAGGATCTTTCTTACTGTCCTTCTGCCCTGGAATTCGAGGTCAGTCTGGCGTCTCCTCTCTACATTTCAAGAGCTTCTTATGTGTGCTTCATATACATTCTTAGCATGGTGGCTGTACATAGAATAAGAAACAAAAGAAAAAAGTATTCTACCGCATCCTCAACAGGCCTGTTAACAAGAACACCGACGAAGTCAGAGCCATAAATCACACTGATGTAGTCCAAGCATCTTTTTGTCCCAGCATATTCTTCTTCTGTGCAAAGCAGTGCCTCATTCTCTCAGAACCCTGGACTGTTCTGGGGGTGGTGGTCCTCCCAAAGTTTCAGGAATCACAGGTATGGGCCACTGTTGCCAGCTTTGTCCCCATTTGTTTTCAGCAAAAAGTTAATTTTCCTTACTTGTCTGTATATGTCAACTTAATCAATATATCATTAAAAACACCAACCTAACATCTCAGTCATGGCAAATAGAGAATTGCACCTCAAGTTCCCAGCTGTAATCCCCTGACACCTCCCTGATTAGCACTGAGGTCCTAATCACAGCCTTCACCTTACAGGTCTCACTGAAGAGACAAGGCACAGCCATTTTAACCTTCAGTTCCCCTCTTTGGGAAATCCCACCATACTCACTTGTGAAGCTTTTGCAGTTCATATTGCCCAAGCTCTGTTCTCTTAACTATAGGCAATATATTTATTTTAACCCCTGAACCAATATCAATGCAGACACAGATTTTGTACCCAACACCGCCATTTCAAAGTACCAAACATCTTTGTTTTTTTTTTCTTTAATGTATGCTCCCAAAGTTTGAAAGCATCTATTTATATAGTACAGCAAAAGTATCCATAGCAAATTCAGTGCTGAGTGTGGGAAAGTGTGATCAGTATTGTGGACGGAGGCTTGTCACTCAGTGGGTAGGAGTGTCCTCATGGCATGAACCAATTATGTCAAAATGTTTTTCATTTCTATTGTTAGCTACAGATGAGATAGTCAGTATCAGTAATCCACTGAGGTTAAACTGGCAAGATACTCCACAGAGTTGGAGTTTACTATTTTATTTAGGGGTTTGGCTTTACGGACACACTTGTGACACCATGGACTGGAATAACAAGACACTTATTTTTATCATCAAAAATGACATGTGAGGGCTGGCAAGATGGCAGAGTGGAGAAAGGAGCTTGCTGAAAACCTCAATTAACTGAGTTCGAACCCCAGAATCCATGTGGTAGTTCACTTTCAACTTAGAGAATGTTCATTCCAAACTTACCCAGGTAGCACTGGGAGAAGCTCTTGGGACCCAGGAAGCATCCGGAGAAAGCAACTACATGAGAACAGCGAGCGGATTTCTGGACAGTTTGACCTGGGACCCCTCAGATAATCCTGTCTCAGTATTTCTTTTGCAGATCCTGCTGCAAAGAAGGTATTGCCTTTTTGCCTGCACCAGTGACCTGGCATCTCTGAATTATTTTCTGCTTTGGTTTACAGAAGAATAAGCCTGTAATTAATTATATATCAGAACATGAGTCTCGACCTGACAATAATATACAGGTTAAGAATGCTCTATTTACATATGTAGGTTATTTAAAATATGTCTTGTTAAATAAATATTTAAAATTCCTTCTTATTTGGCTTATAAAGTGTTAGAAAGACGCTGCAGTTTGACTTTACGGGATGTTCAAAAGTGAGATATTTGAAAGGAGACCAACGTCCCTGCCCAGTTAACATGTCCTTCCATGGCAAAGTACACAGAAAACATCCTTAATAAAAACAACAACACCAATTATTTACACCAACACTGAAATATATAATAATGGGAGAAAGTTGGTCTCTGGGAATTCATATAGCTTATCGAGTATATATGTAGAGCAAGGAGGTTGGGCATAAATTATCAAGATGTCCGACTCAGAGACAGGAGTCAAAGTGGACAGAACATATGGGAAGCAGTGGTGTCACAATAAAACCTTCCAGTTGTGGGTAATTTTCTTCTTGCAAAGAGATGTCCAGAAAAAGACAAAACAGAGAGCCTAAAGAGATTCTTCCATGCCTGTCAAGTCAACTCGACCCTAGTAAGGATAGACACGGAAGGTGACTGGGTGGGAAGATAAGGAAGTGTCAAGGCTATCCAGGAGGAATCCTGCTGAAACTGATGAGGGTGTCCTGAAGTTAACTTTTCTCCAGAGGGTTTACCTATACCTGCGTTCGGTCCCTGCCGAAAGTCTGTGAACGTACGGATCCACCAGGGGGAGCAGTTCACCAGCACAAAACCAACTTTCCAGAAGGAAGTCGCTGAAGGCGCCTCTTCCTCTCAATCGACACAGCTGACAGGACCCTGATTTTATCAGTTCTAGATGCAGCGCACACAGTCCTGGAGCTGATTCCCCCCAGCCAGCATCAGGCTACTGGGATCCAATACACCTCGCAAAGGCACCATCACAGGAACGCTGTCCCGAGCAAAGCAGCCCTTATAATTTAATTTACTCAAAGTCCTTGCCTTTCTTTCTTTCTTTCTTTCTTTCTTTCTTTCTTTCTTTCTTTCTTTCTTTCTTTCTTTCTTTCTTTCTTTCTTTCTTTCTTTCTTTTTCTTTCTTTTAATGGGAAGTAATTTGGGCTCTGCTTCCACCCATCTTTTAAGGACAAAATGCATAGTTTATCAATCTAGTTGCTGGGTATGGCATAAGTGTGTGTCTTCCTCCGGTCTTGAAGGCAGGTACTGATAACCCGGTTTCTCTCTTCAGCAACCCCCCCCCCCTCCTTTTTTCTTCCTTTAACCAAAGCCCTGGGGCTGGGAAAGAAAACAGCTGTCAGAGAAAGGCTGGTGCCGGTGATAAGCCTTTTGTGTGCAAGCTCAAACTTTGAAACCAGCCTGTCCAAACAAAACAGCTGTGGTCCTCAGTGTAGACGGCAGGGTACATACACCAAGGCTGCTCGAGCAGGGGGGTGGGGGGGGGAGTATCCAGAAAATATGCTGGTCCCTGAAGCATTCTGTCCCCGGTTGCACAATCCATGAAGGAATTCCCAAGGGGAGCCAAATTTTATTTTTAGTAGAGGTCAGTCCTTTGGTCTCTTCATTCTAATCCTCCATTGTGTGGTTTTGCTCAACACTGTAACAATAGCCCTTGATGCTGGAGGTGGAGGGTCTGGCTCAGCAGCTCTGGCAGGAGGAAGGCTGGGAGGCTCCTTCTAGGTGCATAGTGAAACGGCTCACAGGGAACTGGATCAGTCGGATTCAACGTCGGTCGGTCTCGTTCTGTTAGTCGGAGAGCCCGCGTCAAGAGCCTCTAAAGCAGGATGTAGCAGACACCAAGGTTATTTCGTAACCTCTTAGTCTGTGCACCCGGCTCTTGAAGCAACGATGTGGAGTGGAAGTCAAACTCTTTCTTTGGAGTTAAAAAAAAAAAAAAAAAAAAAAGACTTTCTGGAACTTGTCTGATTCCCATTGCCTCATTTGTCCCTCCTGGGCATTGTTAAACTCTGTAGAAAGCAAGCCTGCAGCAGGCATTCAGAGAGAAGCTGAAACCTCTCTCCGTGCCCGTTAGTGTCCCTTCTAAGTATATTAAATGTAAAAACTCACTTAGGGGCGTTCTCCTTCAACCTTTCTGTTATTACACATCCTGATAATTTTCAAATTGACTTCTCAATAAACCAGAGAGGAAGAAATCACGATTCTCCGGTGATCTTATGTATTAAATTTGGCAGTTGTTGTTGAATGTAGTTTGTTTGAAGTGGACCAAGCAGAGAGAGCTAAAATCATTACAGGCAAAGTTTTAGTTTTGAAATTCCACGAGTGTATCCAAGTTGTTCATCCTGGAAATGAAAGTGCAAAGGATCCCATTAAAAATACGTAATAGCAGGGGCCAGAGTGGTATAGACAATGCCCACAGGCAAGAGACAGAGATGGTGTTGAAACAAACTCAGAGCTAACATGATCTGCTGCTATTACAGGGATCTGTGTCTCAGTGTGAGGATTTTTTGTTGTTGTTTTTTAGGTTTTGTTTCTTTTTGGTTTTGTTTTGTTTTGGGTTTTGTTTTTTTTTTTTTGCTGTTGTTGTTGTTGTTTTATTTTGTTTTTTCTTGTTTTATCAGGGGACTGAAGAACAGACAGCTCTTTACCTGGCTTTTCTTCCTTTTCTTCCTAGTCTTCAAATTGCGTTTCCAATACCGCGATGCTATATTCTGAATTCTGGTACAAATCTATGAAAGGTAAAGCTTACATGGGCATTAAGTGCTCAGTCACCAGGTTAAAGGGACTGAGTCACATTCTTATACCTAATAGAGCAGTAGAGGGCTGTCTCTCCCTACCTCTGCCCCTGCACCAGTCCCTGCCCCTGCCCCTTCCCTTGCCCCTCCCTACTGCCCCTGCCCCTTTCCAATTTCGCCTTTCCCCCTTGCCCTCCCATTCCTTTCCAGTCATTTTCTTTCCCGAGTTGTTCCAGCTTAAGGCCTTGTATGTGATTAGGAAACTGTCTACTGTTGAGCCCCAGATGAGACCCCAGGGTAGAGAATTAGCATCACAGGGCAAGAGCAAACAAAAAGTTGTGCCCATACCCTACCCCTGGTCCCTGGTTTTCTGAGTTTTGTGACAACTTGTGCCCTGCAGATGACTCCCTTGAACGGTTTCCTTCATCCTCCTCCCATCTCCTGTTCAGCATTAAAAAGAATCCTCTACCTTCTGAGGCATGAAATGAAGTTCTTTACTTATTGCTTCAGAACCACTTCCAAGGTTCCTAGATAGTGAAGATGATGTAAGCAGCTTGTTTTTCCGGCACGGGCTCCTCAGCCAGGTTCCCTGTTCCTCTGTGGCACTCGGGTCATTCCACCTACAGACCGGGATCTATCTTTTCCCATGGCCTTTCCACGCTCTACACTTCCAGAACGTTCTGCATGCTTTTCCCCAGTTTTAATTCACATTACCAACTTTCTGTGGTGATGCTCACCAGAACTTCTAATTGGGTAGAATTTCATCTTTAGAATAGAAGAACACAGGCGTAGAGACTAAAGGGGACTCCCATCCTATTGTAAGAACACAACAGATACCCCAGAAGAGAGGACCACAGACCAGGCAAGAGGGACAGGACACATGCAGGCTGACTCAGATTCGAGTCCAACAAACACCTTTGAACACGAATGCCCTAAACGCAATCTGATCCTGATGTTTTACAGGCGCGAACTCTTCAGTCTGCAAACTCCTTCCTCACACAAGTACACATTCCCTGCTTTCTTTGGTGTCTCCTCGTTCTATAACCAGAATCAAAAAGAAGAAAAAGCTCTTTTTCCTCCTGTCAAACATTAATACACAAACTGAATAATTAACATGAGTTATCGCTGCTCTCGATGGGAGTCATGTAGCCCCACATTCACAGATAGCTAAGTAATTGGCAAAATGAAAACAACTCAGACATGTAGGAGTGAAGCCCTGCCAGCATCGACGAGAAAAAAAAAAAAATATCTTTCATTCTTTCTCTGGACAGTTTTGAGGGGCGGAGGGTGGGTGGGAGGAGCTTCCTGGAATACTGGAATGCAGTAAAATGTGAGCGGTTTGAATAAGATCTCTAACTGTCTTTCATCTGCGTCCATTTTAGCCTTCTTAAGAAAGCATCCAAACATTTAGAGGGTTTCACCTCAATCATCTAAGTGTTTCCAAACAGAAAATGAAAGGGGCTCATCAGAAGTGAGGGGGGAAAGAAAAACCCTCAAGGGCTGAGGACATGGCTCAGCAGCAAGAGAACCTGAGTTCTGAGCCCCCCCCACCCAATATGAAACCAAGAGTAGTAGTTTGTGTCCCTAGTGGAACACCAGGGACAGGCAGATCCTTGGGGTGGGGCTCGATTGCCAGCCAGTGCAGCTATGTCTGTAGGGACCAAGTTCAGAGAGAGAGAAACACAGTCTTAAAATTAAGGTGAAGAGTGATCAGGAAAAATACCACACATGTCAACCTCTGGTTTTCCCTTGGGTATGTTAATGCACCAGTACACACACACACACACACACACACACACACACAGAGAGAGAGAGAGAGAGAGAGAGAGAGAGAGAGAGAGAGAGAGAGAGAGAGAGGAGGGGGAGTGGAGAGACAAAACAAGACAGGGATAAAGAGAAACAGAGATAGGCAAAGAAACAGAGAGCAGACAGAGAAGTAGGCAGAGTGACGAACAGACTGGGAGACAAATTTTTAAGGATAGCTTATGGTGATAATGTGGCATACTGTGGTTTATATATGCTTCATTCCCTGGTTGTCTGTAGGGTAATGGAGATTTGTTTAATAGATAACATTTTAAGAAAATAGGAAATCAAAGGAGCCTAAAATGTGGATTCCCAAGACACCAGAGCACCAGACTTTCCTGGCACTAAATGACTCTCCTATGTCCATCTTATTCTAGAATCTTCAGTATATAACACAGCAACAGAGAGTATCCTTACTGAACTTCTGTGGACTTGTAGTGACTTGTAAAACAACTTAAAATGAAATGTTCTGGAATCTAAACAGAAAGTTCTCCAGCATTTAGTAAGCACTTTAAGTGACTCATCCTCTTAACCTTGTTTCTCAGTCTTTCTTTCTGAAGTTTTGTGTTATTTGAATTAACTTTTCTTGGCATATCTGCATGTGTGTGTGTGTGTGTGTGTGTGTGTGTGTGTGTGTGTGTGTGTGTACCTGTTCATGTGTGTGTGCTCAGCCACATGAAGGCTAGAGGCTGAAGTCAGGTGCCTTTTCTCTATTGGTTCCATTGTTCCTTTTGAGAGAATATCATTCATGGAATCTGGAACTCAGTGATTTGACTAGACGTGCTAGCTAGCCAACCTCAAAAATCCACGTGTCTCTGCTTTCTCAGCACCAGGCCTATTCCTGGGTGCTTCTATGCATGTTTATCCAATTTAATCCCAAACTCAGGTCCTCACAATTGGATGACAAGCAGTTTAGAAACTGACTCATCTTCCCCGTGCTCCTTATCCATGTGCTTTTAGACAAGTAAACCATGAATGTAGATGGCTCACCTCACAGCATTCCCACATCAGAACTTTTAATACCTGAGGCTAGATATTCTTCCTTGTAGGGAGCCATGATGTCTATCATGGGCCTGATCCCAAACCTCTATCCACTAGATGTAGCAGTCTTATTCCCTGTCTGTGACAGCAGAAAATGTTTTCAGATAGTAGCAGATGCCTCTCAGGGCAAAATGACCTCCCATTGAGAACCACCCACTGTGGCTCATTTACTTGAAATAAAATCATTCTATGGCAAAGAAGAGTTTGTATAACAACTCTTGGCTTCTCTATGTATTTCTCTTGCTTTTTCATGGTGATATTAAGTTGGTCATCTATCTGAAATGAAACAAAAACAAAACAAGCCTTTTGTATTTTGTTAGAATCAGTCAGCTCTTTATAAATATATCTCACCAAGTTCTGAAGAAATTTGCTACCAGCTTTGGGCAGGTTCTTCAACTCTGTATCCAGGAGATGTAGGTCAGGTATGGAACCGTCCCTAACCTTACTTCTGTGTTACATACTAAGGAAAAATGATTCCTCACATTGATAGGCCAAATGTTCTGACATGAATGAGGTCCAGCAAGCAACACGGTATAAGAGAGAAACTTAAAGAATACAATATTTTACAAAAATAATGACTGCCTTTCTTAACATATGCAGTTAAGTGCACCTCTGTAATGAAACAGTTAAAACACCTTCTTCATCATCAGCAAACCGGCACATAATTATACGGGGCCCATCTCAGTAAATACCTGTTAGCTTGTTCCCAACAGCCAAGTTCTGGACTCAAGTTTCAAAAACAAAACTTGACTCGCCTTTTTTAATGATCTTAGTAAACATTGGAAGAGCATTTTGAAATTCATCCTGCATGGCCAATTTAAGGTGTCCATTTCCTGAGCTCAGATATCCTCTGAGAAACAGAGAAGCCAGGTAATAAAGGTGAGGATGGGACAGCAGAGGCGACTTAACAAGGCTGGCTGAAGCTGCTTGGAAGCAGTCCTAAAGACAGCGCCCAGTTCATTCAAGTGTGCCCAGGCATCTGTAAGTCCAGAACAGGGTGGCCTGTGATGTTTAATGTGTGATACAGGGCAGGAGTAGGGAACTGAACACCAACCTTGTGTCTCTGTGTTTATTAAGTTGTATCACATGACATTCACCTCCCTAAACAGTGACTTGGGGTGACACCGAATACTGTGATGTGTAAAGGAAGGTAACAGAGGCAGATCCAATCACTCCCAGCAACAAAAGCTTCTTTCTTAAGCCCTTTGAAAGGGTCTTTGGACACAGTTTCCTTGTGTAACAATCACTAAATCCTATTCTCTCTGAATTGTGATATGTCCTTGCTCCTGGCTCGACTTTGGCTGACGTCTCTTCTTACACTTGTGGTAGGTGACCTATTTTACAGGGCTCCACCAAACAACGCCCCAGTTACCTCCCAAGTTAATTCAAACAAAAGCAATACCATCATTTGAGAAATGAAGAACGTACGCCACTTCCCAGGCAGTTTTCTGCAGAGTTGTTTGTATTTCGAATAGCTATGGGCCCTGCCATTTTATTTTCACATCTTTTAAAGACATCTCTTGCTTAAAAATCAAAGTCGAAAAACAAAACCACCACCACCATCATTAACAACAACAACAAAAAACAAACAAACAAACAAACAAACAAAAAACCATTGTCTGGCAAAAACAAACCCAGCCCCCACAAAGAAGCCCTGAAAAGAGAAACCACTGCCAATGGCAAAAATGTATTTGAGTAGATTCTGAGACCATTCCTAATAGCCCACAGCTTTAGTGTAGGGGCCACACTGATTTGTGAGAACTGGCTCCGGGTTTGTTCTATAATTGATTTTTTGTTGTGTCTTTGTACTTGTTTATTTATTTTGTGTATGTATGTGAGCAAGCATGCAGCAGTGAAAAGACCACTTGTGGGAGTCAGCTCTGTCCTTCCACCAATTATTTCTTGACCCTGGGTTGTCAGGCTTGGTGGCAGTTGCCTTTTCCTGAAGTGACATCTCATTGGTTCTACCTTTGACTTGATGTGGAGAGATTTGCCACTCTCTGTGAGGGTTGAACCTATGCTCTTCACGGGCTCATATCCTAATTTTGTTTCATAAACATGTTAACACACTGAACAGAAGCAAATTGAGGAGTGGGTTTATTCCTCTTACCCTTAAGTTCATACTCCAGGGCAGGAAGTCAAAGCAGTAACCTGAAGTAGAAATGAAGGGAAAATTCTTCTTGCTGGCTCCTTCTTTGGTTGGATTACTATCTCATACTTTGTTAGCATTTTTATACATTATAGGACAAACCTGCCTAGGAAATAGTGCTGCCCACAGTGGGCTGGGCCCTCCAACATCAATTATGAAAATCAAGACTATCTATTATAGACAAGTCCACAAACCAACCCTATTCAAGGTGACAGCTAGGGTGGAAGATAAAGTCATTTACTACCTTCAATGTCTTCTTTAGCACATAAAGCCCATTAATGTACAAACTGGGAACATTTGCTATTCAGATTGACATTTATTGTTGTGGACCATGTTAGATAAGTTTCAAGCTTCAAATCAAGATTGGAAATAAAAATAAATATTTTGCAATTCTTTAGGGAAAGTAACAAAATACAGTCAAGAAGGCAACTTGTGGTTAAATTATATAGTAATGGCGGTGACACCAAACACAAGTCTGTCACAGTTACATTTTCCTTTCAACTGTAAGAAGGAACTAGTTTAAGAAGTTACCAGTTCTGCTATGGCCTCATTCTTACCAGTGCTTGTCAAGGGTCCTTTCTTCTTTAGTGGTGTGGTTAGCCTATAAATTGGTGCTACCTCAAAATTCCATCTTAAAGTGGGGAAATTTGTTGTTGATACACCAATGAACTTTCCCTTCATTCCAAGTGGATCTGTCACCCATGGGTGTCTTGATGTCACTTCCCTTGGCTCTGCATCCCTTTTCTTTTATTCTGAAGTAACCCCTGTTGAAATTTGTAGTTTAAAAAAATAAAATTCATCTTGCTTCTTCACTGGATCCGAGTGTGTTGGAACTAAGCTTAGCTTGAACACTAACGTCCTAGGCATCAGAATTTGAACTTTTATTTCTGGATTGGAAAAAGTTCCAGTTATTTTTCTAGTCTAGCCCATGACTGAGGGGCTCGGGACTCATTCCCCAGTCTTTTACAACTAAACTCAAAACATTTTTCAATTGTCAGGTCTTTGTCTGCAGCTTGTTCAGTGTGTTTTTTTAGAAAACCTTTTTTTCTCTTTCTTCACTGGCTGCAGCTTCTGGATTTGAATATCCTACTGTGCATTCAGTCTGGCTCCAAATCCCAACTGACTTTATAATTCAAATATAAGTGCTGATACACTTAAAAAAAAAAAAACTTCCAGAAAACTGTAAATGCTTGTTTTAAGTTATAATGAGTGACAATATTTTATATTTGAGGAATCTGAGCTCAGGGCCCAGAAATATGCACTTCAGCCATCGTTTCTCTATAGATAATATGTCTAAGAATGTGTTAGCAGGTTTAGTCTGTAGAGAAAGACTTGAAATAAGGGGCTTGCCAAAAGCGACAAGGCAGAGTGATGTGAGAAACGAATATCCAGAACCTTTCTGACCGTGGACTTACCAGTGTTTTTGTTGTCTCATCTCCCTGTGCCTATGAGATGTGACACCATGCCTTCCCCACACTGGGATCTTGTTGGAAGGTACCATTATGGAATTGAGATTTCCATCACTGTGAATCCATACCATGGCTTCTGGAACTCTACTGACAGAAATATGACAATCCGGAATTGCCTACTGGAGAATAGGTTATGGCCTTTTGTCTGTCATAAGTCAGCCTAGAATGATTATCCTAAAACCCGAATTACACTAGCCTTTGTTTTCAGAATTAATGCCAAACCCTCATGTAGAATCTAAGGCTCCCGGAGGTCTGTACCATGCTCAGTGAATAACGTTTATCACTTAATGACTATAGATTTACTTATCTGTGTTCACAACCCTAAGAGACAGGTGATCATCTCAGAGTAAGGGACAAAATCCTGCTGTTCTCAGGTCCTATGTTCTACTGCGTAATAAATGTAAGATGGAGGAAGAGTAAGAAAAGGGCATGAAGGAGTTCTCTAGATGTCTTGTATGCACTGCGTCAGGAAAATACAGGTCTACCTGAGACAGCCAGATGGTTCTGTTCCCCAAACTTCTGTATCACATCTGATGCTCCTTAACTTCCTCCTAGGTTCTCCATTTCCCAGAAGACTCTGTTAAGATTCCATGACCAGACCTCATTACCTAATCTGTCCTCCAAGACCAGCACAGAACTTGCATGAGACATCACAATTCTCTTCTTTCATCGAGGCTGAGGCTAAATCCCTCTCATAGGCTGCGTGTTACCCGCTTCGTGATATCTCTTTCCATTCCCTTATATGAAGCACTTGCCTCCTTCGCTCTGCTTGCTAAGTCACAATGGCAGACCTCTTAGGTATTACTGGTGTGTCAGAACTTTGATTCATTTTGCATTTTCTTTTTATTTGCCCACCACTTTTGTCTCTTTTAGACAGTTTCCCCTGTGAATCCTCCTACACTGACTCATCACTCCAGCATCTGTGACTATCCAACTACTCTTTACTAAGTAAGCCATTGCCAAATTCAATCACATCCTCAGCTATAGAAGCACATGATTTCATTTCTCTCTCTCTTTTTTTCTTGATGAAAAATTTCCACTAAGCCATCAATATCCAATAGTTATTAGTGGAATTTGCTTCTTTTTCCAGGGTAAGGAAGACCACCAAAATAAGTACAGCTTTAATTTACTTTTAGAAATTCAAACACTCTTGCATGCCTACAACTTAAATGCTTTTTTTAACAAATGGCCCATACAATGTAATAACAGTCAATTTGCAGGTAAAGTATGTATCCTGGTTCTTCTAATTTGTACCCATAAAATATTACAAGAACTGTTGAGGAATCAATATGCTAAAAAATGATAGATAACTTCTATTGAGTGCTAAGATTTTACAAGGATAGCCTACTGTGTAAGGTCTCACGATTGGGCCAGCCAAATATGAACCCCTATCAGAAACTCCTCCCATTAGTTTCACCATTTGTTCTAATTTATAATGAAGCTCTGCCACTCTGACTACCAAAAACATTGGTGGTACTGGAGGTAAAATGATAAAGAAACTATATTTAAATTTAAGAAGTTTGTTTTTTGTTTTTTTGTTTTTTTATGCTCAGCTCAGCTCAGGAAGGCTCTGGGCACTCAGTCTTCTGGGTATTCCTGTATGTAGGCCCTATGTAAATAGATCCAGTTGTACTTCATTTCCAGCTGTTGGTGCTTAACAAAACTAAGACGCTCTTGAGAGCACCAGATGGTCCAATCATGGAAGTTTAAAGAGTGGATCTCCTTTGGGGGTTTTAGTGCCCATTAGAAGTTTACCTAGCCCTCTTTTATATGCTGAATTTTTATCACTATAACATGTTTTAAATGAGATCTGCATTGCTTCTCATGGGCAGACTTCAAGAAAGAGCAATATGTCTCAATGTTTCTATTTAATGAACTATTATACCTTTTATGGGGACATTTTTACCCTTTGGAAATGCAGGCTTTCAGAAAGTCTGAGTTTCTCCATTTAAAACCAAAAAAAAAAAAAAAAAAAAAAAAAAAAAAAAAGGTGGTTACTTAAGGCATGTTTAGATCAAATGATTTTTTTTGATGAATTCATGAGACAACAATTTAGACTACATACTAGAAAAATATTCCATCTGGGAAACAATACCTCTAGGGAAGAGGGAAACTCCCTAGACTTGAGACTACATTGGATAAAATTCCATTGAAGGGGGATGGGATGGGCCAGAAAAACCAAGCCAAAAGTAACCAGTTCTCTTTAACAGATCATGGTTTTTCCATATCTAATTTCTCAGTTTGTGACTCTTGTGGGAATTTTTAAACCCATAAAATGTGCCCTTTTTCTTTCCCTGGTAATGGCCTAATGAAATAAACACTCATAAATATATGGTGTTCCCAGAGATAAGATCTGAACATCAGATGCCTTTTACCTGTCATTGGATGATTTATTGGCAGTGTATTGGTCATGTGATCTCTTCCAGTTATTTACCATGCCCTAGCACTGAAGGTCAGTCAGTTCTCTTGTCAATGGATTCATTTAAGTGTTCTAATGCCCAAGTGCCTAATTATTTAATGAACTTAACTTTATATACATAACCTAAACTTCTTCAAATGGTCATTGGTCTTCTCTGGATGCTTATGAGTTTCATCTGAATCTTACAGAATTTGCCCTAACACAGGTAACCCTTTGCATGAAAACTTAGATTCTCTGACTCTGCAGGCGGCAAAAGTAAATTCACTTTAGTCATTTCCATTGGCCTTAAAGTAAATGAATGCCTGGACAGATGGATAAATGGATAGATGGATGAATGGATGGATGGATGGATGGATGGATAAATGGATAGATGGATGGATGGATGGATGGATGGATGGATGGATGGATGAATGAATGGATGAATGGATGGATGGATGAATAAATGGATGGATGGATGGATGGATGGATAAATGGATGGATGGATGGATGGATTGGTGGGTAAGTGCGTGGATGAATGGGTAGATAGATAAATGTGTGCATGCATGACTCTGTTACCAATGGAGACATTACTAAGATTTGAGTCTATGGGAGCAGTTGGCTTGACTTTAGAGCTTCTGGACTGAGCTCACGGTGTTTTACTAATAGGAAAAGTCAGTGGTTGCTACCCTATTCATCCCTCCTTTCTCTTCAAGAGCCAGCCAGGAAATAACTCAGGCTTTACTTTGCTTTTTCTTTTCTTGGACTTCCAGGACTTATCTAGGCTTTATAAATTCTTTAAACCTGAAAAGCAGCCAGTTCCATGTGACAAGTGAGGCCAGGAACTCCACCCCACACCCCACTAAGTTGAGAGTTATACACTTCAAAAACACAGAGGGAAGCAGGACTTCCTTTGCCTACATCCTGTTCCCTCTATCCGGCTGCCTTTTCCTAAGCCATTGTTTGGTTACCATGAAGAATGATTTTTACTTCCTACAGTTCTTATCTTTGCTGCCTCTGATTGAAGACTGAGCTTTCTCTTTTTCCCAATAACATCACATTAGAATGACAATGGGGATTCCTGAGGGAATTCAGAGAAACTGGACATATCTGCTCTGATTTCTACCCTTCCTAGTTTTATTCTTTATTACATGCTATGATATATATCCAGGCAGCTGCCTAAGTCTACAGCTTGAGCAATGCATGCTCAATCAGTAATTCAAAGTGCAAAAGTATGTTTGTTCACTGAGCCCTGAATGAGTGGTCCAAGTGCTTGGAGTCCCTGTCACAGCCTGAGACAGAGCTATGAGACCAGTATGTGCGATCTATGTATGTACTTAGCTTTCTTTGAGCCCTTGTTGGTTTATAGAACTTTTTTTGAAATATTTAACCCCTTCAGACACTTTGGTCTTGGATGGAGGCTGGGAGCTATATTAATACTACCCTCATTGCTGCTATGAAACCAGCTCCATAGTAGAGTGTCAGCTCAAAGATTGAACATACACTGTTAGAAAAACTTTGCTAATGAGAAATCAGTTTTTAAGTGGCATAGATATCAGATATCATTCCACCTCTTCAGGCTTGAATGAAAAAATTTCATCTTGGTGTTGTCAGAAAACTGTGTTAAAAGAAACAAGAGTGAAGACATTTGAACCATGAGACATGGATATGGTGGGGGTTCCCACTACTGTCAGGCAGCAGGAGCTCAATACTAAGAGCTTGGGCACATCTCGAGGACATCATTTATTGCCCTGAATTTAGAATCTTCACTCTCATGATCAAAACTAATGTGTAAACTTCTGAGTTTGACTTTCCTTAATGAGTGTTGTATCTCTAGTGCCGGTTACAGCTCTTGGCATAGCAGATCGTATATCTTCAGACTCCTTGGTCATAAACTTTGCTCAACACATGAGTTATCAAATGGCCGGATGTGTTTTTGAGCTTCTCCTCCCCATTCTCTCTGGGAGCCTTTGGTCAGGCCACAATTCTTTCTCCTGGAATCTCTCTAGACACATTAACACTTACCATGACCTCCTGACTACAATGTACAATTTTCTGGTATGTTTCAGATTGCCATGACCCTCTCTTTGTGGTAAGATACTACAGGATTGGTGGCACTTCTGATTTGGAGGTTTCTCGGCTTCTGAGTTGAAGATTAACATATTTCTTCACCGGGCAGATTACCTATTTCTCTGCTCATCCTGGATTGGAGGCAGTATCACTCCAACTTCTAGTAACACAACAATCAATTGTTTCTGGTGCACTATCCAAGGGTATTGAGTCTCTCTACCCCTGTACTTCAGCAGGTTCCCTTGGTATCAGAAAGAGACTGTTTGATTTAATAGATTACAAAGTCGTAATTTACAATACAATACTATTTTTCTCAATGTCTGATTGTACTGACCCTCAATCCTGTTAATCCTCATTTAGTTATTTTTAACCAAAAGCCCTACCTCTTATTTTTAAAACAATCTCCCAATTTGTTCTTTGGTTAACCTGCCTTAATTTGATCTTTGGTTCTCTTTGACCCATAAAGTTACACTGACATCTCTCACATTTCACTATTACTCCATCTTTATCAGGGCTGTACTCCCTAGCAATTTTATTTTCATAAGACATCACATCCATTTATAATCCATGGCCTGCTGGGTCTTTCTCCACTTTTGACCCAATAACAAATGGTAACAAACCTGGTCCTTCTTAATTTTAGCTAAATGTGGCTAAACATAGACTCTCCCTCCACGCCTACTGAGTCACACCCATTAGTACTCTACAAAACTTTTGAGATATGCAGTTTATGTTGGAATAGTGCCTAGGCAAAAATTGTATTTTAATCCCTGTTACTAAAATAGTGAAGAAGAGAATAAAACTTTTTGTGGTGTTGATAACCCTCTTCTTTCTCCTACCTAACACATTTGCACACTGTTCTTTCGTAGAGTTATCTCTCTGGTCACCTTTACGAAGTTCTCTTCATTCCACATAGACATAGAGACCTCATCTGTGTCTCTAGGCACAAACTTCACCCAAAGTCCTGTGATTTTTCACTATGGTCTTGTCTGCTGGCCATTTAAAACACAAGCTGCCCTTGCTTGGGACCCAGTTCAAAAATGCTACCCCTTCCAGTACCAAACCAGATGGTACCCAACATTCACTGTCCAAACATCAGTCATTTGCATTGGGTGCAGAGAAGTTAAAATGACCATTTTCATTCAGTCCAGAGATGCCCAAGATCCACTTCTGGCTGTGCTGTTTTCTGAATGAATCTGAGTGTTTTCTTGTACAGAATAGTGGCAAGAATATCACTTTTGGAGATGCGGTGAACCTAGTGAGTACCTCATGTTTATAGTGTTTTCTATTTGAAGTATCTCATAACTCCACTTGTTTTCCTATTTTTCTTCCATTTCTACAGTTTAAGCTAATAGAATAGTTGTGATCCCTGCTTTCAGGACCCCAATATTACTCCCCTCTATAGAATAACTATTTATAAATAGGTAATTGTGACCAAATGGATTGTATAAAAACTACCCCAGATAATGTGATATGTGTGTGTTGTGTTTGTGTGTGTATATAATATACAACATTTTTATCATGTAGTGACAAAGTCAGACTTTGTGAATTAAAGTATGATATTATTTGGATATTGAGTATTTATACTTATTATTATTTTCCTTGTTGCTTTCCCACTGTCTTCTGAAAATTGAGAAGGCTTAGAAATATATCTGCAAGCTTTATATGTAATAGCCCGAAACTAGAAACAACCTAGATGTCTCTTAGCAGAAGAATGCATTTAGAAAATGTGACACATGTATACAATAGAATATTACTCAGCCACTAAAACAATGACAGCATGAAAGTTGCTGGCAAATGGATAGAACTAGAAAAGTCCATCCTGAGTGACATGTACTTACTTATAAGTGGACATGACCCATAAGGTACAGTATATACATGCTACAATTCACAGACCCAAAGAAGCCAAGTACCAAGGAGGGCCCAAGAAGGAACACCTAAATCAAACCGAGAAGGAGAAATAAAATACACATCAGGTCTAGATTCAGGGAGGGGACTGAGTTTGAGAGCAGGTAAGGATGGGAACAGAGAGGAGCAAGTGAAGGAAGCAAGGAGGGAAAGCGTACTGGGAGAGACTACTAGAATGGGGAAGCATTTCCAGGTTGAGCTAGTAACCTGGGACAATGGAAACTCCCAGGAATCTTTGAAAGTGAACCTAGCTAAGACTCATAGCAAGAGAGGATACAGAACCTGAAACTAAGCAAAACATCCAATGGGGATATTGGGATACCAGCCCAGCAATGAAACTTTTGACCTACAATTTGTACTGCCTACAAGATATGCCAGGGTAAACAAGATGGAGCCAAAATTGAGGGGGTAGCCAGCTAGAGACCCATGCAATGAGAAAGAAGACCCACTCCTGACATGATTAATGATATTAATAATATTATGCTATACTTGCAGACAGGAGACCAGCATATCTGTCATCTGAGAGGCTTCACCCAGCAAATGATAGCAGCAAATAAAGAGAACCACAGCCAGATACTAGGAAGAGCTTGGAGACTCCTGTGTAAAAGGGGAGGAAGCATTGCAGGAGCCAAAGAGTCAAGGACACCACAAGAAAACCTACAGAATGAACTATCCTGGGTCCATGGGTGCTCACAGAGTCTGAACTGGCAACCAGAAAGCATGCATGGGGTAGCCTTAGGCCTTCTGCTATATAACAGTTGTACAGCTGGGTCTTTATGTGGGATTCCTGACAGAAGGAACGGGGTCTATCTCTGACTCCTTTCCCTACCTTTGAATGCCGTTCCCCTACTTGGGATGCCTTGCCTGTGCTCAAAAGGAGAAGATTCCCTAGACTGATTTTTAATTGGATAGGCCCAGGTGGGTTGATATCCATGGGAAGCCTCCCCTTCTCTGAGGAGAAAGAAAATAGATTGAGGGAAGAGACTGGGAGGAGAGGAGGGAAAGGAAACTATAGTCTGAATGTAAAGCAAATTAATTAATTAATAAAAATACTGTTTAAAGAAGAAGTTGGCTTTATTTATTTGCTTATTTTATTTTATTTTTGTACTCAAGATTTTATTCCCTTCCAGGTCCACCCTTCTACTGTTCCACATTTCACACCTCCCTGCCCTGTCCCCAACCCCCTTCTCCACAAAGATGGCCCCATCCTACTCATTCCTCCAGACCTCTAAACTCCCTGGAGCCTCCAGTCTCTTGGAGGTTAGGTGCATCTTCACTGATTGAACTCAGAACTGAGATTCCTCTGCTGTATGTGTGTTGGGGGCCTCATATCAGCTGGTCTATCCTGCCTGGTTGGTGATCCAGCGTCTGAGAGATCTCAAGAGTCCAGGTTAATGGAGACTGCTGATCCTTTTACAGGGTCACCTGCCTCCTCAGCTTCCTCCAGCTTTCCCCTAATTCAACCACAGGGGTCAGCAGCTTCCATTGGTTGACTGAGTACAAATATTTGCATCTGACTCTTTCAGCTGCTTGTTGGGTCTTTCGAAGGGCAATCATGATAGGTTCCTTTTGGTGAGCACTCCTTAGCCTCAGTGATTGTGTCAGGCCAAAAATACCTTTAAAAAGACAGAAATGTATCTGCAAATAGGAGCATATCAACTCTTCTGTATTACTGGCTGCCTTAACAACTAGACATGTGGAAACTCTGTCAACACTCAGAAGAGAAGAAGAACAAAGAAACAGTGACTGACAGGTAAGAACTGCTCTAGGGTTCTCAATATATTTATAATTTTCCACAAGAAACAATGAGGTAATGGCCCCCAGAGCCCTCTTCAAACAACTTAGACTGGGCATACTGATGGGTTACTTTCAAATATCTGAAGGTCAAGTTCAGCCTGGATCCTTACCAAGGCCATAGATAAATGAAGATTTTTCAAAGCTCTGGAGATGAGAAATGTAAGCTGGAAACTAGATGCTCCTCTGCGGTGATTTTGATATTTTTTTGGTTCAGGCCAAAATGAGAAACAAAATTTAAGAGAAGCCTTACCAAATAGCTGATTGTCCAAATTTGGAGCTCACCTAGAGACATTCCTTCAAAGTTCCTCTTAACAGAGTTCACAGCTATCTGTGTGGAACAGTCTTCTTTGGTGGTATAAATCTAAATTTTGGGTATCAGTGCTAAGAAACTGTACACTGTTCTACCAGTACATCTTTCTAGCATTCACTTGGCCAGTACCTCCAAATTTTAGAAGAGGTTTTTAAATGTGTTTCTTTTCTTTCCCTCCTATCCTGGGATTAGAAGCAAAGCCACAATTTTCTCAGTTCTTTAGCATTAACATGCTGGTCTTATCAGGAGGGAACTCATACTTCATTGGGTTCAGGTGCATTAAAGCTCAGTAACACAAGCAGGGGTGAAATGGAGCATGACTGAAAATATAGTTAGCCTGGTTTCCCTGAAAATGTGGGTGTAGAATGTTCCAGCAATAGCTGAGGTCCACTTCTAGATCCAGGAGACTTGCTGCAGCAAGAAAGGAACTGGAACACATAAAAAATCAATGGGCATTCCTTGTAGATTTGATGAGAATTAGCTAAGATTGTAAAATTGTACAATGTCAGACTTTCTGTTGTGTAAAGAGCAGGAAGCTTACTTGGTTGACTTTAAGAAGAGAAGGGCTTCTTGCTTCCCAAAGGCATTTTGTGACCTAGGTTCTAGCTTGTGACCAGTTAGCAAGCATGAATTACAGCTTTGAGGTCTGCTGTCGAGCCCATGAGAGTTCAGTTTCATTAAAGTAGAACGATTTGTGGGCGGAGCCATATCCACAGTTCAATGGTCAACATGTGGAGAAGTTTGTAGTACTTGTCTTTAACCCTCTAGCCACAGCTGTTTCTAGCACTTAATAAGTGATCCTTTATAAAGGCTCATTGAATTTAATGTGTTTCCTTAAAATGTATGTAGTATATTGGCATATGTGTATGTGTTCTGTTCACATGTGTGTGGGCAAACCGATATGGCCATACCTGTGTACATGTGGGAAGATAAGTGTGGAGGCCTAAAATTGATATTGAGTGTCGTCATCAATTGCTTTCCAATATTATTTATTGAGACTGGATCTCTCGGGGAATCTGAAAATTATGGATTCCTGCTAATCTAGCTAGCCAGGTTGCTTAGGATATCCTTGATGTCTGCCTATACAGACTTTCACATCCACTTGGCCTCTTAAATGAATTCTGAGGGTTTTTTTTCCCCCACTGAGACATATCGCAGCTTCATGAATCTTTTGAGTGATGTAATTCAGAAACACAAAGAAGAAAAGGAATAAAAATGCCAAGGTGAAGTCACATAGCTTAATTATTTGGGTATTTCTCAACCTAAATAATTATATAAATCAAGGAGGCCTTGGTGACCCCGAGACAGGAGTAGGGTTCAGTCCTGCAGTGTCTGACACTCTAAAGGTCTGAGTGGGTCCATGCCATTTACAGAATTCATTACAAATTGAGTTCTCACTGGAAGCAACCATACAGGAACTTCAAAGACACACACGCTGAGCAGGGTTTCAGAAGTCAATGAGATATCAGGACAGGTCATAGAACCCTGGCTAGATCTTGTTCTATTGGAACTGCCTGGGTGTTTATATGATCATGCTGTATCATCTTCTAACCTACTGTCTTGAGGTCCCTATAGAAACTAGGGTTTGCATAGAGTAGGTGGGAAATGTGGTCACATATGTAAGGAGCACAGTTTCTCTCCTCTTGGCATTTCTTATGTGGGGGAATAGCAGGCTTGTTATTCATTGCAGAAGTGTGTTAAGATTTTTCAGAGGGGCCCAAATATCCTTCTGGAGGAGTCAAGCAGTGTTTGAAATCTTCCTGAAGAAGCTGGAGACTAAAACACTCTGGATGTTTATGTGAGGGTCAAGTGGGACAGGGAAAGTAAAACATTTTATAAATCATAGCATTGATGTAAATTATTTTTGCATATCAATGTATTCAAGTATTTATGTATGCTTTTCATATTGTATGTGTCATATACACAGCTAAGGATCTTTTAAGTTTCCATTATTTTAAACAAGTAACAACCAATCTCAACATTATTGCGCAAAAGCAGTGCAAAGTGGAACTGATAAATTATACAAATATTTATATAATAGGTATAATTAAGCTTCCCTAAATCTCCTAATTTTTCAGTTGTTTGGATGCATGGATTTTTTATATTCCTTATAATACTCACTGTTATTCTTTATTCCTTTGCTTTTCTCTGTACTATGTGGACAAAATATCACAGGGTACATCTAAAGTTCAATACACTATAGATTAACATCTTTTTAGAAGTCTTTTTTTTTTCTTTAGTACAGAATAGAGTTTATCCAGACCATGGGGGGAGTTAAGAGGGTAGTAGAAGCAGAGAGGGAGAAGACAGTAGAGACAAAGAGGCCAGCCATGAGCACGTGGAGAGGGTGGAGGTGGGGGTAGGGAGGGAATGGGGAGAGGAGGGGCAAAAGGAAAGAGCAAGAGACCAAGAGGCCAAGAGAGCAAAAGAATAGAGTCTTAATTTTTTTTATATATGTTATTATGTCAGGAAAGCATTCCTTAATTTTTTAATCTCCAATATGTATGTTTCAGCATTCTTTTTTAAATGATAATTTTTAATTAGTAATCCATATTGGAAGAGATTCCTAATCTATGTCATCAGAGAAAGAGATTTGAGAAGACACTGTGTTTCTCCAAATGACAGTCTGACCCCCTCCTCCCATTGCAATCACAGCCCCTTTGCAGGATGGTGATAGGATCAGAAACACGGGAGTTTTGGACTCTAATACTCTCTTGGGCCCTCTTGCTCTTGGAATCTGCATTTCAACATTTTTATTCCCAAGTGGATGACTTTCAGTGTAAACAAGAGAGCTCCTGCAGAGACTCCCTTGAGCCTCCCTGTTGGGAGCCTCTTTCTGGCTAGAAAAGGAGTCTAGCTGTGCCTCTTTCTAGCCCTGTTCTTGTCTCTGAGACTCATCACAGTCTGGCTTCTTGCTGCAAGCCGTTCACTTTGATATGGAGTGCTAGCAAATGATTTTCTTTGATGAGGTCCAGAATCCAGTGTGTTTCCAGGCAAAGCCTGCTATCCTATCTGCAGGGAACTTTCACAAGTTCATTAGGCAAGACCTTCCCCATAAATCTAGCAGTCAGCTTTTCAAGGTGCTCTTTAGCTAAAGCCCAGTGCAAAAATGTTCAGCATTTCCTTCCACACCTGACTTCTTCCCAGAGTCCATGAACTCTGCAACTGGTAAAGCCATACTTGAAAAATAATTTAATGCCACCATTCTCCTGGCTGTCAGTTACAAGGCCTGAGATCCTTCTGGGGGCATCTGAGGATGCCTCCTTTGGATTCCTTATTAGCAGATATCACTGTTACTGAAACTCCTGAGTTTTAGAGGAAGATAAGGCTTGAGTCTTAATTCTAACATTGCCACTAGAAAAATATAGACATATGGGCAAGTTACTGTAGAGTTGGAGTTACAGGGAAAAATAGTAAACATCAAAATACTGAACCTAGTAAATCTTCCATTAATGAATGATACATAAAACAAATTTCCCTACCTGTTTCCACAAACCTACAATCTCAATACTCAGAAGACTCAGTGCTATGAGTTCAAGGCCAGGGTGGGCTACATGGCATAACACTGTCTCTCCTCCACTTCTTCCTTCTTACCCCTAACAATAATAATAATAAATAATGATAATAATAATAACAATAATAAACAGAAAGGGATCAGATATGTTGAGACATTTTCTTTTGAAAGTTGGTTGCTACAGTTGTCTAGGCTTAGGGCTTCTGGAAATTTCCATAAGGTATAAAAGAACCTCTACTCTCCTTTGAGCAGACAGGCTGGGACAATAGAAGGAATGCACAGAGAACAGGTTAGCTGGGTTCTCAGGATGACAATTCTTAACAGTTACAACTGGAGAGGGCTTGACCAACTTCGGTGACTCACTTCACATCCTACTGTGACCCTCTGTCAAGGTTTATTTCTTTTATTTTAACCATCTTTTGTCTTCTTCCCAGCAATTTGTATTTACTAAAAGTAAGCCTACCCTAAACTTAAACCGGACTGGCCTCAGAATATTTTTTTCTTCAGTCCCCCCACTGTCTAGCTACCCGAGTTCTGCCTCCTGCTCCAGAATGTTACAGAGAAGGCGTTTTGTTTATTTGAACTAAGCCAGAGACCTTTGCCAGCATTCGAATCATGAGCTGCACGTTACAGGGAGAGCCTTCCCTGCATGGAGAACAGACAGGCTCAAGTTCCATGGCCTTGTGGGATGAAGCTGCATTTGCTCAACGCTCCTCAACTTTTTAATGAGAGATGTTGAACAACAGATAACATTGACACAAAGATCCTTGGTGGTAGGGTAGCCTTTCTGTCATAATAGTGGTGTGCGAACTTCAGAAGACTTAGCCCTCAAGTTTGGATACACTGCCAAGAATGTGAATTCCTTTTTAAAGTGTCCAGATGTCTCATGTCTTTAGAACTGTGCTTTCTGAGACATTTTCTTTATTTGTTGGTTTAGATCAGTACAAGAAAGTACATTGCCTTCTTGAATCTAATTCAAGTCACTTCCAGAGTCTGAGAAGCATACCATACCTTCAGATACCTATTTTTATCATTTAATATATTATGCTGGACTTTTATTGACTCTGTCAAAGCTAGACTTCTTTTAAAACACAGATATTTCGTCTTAAGCAAAGTCAAATTGTTAACAGACACTGTATAAAAACCAGGGAATTCGATGGAGGACTTGGAGATTATCAAAAAGCAATTTTAAAGAATTCTTCACAAACACCAAGGGAAAATCAGATGGGCTTTTGATAGCGTTGTTCCTTTGTGTGTCCTGATGTGTTACATTCTAGGACTACCTTGGTTATCTCTGCCTGACTACCTCTGTGTACAGATTCTGGTTGTGACTGTTAATGAAAGAGAGAAGATTACAGGAGTACACACTTTTTTACTTGTTGGTTAAAATTTATTTCCAGGCATTTTAAGTAGATTCAATACCAAAGCGTTAGATTCTCCTAGATGAGGAGGATCCCTCAACTCAGTTACCTCGGTTTTGAAAGGGGTCAACCAGTTAAGCGCAGACTGAATTCATGGTCTCACTGGAATTTCTTGTATGTTAAGCACAGTTTGACTGTTTTCCTTCTTTTACTGACCATATTGAGTCAGAAAAGAACACTAGGGTTATTTTCTCCTTATGCATTTACTGCAGTAATGACATGGACTTCAGAACAATATAATCAACAGTTCCCATTTGAACTTAAAACAAAGCCAGTCTTAATGACCTCAATCACAGATTTGGTGGTTGTTAGTATTTGTTTAAGAGAAAGGGTGAGGGTTCCCACGATCCAGAGAGAACTTGTAATGGACATGTTCTCCATCCACTCAGAATGGTCCAACACATTTTTCAGGGTGGTGGCCAGAGTGAGAACAAATCTCTCTGATGTGTTTTCTGGGTTATATCATGAGGTGGCAGTCTTTCTTACAAATTGGAATTTGTTCATGCATTAGTAGTAAGTGCCTTTCCAAACATTTTAAGCACTTATAATTTTCATGATCCTAAATCCTGCTCTTCATTGTTGTGACACTGCATTGAGCCTAAGAATTATGTAAACCTTAGTGAGTCCTTGGCCATTCTTTTCTGTGTACTTTCCGAAAGCAGTGGCATATCTGTAAAAGACCTTTCAATATCCTCTGTCCCACCCACACCAGCACTGTGATTAAACTGTACACACCAAAGGCTGAGACCGAACGAGAAGGATCTTGAGATGGAATGAGATATTTAGGTCTAACTTCTAGTCCATGTTTGTTGGTTTCCAGCTAGTGATGTTTTTAACAATTTGTAGGCTCCTGTGGAAAATGTAGTTCAGAAATGTATGAAGTTCTCCTTAGAGAATTGGTAAAAGACCCAATAAAGACATAGGAGAGATTGTCAGAGGTCTGGCTAATCATCTACCTTGTGCAATATTTATGCCAAAAGAGAGGGAAAAGCAAACTAGTGTCTTGTTCACAAGTATACTATATAAGCAATGGACAGCACATTCTGGGAGGAGTTTAAAAGATGTTTGGCATACTTACATAGTACTCCATTTAGCGGCACTTTGCTTCTCTCTCTAAGCAATGCTACTTAGTTAAGTTACTTTCTCTTTACTTTTACATAGATGAGTCAGCCACTTTCCTCATGAAAAAATAAATGAGATAATGCATATAAAAGCTATAATGTGCCCTGCAAACATTACACATTGTCAGAGCCTATGAGTTTATTTAAAAACAAAAACAAAAACAAAACACTCTAGTTCTTAGAGACATGCAGATACTGGACAGGGATCATAGGCTGTTGAGTTTTATGCAAGGTGTGAGTGACATCCTCCTCAGAGAAACAGGGAGGAAGGAGAAATGAAACAACGAAACGGTGTTGTGTTATCATCATATTTTAATTCCATCTGTACGCTCACTGATGATGAACTTGTTACTGGCTTCTTGGCTTTCAGAACCCAGAGTTCAAGATTCCAGAACAATAAAATTGAACTTAGTAGCAAGCTTGGTATACAGTGTGTAGAAGTATGCATAGCAGATACAATCATTTGGATCCTCAAAAATAAAAGTATATAGGAAGAGGAGAGAGTCTAGCATGGCAGGATGCGGTATACCTACAGAAAGACAAATTCATATGGACAAGAGACAGATGGGATAAATCAAGTAGCTGGTTACCGAGGGTTAGCTAAGACTTCAGAAGAAAACCCTTAGCTTGGATGGCCCACAGATTCAAATTCATGTCTCAGTGATACAGTAAGTATCATTTAAGGGTAGTGATGCAGATCAAGTCCTTAGAGAAACTTGTGTTTTAGGTCAATGAGAGTGTAGGAGCTGCTCAGAAAAGAAAGTTTGAGTCATCTTACTAGCATGGCAAACTGAGAGGAAATACTTTGCTGTTTCCCATTGCTCAGCAGGACAATGGCTGGACACATGCTTAGTTAACTGAAGACATAGAACAGTATTCTCTGTGTGGAATATTAATAGTCTCTAAATTTCGTCAAGTTAAGTTAACTAGCCCATCCCAAACCCAGGCCAACTGAACTTACAGACAGTTGGGGGAACATGTGCTTCCTCGTGTGGGTTAGGTTTCCTAAGTGGTTCCAATGTAAGCTTAGAAACCATTTACTTCCAAGTCTTAAGATAAAAAAAAATGTATAAGAGGCTTATACTCAAATCACTGTTTCTATGGTGACTCTACTGTCAGTTATCTCTAATGGCATCTAGATATGCATCAAAGGGCAATTATTAGCAAAAGATGAGCCGTGCAAACTGACACCATCCAGGTGGGCCCAACAAGGTAAGTACTGAATCTGATCCTTCACAGTTCTTTCCATACTGAGTAAGGAAGAGCTAAGTTAGGAGCCCATAGCTACTTAAATTCTGTTGGTCATTGATGCTTCTTATTTTGTGTGCAGATGATAAAGCTTCTATGAATGATGGGCCTGATATTATAGTGGAGTACTGCAGACAAATATTCTGTGGCTGAGATGACCTAATGACTATGGTCATAACTAGCCAATGGGTCAAAGCTTTAAGTGCTGATACAGTGCCAAGGACAAGAGATATAAGCAATGAAGCCCATTGAAAAATCCCAGTGACCTTAGCACTGTTGATCTAGTTGTCTGTTTGTGCCTCTTGTGTCATTAGCCCTACCAAGATCAATAAAATAGAGTAGAACTGGACAGAGCCCAGGAGTTGTTCTTTTAAAACTTAGGACTATCCAAGAAGTCAAAGAGTAATGGCCCAGTAGGTATCCAAGCGATATATGCAGCATGGGGGATTCGTAGCAATAAGCAGGGAAAGAATATAAATGTCATATCATACTGCACTTAGTGCATACTAGATTTACTCTCCAACTCACATCTTGAGTCCTGGAATGATGATAGGGCATGTCAGGTACCTGGAAAACATACTATCTGATGCTCAGAACTGGCCTCTTTATAGAAAAGCAAGAAGTGGTGTTGTACTTGGGCAGTTTCGTAGAAGGAAGTCTTCTTGAACTAAGAGTCCAAGACCTGTGCCAGGAAACAAACTCAGACTAAGTCTCTGGAAGTGGAACCAAGTTTTCCTAGGCGCCAAGGGACCTTCTTGCTTGGCTGATGAACAGCTGGTCCATTGCTCCCTGAATTCCCCAGGCCTGGGGTCAAGAGGGTTTCCAGGCATTTGGAGGCTGGATTGAAGGTGGGGGTTAAGTGGTTCCAAGCGTCTATATTGAGCCAGAAAGCTAAAGTGATCATCACCGTGATTGTTTGAAAACTTCTATTCTAGCTTCTTCTCCTAACTCGTTTTTGGTGTGTAAATATAATCCATCTAGTAGCATGCCCAAAAGAGATTAAATAAGCTTTTCAAGTGAACAAAATTAGACACTATGTCCAAAATGCCACAGTACAAAAACCACAGAAGTATTTATCTAAGAGAACAACTATGTGTATTTTATGGTCTGTCAAGCTCTGAAAGGTCTGATATTGTGTGGAACATATAATATACATTCAGTTGCTATTGATACAAATAAGAAAGCCATATAACTATGGTAAGGCACATTGTTGGTAAAATATGATTTTTCAAAGGAGCAACCTGTATCATCTTTCAGAATTAAAATGAGATTTGTTTTGATTCAAATGTTTGAAAATATACTTGTTCTCTTCCTTTGAAAAAAAAACTAAATATTAGTTGTTAGAAGAGATTAGAGAGCCCTGTAATCTCTCTCTCTCTCTCTCTCTCTCTCTCTATCTATCTATCTATCTATCTATCTCTCTCACTCACACACACACACCTTTCTCTCTCTCTCTCTCTCTCTCTCTCTCTCTTTCACACACACACACACACACACACACACACAAATACACACACAAACACACAAACACACAAACACACTCCCAACAATAAAACAAGCCCTAAGGGAGCTGGCTGAGAGTTGTGTTACCCAACATATCGCTGAGCTAGCAGCTCAACAACCATCCACACACTCCCCTTTTGTATGATCAAGTAGTGCACATTTTTACAACGATAATGGGACTAAATTTGGAGAGAACTGGCCCTTAAGTTTCAATTTATTTGTTTCACAGTCACAGCCTCAAACTGAAGGGAAAATTATGTAGTAGTTTGATAAATAAAGCCCTATACATTCAAACACAAACTGCAAAATGAAAACTTTCAGAACTTCAAATAATCAAGAACCTTAGATTAATTCCATCAGTAGCTCTGAGGGATTTTGTTGTTGTTGTTGTTGTTGTTATTGTTGTGAATTTGCTGGAGAATTTGGTATGAAAGCTCTCTAACTAGTGTCTGATTATATCAGTGTCTCTATTTCCTTTTAGAACACACATCTGTTGTTGTGGGGGGGAGGTGGAGGGAGAGTGTGGTGTGGTTATTATGGAAATACAGCAAAACCAAATATTTTAAAGCAGATGAGAAGAAACCCACAAACAGTTGGCTCACAAATGGTGTAATGTTTTCCACGCACCCCTGCACAAAGCCAGCAGCAGCAGCAGGATGGGCCACAGCAGCGTGCCTGGTGGCCTCCGGTTTATCTGTTTCAAACACTGGACCACTCTTGGTAGTTAACTGACTGGAGATTGTTTTTTCTCTTTATCCCCCTCTCTCCTTTTAATTGTCGTTCCTCTGTTTTGCCTGAAAGCTGCAGTATCTCCCTGTTCATTATTCCCTGTTCAGTCAAATCCTGTCCACATTTAACTCCTTGTGCACTGCTGTTTTTTTCCACCTTGCTGCTGCTGCCCGGGATGCACAGCAGGAACCTCACTGGAGGATGTTTAGAATTTCTCACAGAAGTTATATAACTCTTCTTACAAATTGATGCAACTGATTTTACTGGTCTGCCTCTTTAACATTTAAATTTCCTAAAGAAAAGGATTTAATTATTGAAAACTTGTGCTCTAAACCCGAACATTTCATAGGAAGGTTTTTTTTTCCCTATTGTAAATACTCCTTTCCTCAGAACTTATGCAAAATTACCAACTCAATTTACTTTTGCCACCTTAATTTGAAAATTACTGAAGGAGTTTTCTCATCCTAAAGCTGGAAGACAGGGCGGGGGTGGGGGGATATTCAACAGTCAATACCCCTGGGGGAACAGAGTTTCTCCTATTGGCCTCCAGTTGTAGAGTCTTTAACTTGAATTAAAGGCAGCCATCAGACAGACCATAGAGACGGAGAAGTCGCTGTTATAAATTAATGACTATTTGCTGTGCAGTGGAGTGCCTGTTTGTTCCACATTTTATTGTGATGTGTTATTCCTATTCAGTGCAACAGTAATTGGGTCTTAAACATGATAAAGTATCTTTAAGGCTGCACTGGTAGCTCAGCTGCCTCCAGCAGGTTTTTAACTCAAGCTAAAGAAGGTTAATCAAAGCTAATGAATCTGTTTTATCCATTGCCACAAGTTTGTCAAAAAAAAAAAAATATATATATATATATATATATACACACACACATATATGTATATGCCAGGAGATGACTGGACTAAAATCCGGAGGGTTCAGCTGTGAAGGCAAAAGCGTTTTTAGCATAATAATGTTGCAAGAGCCTTTGATGGCCTCAGATCTGCAGGCTAACTGCTACCTGCAAGCTCTGTGTTTTCTTCTCTCTCCGCACTTCCCCCTCTTCTGCCTTTAAAACTGAGATGTCTTTTGCTAGCTCAGAGAAGGAAACACAATCTCACACTACAGCCTTTAGTGTGAGCATATCAAGAGACTGTTGCATTCAGGAGTTCAGAATAGCTCTGCTCTTTATGAAAGACGACAAGGAGCCCCCTAATAAAGCCAACTCATTAGAACCGGTGTTTGTTACTAAATCCCTCCACGCAGGACCACAGGCAATGGGAGCCAGGACATGAAGCAATTAAAGTTGCCTCCCTTCGAAACGAAGCCTGGGCCCCAACTGTCACCCACCGGTTTTATTTTGTTTTTCTATTAGAAATGTATTTGAGGAATTCAGATTCATAATTTTGTAGGGCAGTAGAGGTCTAGTTCATGCCTCACCATTGTTTTGAACATGTAAGGAAGACAATAAACTGTAAAACTGCCTCTGTCCCTGTGTGTCTCTCCCAAGGTTCCAAGGTTCGGGAGCCAGCAGCTGGGCTGCCGTGCACCTTAAATCCGCGAAAACCTTGCCTTTCTGCACCGAACAAGAACAATTCTCTGAGCAAGAGCTCAGTCTCCAAAATCCAAATGTACAGTGGCAGAGAGCTTTTCATGTCCAAGCCTGGCGTTTACAGAGAACATCCGCTCAGGCACACAGGAGCAGGGACACAGGAGCAGGCACACAGTCTGAGGCGACACTTTCCCTAAGGCCGTAGGTGTTCTGCACAGGGATGGGATGAGTTGCTTAGCATCTCTGCGCTGTGGCTGGCAAGGTGGGGGGCGGGGTGGCAGAAGATGCTGCCACCGAGCCAGAAGAGCCAGCAAGCCCCACTGTGGCTTTCTCTCCTGCTTATTTTTTCTTTATATGATACGCAGCTAATATTTGCATTTTGGGGAGAAGGATGTGGGGGGGGGAGCAGTACCCAGGGAAAGTTGGGAAGCAGGGAAGAGCCACAAAAGCAAAGGGCAAAGGCAGGAGGAACACACACACACACACACACACACACACACACACAAACAAACAAACAAACAAAAAATCCAAGGACCGAGGCTAGCTTTGGTCAGAACAAGGCCTACATCATAGGTTTCAAAGCATCTTTTTCAGATTCACAGGCGCAGCCCCCTTGATGAAAACTAGTTGCTAAATTCAGGGTCCTGTTAGGCCTCAGCTAATTAGAAAAAATGGGCTTTTAAATTTTTTTTTTTCCTTTTTCTTTCTTTCTTTAGCACCTTTTCTTTCAAGCATTTAGTCTCAGGAGGGGGATCCCAGCTCTTGGCTGGCTGTTTTGAAAACACGCCTTTGAATGCCTCTCCCTAATTCACGCCTTTTGTTTTTGAGCCTTTGTGTTTGCCAGTTTGACCATATAACGTTATACATCTGGTGTATAGCTTGTTGGGGCTTTTTTCTCCCAGGGTTCCTATGCATTCCCTATAGGACCCTCCTGAGCTTCAATTTGAGCGATCGTGTAACATAAAGGGGCGAAGGAGGGCCTAGGAGGCTGGGGGAGGCCTGGAGGTTGGAGGGGGCAGAGGAGGGGAGGAGGCCCCGGGAGGAGACAGAGACAGAAATGAGTGAAACATAAAAAAAAAAAAGTTGAAAAGAATTCTTTCGCTGTCTTCTTTTCTTCTCACTGTTGCGACTGGACCCTGAGTCAGCCGGCGACAAGGCCTCGGTGGGAAAATGACGGGCGCAGAATAGATAACTCATTGGAATTCTGGCAACATATTCGTAAATAAAACAAAAGTGCGGAGGCGGCTGGGGGAGGCCGAGTGTTCCAGGGGAAGAGCAGAGCCGTGCCAACACAGGGACTACAAAGCTCCCTGCTTTGCCTCTTGCAGGCAAAAACCCTAAGATGGTCGGATGGGAAGGGTCGGCGACTGCGCTGTTAATGCCTGTGGACCAGGCTGCTGGAGCTGTTTCTTACTTTAGGCTGGAAGACAATTTTGCAGCCACACTTTGGAGCCTGAAGAAAGTTCAGATCAGCTGTGCTGTTTCTTTCGGGTCTGTCTGCTCTGTGCTTACAAAAGGGCGGCTGGTCGAACGGCCCCAGGAAAATGGGTTTATTATGAGTGCTCTTATTTTTAGCTCCAAGATTGAATTGCACTCAACGTTCCCAACCATCCTGTCCTGTGTACACTTCTGGCAAGACAGCCTGAATATTGGAGATTTTTATGTCTGGAGATACTTAAGTCTGTTTTCTGATGTTCAAGGGACCCAGTCTTTTTTGCTGGTTTTTCTATTCTTTGAATGAATATTGATGGCTCTCCCTTTGGAAGAGTCCATCTCGTCTCTGTTTCTCCATCTGCAAAATGGACGTAGCCGATCACTGGAATCCCAATGTTTACGACTCACATGTCTTGAACACAGTGGATCTGTTTCATATATACAGTGTATAACACAACCTTGTACTTGACACATTAGAGATACTCGGGTATAATGTTCTATCTTACCTATAGCTGCAAGCTGGACACGAACAGCTATAAGACTTAGGATTCATAGGATGTATGTTTCTAGCTGTTGTTTAAAGCTAATAACAGCAGTTCCCCCGCCAACCCCCGTTTCTTTTCTTTCCTGCAAAACAATTTGCAATGCAATACTAGGCATGAAAACCAAACAAACTCATATCAGGCAAAGCTTATGAGTTATTTCTGCTTCCCTGAATTCAAGTTACAAAGAGTGGGGGTAGGGAAGGGAGATTTGTTTTAAATATAGCAGTGGGGAGAAATCCAACCTGTTCAGAATGTCGTGGAAGACTCTGCTGTTGGAGGCACACCTTATTACAGATGTGATGAAACTTGTGGGTATCGTTTGTAGAATAGCTTTAGCATCTGCATGGCAAGAAATCCTACTGGAAACACGTCCCTGCCTTCCCCCATGCCTTCCTAAATGGAGTTGCTTGCTGATTAACCCTTGATAAATTTCTCCAGGTGGGAACCCATACTCCCTCGGCTGTTCTTCATCAATCTAGCCACCAGCCAGACAAAGTCACTTCCAAGGGCTAAACACAATTAAATTAGCAAAGGTTTTCGAGGAAATGATAAAATCGCTTCTCTGTTACAAAAATGGTTAAGATGACAATAAGCTAAATGAAAAGATTTTTCCCCCCCTCTGACCATTAGTCAGAGCAGAAAATGACTGCTGTCTAGCAGGGAGGTGTATTGCCCTGGTTATCCTACAAACACAGCTTACCTCAGGGAAGAAGTCCACTTCTGAACAAAGAGTTATTCACGGTGAGCCCCTGCCTTGCAAGTTTGGCGCTCTGTTTTCCCGTTTGGTTTTGTTTAAACTCACCACAGAACTTGGAAAATTGAAATCACACCTAAACACCAGAAAACCCATGGAGTCAGGTTCAAATCCTTAGATGAATTGTTATGTTCAAAATGTAAAGCTGTCTAGCAAGAAAGTCATCAAGAAGCACCCGGCCGCTCAGAAGGGGCCCCGTGTCCCGTAAAACAATATCTGATGTCCAAACCATACACAAATGAGTAGACACCCTCACTTCCTGTTTTTATTATATGTTCCAGTAAGCCTAACACATCGGTATGTCTTAGTGATGTAGAGCCTAATAAAGCCCTCACCTCTCCTCCCAGCTTACAAACCTAGGTCCTGAGAAAACTGTTTACTGTTTCTGTGGGAACCGATATTCTTACTGATTCTAGAGGAAGAAAAAAAGATTTTTTATTTTTTGAGATAAACTTGGTTACAGGCAGCAGCAGCAAACCAAAAGAGACAAATGGCTGTTATACACACACACTTAAAGAAAATAATGTTGTGGTGATTGGCAAACTGTCCTCACGTCTCAGCTCCTAACTGCTCTTACAGAAACAGGGGGCTGTCAATAACAAACTTGATTTCTAAAGTCCCCAAGGTAATCATAATCCACTAATTTGACTGGCTCCCAGCTGACCCTCTCGAGCAGTTTCTGTTTGGTATTTGCAGCCGAGAAGACTACTTCTCTCTGAAAAAAAAATAAAGAGGGGGTGGGGGTAGAGTGAGGAATGGGTGGGCAGTAAAGTTAAGAAATAGTGTGGAGGGAAAACACATGGAAATTTAATGTGAAAGTTTCTTGTTGCAATAGAGCTGTTAGGTTTGGCATGAAGACGGCTATCAGATGGCTCCTTTGACATTAGTTGAGCCCTCGGTAAGTAAGACAAGCCCAAAGGATTAGGTTGTCAACTTCAACCCGTCATCTTTGGAGTCAGGGGGAAAAATGCTTCCTTTTTTTCTTTTCTTTCTTTTCTTCTTTTTCTTGTCCTTTTCTCTTATATATATATATATATATTTTCTCCTTTTTATTCCTGGTTGCATTTCTCCACTACTTTTAAGCTTTGCAGACAGGGCAAAAGGGACAGTTAATAGGTGACAACCTCAACCCCACACTGCTCATGAAAGTGTCGTCTTTAAAGACGAGAGAATCGGCAGGCTGTAAGACTAATCGCCCTGCGCCGGTATGAATTTATCTAAAGAGGATTTCATGTGGAACCCCAACGGATGACTGCCCAGTTTAAGAAAGTCAGTGGGACTTGTCCCAATCAACTGTCAGCCTGCATAAAAGGTCTGGGGGGAGCTGACTTAGGCAAACAATATTTAGCCATCTAAGAGTACCAGAAAGCCTGAGATTCGGCTTTGTAGTGCTGTCAGGAAATATTGCTACATATCAAGTAACACTTTGGGTGCAGAAGAGGTAAGTCTCCCTTCTGACTATCCCTATTTACAAAAGAGGCCTGTGCTCTCACAAGGGTGGGGGCAGGGGATGTGTCAAACCCAGCACTTCACAGAGGACTTGACTCGCTTTTCCTGGGACCACAATCCTCTTCAAAGAAGGGGAAAAATGAATTGAGCTTTAGAATAAAAAAAGCCTCTTGCTAAATAAAAAAAAAATTAAACATTATTTGAATTTATAAATTAGCTTAGCTAAGACACTGCCCAGAGGCCCCCCCCCCAGACTCTCTGCTGTGGATTTTTAGAAAACATGTTTCTCATTGTTTAGCAAGTTCTGATGTATGTTCAAAGCACCCGAGTCTCCAGTGTAAAATACAGTCAGGAATATCTAGCTATCAAGCCTACACAGTAAACATTCTAAAGAGGTCCCATGAGCCAAAAACTATTTTTGTTAGAAATAATCTCCGCAATCCTAATGACTCATCTCTCTTAGTGCTTTAAGTACATGGGGGGAAAAATCACAATGTCTCCAGTTGGAAAATTGCATTGGGGACATGAGCTGTTACTGCAGAATGACTGTTGAGTTGGAGAGTTTAATTTAAAAGGAAAAAAAAAAAGATACAAAAACAAAACAACGAAAAACCAGCGTTCTTTATCAGAACACTCTAAACATTCATTTGCCTTCAGTGTTGCTGTGCCTGGGGTGAAATCCTTGAAGATTCTGGTGGAGAGAGAGTCAATGAAATGCCCTTTGGCTTTAAGCGCCGTTCCTTGAATCCCGATTGTACTGCCCTGAGTTCCTTAACGGCATAATAAACCAGAAGAACCGAAGGGAAGAACCGGCTTGTTCTGTGAAGAAGATCGCTCCTAGTTAAACAAAGAAATTTAGGGTCGCCTGCTTTTCATGGAAATCGCCTACATATGGCCTTTGAAATTTGTCACTGAAGATGGTTTCGCTCTAAGGTAAAAGCCACTACTTTATAGCCTTTCAGCTGCAAGTCTCTGTTTCCCCCCCTCTCTTGGCCTGCAGCCCAATATGAATGTATGATCACTAGCGTAATAGTTAAACATCTGAGTCTTTTTGAAGTGCCTTCAGTGTTACAATGATGTGATGGTTGATTGCCTAGCAGTCAGTTCAGAAAAGAACTACCTTCTGCCCCCTAGTGGTACAAATTAAAAATGGCTGCCTTGTCACACCCAGCTCCCAGTCACCTCAGTTTTCCAGTCTTATGCTTAATACTTAAGGCTGCCTGGGATTTGTTAACGAGTCCCTTAATGAGCAGTAACTGTAGCGTTTCCCTTTTCCCTTGAGAAATGGGAACTCGCTATTTTCTCAGACTAACTTTGAGCTCTTAGTGTTGTAATCCACCTGTCTCAGCTTCCTGATTGGTTGAGACTTAAGACTTCCCTCGGTCGAGAGTGCATTTTAAACAGTGCAGGCCTGCACTGTGGGTAGGGGACTGCTTTCTGCGTCTCAGTGGCATGCCTTGAACATCCGCTGTACTTGTTCTGTTAAACAAAGTATACTACACTATAAACATTGTCCCTAATGTAACTTTCTTCGTGGGACCATTTTCGATGGACTTAATGGGAATAGGAAACAAATATGACTTGGTGTTTCCAAAATTATAATACACTTCTATTCAAAGAAGGTGCTGTGAACTCTTGGGTACTGTGGGAACTTTCTGTCTGTTCTCAGGTGACATTTCGTTTTGCTTTTTTTTTTTTTTTTTTTTTTTTTTCATATCAGGCAATACAAACAATTTGCACTAATTAACATCGGACAAGCCACAGGTCACATCTCATGTTAAAGTTCATCAGCTAAGCCACATACACTGAGAAAGGAAAAGGGATTGTGGTGGGGCAGATACCGGTTATGTACATTTCTCCCCTACTTACAGCCAAGCCGAAAGGAATGAGTTTGAGTTTTTGTTGTTTGTTTGTTTGTTTTTCCTGTGGCGAGATTTTGATCCTCTGTTTGATTTTCATCTCTCCCACAGGAGTCAAATTTTACATCCAGCCAAGCATCAATAGGTAGGTGGACAAGAGCATCCACAAGATGGGTGCTCTGTAGATTGGATACGTGTTTAACTCTCCGAACGAGTGAGTGGCAGGGAGTGAGACAAGGAGGCCGAGAAGAAGGGGCCCCGTGGAGAGGGGATGGGACAGCTGGACCATGTGGAATGTGTCACTTTGCTTCTGTGCCACTATTGTGCTGCTGATGTTGGAATGCAGAGAAGGCGCGAGGTTATTGAATAAGGAACCTTGTAGATTCCAGCTGTCAACATGAGATCAGCTCTTTGTACAAAGAGAAGTTTTCTCTAGCCTCCGGTTTGATTGCTAGTGACAGCTACACGTTTCCCTGGGCTCTTTATGCTACCAGCTTGCATTTGTGTAGCCTTTGGCTCTGTTCTCTTCTCGGACTGGCCCTGTAAGGTTTAGTACCTGGCTCGTGAGGGCATGTTGACTGACAATGAAATGACAAGGACATCAGGACTAATACCAGAAAAAGAAATTAGGACCGGGATGAAAACAAACGAAAAAGTTACCGGTGTGTGTGTGTGTGTGTGTGTGTGTGTGTGTGTACCTGTGTTCTCAGTTCTGTTCTTCACCTTTGTTTTGAGACAGGGTCTTTCCAGTAACCCCCAAAGCTTGCTGTCCCAGCCATTAAACCTGGAGGATCTTTCCATCTCTGTTCTTGTAACCCTAGGGGTTACAGGCCCCCACCAACACATCAACTTTTACATAGGTACTGGGAATCTGAACTCAGGTCTTCAAGCTTGTACAGTAACTACCTGAACCACTAGTTCCATTGAGCCATCCCTTTATCCCTACAGGATCTTCCTTGCAAATAGTTTGCTTGAAAAGGATAATCCCAGAGGACAAACAGTGTATCAGATACCCTTTCTTACCAGAAGTGTGCCAACTGGTGTGTAACTATGTTAATAAATACTTTCTTCAAAACTGCTCCAGTGGACCATAGAGCCTCTGGGGACTGATCAGATACCTGCTACCTCGTTTGCTGACTTGCTATCGAGTACCCTTACTCCCTGTTTCTGATATTGCTGAGATTTCTGTTGAGATTCTGAAATCCTCTCTATAAGAAGAGGAAGTGGAGGAGGAAGAGGAGGAGGAGGAAGAGGAGGAGGAGGAGGAGGAGGAGGAAGAGGAGGAGGAGGAAGAGGAGGAGGAGGAGGAGGAGGAGGAATAGGAGTGAAAGAGAAGAACCTTTTCAGTGTAGGCCCACTCTAAAGGTATTTGCATCTCATAGGAGGTCAGAGGAAAAAAATAACTTATACTTGCAAAAGTATTCACATCTTAGAGATTTCATACGTCAATTTTTAATTTATTTTTTATCACAGAAGATACACAGCAGTTTTGGTTTATGACACCTTTCATTGTAGGAGCCAGAAGGGCCAAGGACACCACAAGAAAACCCACAAGATCAGCTCACCTGGACTCACAGAGACTGAAGCGACAAGGAGAGGGCCTCCTAGGCCCTCAAGTTGATAAAGTTGATGAAACCAAGTTGATGAGCTACATCTTGATTGAGTAAAGTTTCTCTCAGTTTCCTGGCTGCATAGCTCCTGTGGTCATCCTTGTGACTAGACATAGCAAATGATACTGTGGAGATTTCCCTGATTGATTTTTATACATTGTTATCTATAGGCTACATACATATAGTTTGTAATTACATGTGTGTATGTGTTATATACACATACAATTTCCCCTTAAGTTAGTCATTGTATATATATGATTTTCATGGGGATATTTTCTAGAAACAAGTGGTTAACCATACCGTTTTCATTGTTAATTGAGAGAAAGTTAGCCAGGGAAAAGGTCATACTCTTTTGAAATCCCATTATTTTCTAATAGGAGACTTGACTGTTGCATTAGCCATTTTTCTTATTGTTGTGATCGAGGATCTGACAAAAGCCCATTTGAAGGAGGGAAGTTTTATTTTGGTTCACAGTTCACAAGGGATTGTAGTTCACAGAGGGGACTTGCGACGCTGTAAGCACATCTCAGCAGATCAGGAATCAGAGCAAGGAGAAGCTGGCACATAGCTGCAGCTCGCAGCTTAGATACTCCCTTTGCTTCGTATTCCTTCACGGCAGGACTCTAATATGTGGCCTGGTAAGGAACTTCCTTTGCTCAGTTCAATTTCTCTGATGTAGCTCTCAGTGACACCTCCCCAAACATGTGCTCGACAAATGCCATGGGTATTGCATAAATCAATCAATTTCATCACCCAAACTAGTCATCACAGCGTTATAACTCTCCCAGAGAAGAACCCTTGGGAGAACTGGTTACAGGACTCCCATAAGACACAAACATTGGAAGATGCTCAGGTCCATTACATAACTTGACATAGTATAGTATTGCATTAGAATGTATGCAAACCCTCGTCCCACTGAAACTGGTCTCTAGGTGACAATGATGTAAATCCTTATGGCTTGTGATCCAGTGTACCTGCTATGTACAAGGTATTGAGATACTGTGTCGTCCAGGGATTAAGGAAGAGCAAGTGTATGGTTAGTACATGTAGGGTTTTTTTTTTTTTTTTTTTTTTTTTTTTTTTTAAGAGAATTTCCAGTCTAATATGGGTTTAGAATTTGCATGCATTGGGACAATTGTACTGCATTCTAGATGATGTGGCAAGGTCACATCTGAAAGTTGTTTATTTATTTCCAAACATTGCTGTTGGCAACCACCTTTAGCCACTCGCTATCAAGTGCGGTCAACAGTGGAAAGTACTCAGGATGTTTCCCTCTTCGTGCCTGGAATTTAGGAAAGTTGGTGAGCCCTGTAACCATGTGTAAGAAACAGTCTGTGAAGTGGCTGCCTGGAAATTACCTAAGAGCCTGGGGCAGAAAGAAAATGTGATTGAAGAACTCAGCTTTCATTTAAACCTAGAGTCTTTTTTGTTACCTGTGAGGAACCAACCCTGCCTTCATTTGGACTTCTCTGCCTATTGCATTCAAACAGCAAACCTCCTGATTTCTGTTCCCCTTCAACTTTGGACCTGTGGCAGTGCTTCCTGTCCATCGCTGCTTGCATAGCCTAAAAAGATGGAAAGGTACTGGGTAGTTCCTGTGTGCTTTTAAAACATGCTTTCATGAAGTTACTAAAAACTTGTTTAAGCTCTGTGTTTTCTGGCCTTGCCTCTCAAAGATGTTCTTCTCGGGCTCCCAACTCAAGTAGCTGTGCACTCTGCTTGTTGTGTAGAAACTAGTTTTTTCTCTCAAACATAAGGTACAAGAAGGGCCAATTTCCACACCCTCCTGTGGCATTCCCTTATCTGAGCATCACCCAAGGCTGTCCTTAAATCCTTTCCCAGAGGCTGAGTTCCTGATTAAAAGGCCTGCCTCCCTGACCAGTTTCTCCAGGTAACATGCCCTTGTCTTCCTTCCTCACCTGGCACACTGCCCTCATCCGCTTCAGGTTTTGACCACTAGAAATGTGTCTTTCCCATCCCTGTCCTGTGGGCAGTGGCTTTCTGATTCTCTTTGTACAGAGCAACCTATTCTCCTCACCTTCAGAACCTTGTATCATATCTGCTTCCAAGAATGAGAGAATGTGTGTGTGTGTGTGTGTGTGTGTGTGTGTGTGAGAGAGAGAGAGAGAGAGAGAGAGAGAGAGAGAGAGAGAGAGAGAGAGAGAGAGAGAGAGAGAGAGTGCCGACAGCAAGAGCAACAGTGTTTCTGAGTTTATAGGGCATTAGAGCCAAGCTCTACTTACAAAATCCGGCTGCATTTGGTCTGAGGGTTGGGAGGGTTATGGAGGGGAAGATCACTGAAGCAGTTTGTCCTTTTGAGCAGATTATATCTTGACCTAGGGGACTATAAAAGACAAAGAGATAAGGAGAGGAAGAGAAGGAGGGAGAGAAGGAGGGAGGGAGAGGGAGAGGGAGAGAGAGAGACAGAGAGAGAGAGAGAGAGAGAGAGAGAGAGAGAGAGAGAGAGAGAGAGAGAGAGAGAGAGAGAGAATACGAAAATGGGACAATATACATCTCTATTTGCACCATTTAGCTACAGAGGAAAAAATGCAGAAACCACCTCTCAAGTCAGGAGAATACTCCAAGCAGCCAGGGTGTTATAAATTAGGGGCTGTCAGTATTACAATGTATATTAATAGTCACACCTCTTTTTAATGAGTTTGGCATTGGCAGCTGAGAGGAAATACAAGTCATCATGGCTCTGCTCATGCAAACCCCGACAAAGGAATCCGTAATAAATCTTCCTCGAACAGCACTCACCATAAATATGTATCACAGAAGGCATCTGTTTTACATTCTGCATATAAATCAGCATAGCGCTGAATAGCAATGAATCAGCTTCTCAATGCCTGATTTGATAACAAATCGACTTGGATCTTAGGAGAGAGAATTTACAGCCCTCACCCTCAAGACAGAGAGTCAATACTTAAGACGAGTGCCAAGTTAACTTTTCTTCAGCAAGTAAGTTTACAGAATCAGAGTCTTGGTGCTCAGGGTCAGGGTCAGGGTGACCCTGGGCAAGCCCTCCTTCTGGAAGGAAGCTCAGTGTAAGTCTCTACCTTAAAGAAGTTTTCAGAAAACAATGATTGGATTTTGGGATGCTTCCCTTTTTCTCCTGTTTGATGTGGTTAAGAATTTTGTTTTCATTTAAGTTAATAAGTGCTAAGAAGAGAAAGTCTGATGAACAGAAGCGAGGGCGTCTTTTTCTTTAAGAGATTGCTGGAGATGCTCTCATCCTCACGTTGAAGTCGTTAACTATGGTTCTAAAGATGCTATGTGTTCTGAGTCTCTTGCCAAGGTACAGCTGTCTACTCTGGCTGACTCAGGTTGGCAGAACCTGGAACAGGTTCTTTTTAGTTTCCGTAGACTGGGGGAGGGACAGACACTCCTACGTCACAGTCTGCTGAGTGAACATCCTTCTCTCTCTGCAAGCACCTCCACCACCTGAGGCATGGAGCAGTCTTCTAGCACACAGCCACATTCCATGTTCTGTCATGGGCTTCTACCATTTTCTCAAGTTGAGATACTTACACGGGCTTAACTGCTGTGGCCACTGACTGTCAGGTGAGGACTCCATTCTTAGTAATTCATTCTGCTAGTCATGTCTTAACACAAAGAGCAATTCAAAATTTCTCTGAGATCTGCTCTACCTAATGCTTTAAAGAGTATGAAAAAATGCCTTCCTTCACTGGGAATGGAGTCCCAGTGTTCAAGAAATCCTTGTCCATCAATGATAATTAAACAGGCACCTCTTTCTCACAGACAGGTGCTCCTAGGCTTCCACAAGGCAAGATGAAGCTAGTGGAAACAACAGGGAGGAGAGAGCCCTGTCTGATAAAGACTCCATTCTTAGTAATTCCTTCTGCCACTTACAGAAGACCTTGAACTACAGATGGCCCCCAACTCAGCACTTGCTTTTCACAGAGAGGAGGTAGTTTTACCACACACAAATAGAATGGCTCCAAGACAGAGTTAACCCCCAAAGATGGCTGGAGACACCCATCTGCCTCACAGCCCTGCCCCCACAGGAATCTCTGATTCAACGTGGTTTGCTGTAAATATCTTTTCTTTTTGGTTTCTTTTTAAATATGATCTGTTTCAGACTGTAAATGCATGTTCTTTATATTATTTTTAATAATGAAAATGGGGGGTATGAAGTAAGTTAAACTGAAATATTTTACAGGTTTTAGGCTTACATGAATTGGAACTAAAATTATAGGTGATCGTCGATCCTAAAGTTGTATCTTGACATGCACAATGAAAAGAAGCTTATCATGTTGATGATCAAAGAGTAGACCCAGACTTTGCTTGCCTACACCAGCCCTGCAGCAAGGTGTTTTCAACTATGGCATCTACATTCCACCTCAGTTATTGGAATGAATGAGATGAAGAAGACTAGGGTGCCATGCCTCCCCTTTAGGGGAGGAGCTGTATAAAATGTTAGACTACTCCTTTTTCAAAATTTTTGTTGAATGAAAATATTTTTTTCTTTTACCATTCCAGGCTTGCCTCAAACTTTCTGCCTTGTTGAGTATGTACTTAAACTCCTATTCTTTCTGTTCTTCCTTTGTGCTAGGATTGAAGGAGTATGCTGTCATACCCAGTGTATATGTTATTGAGAAAGAAACCCAAACACAAATAGCAAGCATTCTACCAATGAAGACGACACACCTGCATGGCCTGCTTTACTTGGCTTTCTTTCCTTCCTTCCTTCCTTCCTTCCTTCCTTCCTTCCTTCCTTCCTTCCTTCTTTCTTTCTTCCCTTCCTTTTTTCTTCCCTTTCTCTCTCTCTCTCTCTCTCTCTCTCTCTCTCTCTCTCTCTCTCTCTCTTTCTCTCTCTGTGTCTTTAAAACCAATCAAGCATTCTTGGACCTCATTGTGACAATAATCTTCTAGATATCAGTATGTAAATTACTAAACACACACACACAATTTAAATAAATAAAGACGAATGAAGCTAATAAACAAATTCAGCTCTCATACTTGGAGGTATAAAATGTTCTCTTTGAATTTTCTAATGAGTCAGAGTAAATGAATCCTCTACATTGTGTTGAGTTATGCCCAATCAGCTTCATAAGGGCAAATAGGGGTGAAGCAGCCAGGGACATGACCTCCGCTTGCCTCCATAATTAGTGGGTATTGTTGGGTGAGAGGGAAGAGGTGACTCAATGGGAAACAGACCAGCTATTTAGAAGACAGTCACAAACACTTTCTGTTTTCCAAATGTCCCCAGATACAAGCCATCAAAGGATATGAGGGAGTTAACTTTGGAAGTGCCTGTTATACCTCAAAATTTTAAGGATGTTCTCAAGTACTGCTTATAACTCAGAGGTACAAGGAAAACAATACATTATGAGATAATCAGAAAAGTGGATAGTAAGTAAGCAGAAACTTGCTTTGGCCTCCAGACTAATCTGGAAGGAAAAATGCAGATTAGAGAAATCAAAGTTGCAATGTTAAATGTCACAGCTATGTGCATCACAGGACATGAACGAAGCAAAACAGAGTTGGGCAAACTGTGTACCCTGGTGAGTGTGCCCAGGGTGGTTGATAGGGACTTCCCAGGAATGTAAGGTGGGGTTTCCACTCGGGCTGCTGAGAGCCAACATTTCTGGGGATTGGAGCCATGAGGTTTTGCATGTGAATTATACTCCAAATAACCACACTGAGGGCAAGACACCATGACATGAGGTCCTAAGAGAGATAATGAAACAAAGCAAAACAATCAAAATCCCCCAAAACAGCCCCTCCAAAACAGAAGCCTATGCTCTACTTACCAAACAAAACAAAATTGCCTGTTAATTGTTATATTTGCTTAATTTCTCAAAAGTTCCCTCTTTCCCCAAGGTGTCAACCAATCCTGTTTCTAATTTGATTCTCTTTAGTTAAGGCTATTTATAAAATCCCGACTTTTTGACTTCTGGCGGAGATCTGTTTCCCACTCCATGAAATACACGGTGTGAAGGAAATTCTCAGCTGTGTTTCACAGAAGTGCATCACTGTCAAATGTAGACCTTTGTACCTGACTGAAATGCAACAAAAGCTCACAATGCAGACAAATAGTTTCCTGGTACTTTGTTGTGAAGTCTCAAAGGTAACCAGGATAGCAGTGGGGAAGTCGGGGGCTCCTTCCCTTGGAGCTGTGTTTCAGGAGAGTTGTGGGAAAGGACTGTTTTCCAACCAGGACTGCAGTGTGCTCAGAGGCCTTACTCTCACTTATGTTTCCTGTAACAGTAGCTAGGGGGTGATCACAAAGCAGGAGGATATTTATTTCCTGGTTTGGGCTGACTAATGAGCCTGTAAGAGATACTTGTGACTTCTGTGAGCTTGCTCTCACTGGGATGTCTCTCAGTAGCCTTGCTCCAGCATCCCCCTTCCTCTAAGCATGGTACCTACTGGTTCCAACATAAAGAAAACACAGAATGAAACAGAGCTAGAAGCTTTCAGGGCACTTAACAAGCACTTCACCATTTCGTAGCAAATGCAGGAGGATATGGCTTCTTTCCATTATATCTTCCGAATCGCACGGAGTAATTTTGAAAGCAGGATAGAAAGGGAAAGGAGGGGATGAAGGCGAAAATGCAAAACTTAAAATGAGTTGATAACTATAATAGCAGAGCCACTGTCTCAACCACAATAATAATGTAAAAGGCATATCTGACATGATCCCACTGAGTCCCCTCCCTCTTACCACCTCACAGGACATCCCGTCTCCTGCAGAAACAAAACATGGAAATGAATCAGCTGATAAAGGCTTTTCTCCCATTGAAGATTTTGGTGATTTTTGTCCTGTGTTGGGGAAGTCTAACATTGAGATGGATATTCATAATCTGCAGAGACCTCCTCCTCCTCCATCCTGTGCGATGAAATTTTGTGTGTGTGTGTGTGTGTGTGTGTGTGTGTGTGTGTGTTAAAGAATTCCAGACTAAAGGTAAAATGCTTTATCTAAGTATAATAAGAACTCACACCATAGACTGACCTAAGTATTTAATTCTTAATTATTTCTATTATGGGCTGTAAATCTTTTGACAGACTCTCAAACTGAGTGCTTTTCTTTCCCTTCAGATATACATGGGTATTTCAGTATGTATTTACCTTTTCTTGGAAGGTACTTGGGAAGAGGATAAGCTAATAGTTGGAGGAGGCTCAGTGATATTGTAAACAAGGGCAAAGATGATTGGATTGTGTATTCTGAGATCATTCCAGAATTCTTATCACAATACTTGTCATTTCCAAAGCCTGAGCTTCTTATATAACAGATGATTTTATAAACTTGCAGCTGGAAATAAATAAAAAAATATATTCCTTACATTTCTAATTCTAGAAAAGACTTGTTCTAGAGTCAGATTTAGGACATTTTTTCCCATGCGTTCAAAGGACTTGAGCTTTGGCTTTGTTCCCAAAGATAAACTTAGTAGAGTTCCCATTTTTTTTTTTTCCTGTCCAGACCAACCTGGAGGATTTGCTAGGGAGACATATTTTTAAAAGGATGTGAGGAGAATGTGTACAGTAGGTATTTCAGGCAGCTTTCAAGGTTAACACTTGTTCATGTTTCCATGGTCAGTTCCTTTTACTCAAAGACAACATGATCAGCTCTGAATAGCTGCTGCTGTCACCAGACTCTTGTGTGATGCCTGTATAACAAAGCCATAGTGAAGTGTGTGTACTGTACAGAGCATTTGGGAAAGCTACAAGCAGGGGCTTATGGGTTTAATGGAAAAGGAGAGGTGGAAAGAGGGAGAGGGAGGGGAACGGGAGAGAGAGGAAAAGAGGCTAAGGGAGAGGGAGTGGGAGGGAGAGGGAGAGGGTACAACTCTCTGAATGTCCTGTCCACATTTCCACTGTGGGCATTTAAACAGGCCACCCAAACTGTTGACATCCTTCACTGACCCTTCTCAAACAATTGTGAACCTAATGACTTTGTTTTTGGATTTGAGAACTGAACTTTACAGGGATTAATTCCAACCATGGGTGGTGCTGAGAAAATTCAGCCGTACTAGAACTTGGCTTAGACCACCAGTGCGTTTCATGTGAGGGCCTGTTCCCATACTCTGACCAGCATGGTTTATGAATGTCCTGGGGAGCAAAACCTGGGTCCCAGAGGCTGAGAAAAGGCCATGCCCTGCTCAGTTAGAAGACCACACAGCCGTCCCTTTTCCCCTCTGAGTATTTATAGTTCAAAAAAAAAAAAAAAAAAAAAAAAAAAAAAAAAAAAAAAAAATCACATCACCTCTCTCCTTCGGAAGCTGCGGGTGAAAAGTGGGGAGAAAGCCAGAAGCACAGATCATGTCCTCCAGCTGAGGAAGGCTCACTCTTGGAAAAGCTGGAAAATAAATAAATAAGTGTGTGTGGGGGGGAATATCCAAATGGGATCGTTCTTCAAACACTCAAATGATCTTATGCTAACAGTTGGGATTAAACAGCTGTCTCTTGGTTGTGTGATCATAACAGATGCTGTGTGAGTGTTTCCTGCTAGCTTTGTTTTGGTTATTGCTGTTTGTGTCATTCATTGGGCTGAATTCAGCTTAAGGGATACAGGTTTTTATGATCCTTCTGTGAGGCTCATCATCCCCCTAAGAGGAGAGGGGGGTATGTGAGAGGGGAATATGGAGGGAGTGAATGGTGGACTTTTCCTTGTACCACTGGGAATGATGTCATATCAGTGAAACTCTAACTCTGGTTTATGACCCCCCTTGCCATTGAAGTGGTCCCTAGCCTTTATTTTTATTTATTTATATTTTTGTAGAGTCTCCACTCTGACCTGATATTCTCGTATAAAGTCTAAATCTGAACTAGAATGCTGGACCATTTCTAGAACGCAGAGGGGTTTTTGTTTGTTTGCATGTTTGTTTGTTGGATGGACTGATGGATCCAATGTTGTCATGGTTCCTTTTACACTTCTTGTTCTTCTTCAGAAATAGGAGCTACTTTCTTAGAACTTTCATTCCACTCTAGAGGTCTGGGGAGATGGCATAGTGGACAAAGTGGTTGCTGTGCAGGCATAAGGAGTTCAGTACCCAACAAGAATGCAAAATGCAGATTTGTCTTCAGCACTGGAAAGCTAGGGACTGATGGGCCCACGGAATTCTCAGGCCAACCGGGTGATCCAATTGCTATGCTCTGGTTTTAGTCAAAGGCACTGTTGTAAGTAGTGAGGTAGGAACTGGGGAGACAACATGGGGGTAAGAATATGTTCTCTGAAAGGAAGAGGAGTAGAGATCCCGTTCTGTCCTCCATAGGAAAGTGACCGTGGCTACAAGTGTGTGTCATCTCTGTGTTTGACATTCTAGGTCCATCCTAGGAAGGGCTCACTAACCAGCCAAGCTACCTGAAACAGTGAGCCATAAGCCCACCAAGAGCCTCTGCTTCAAAAATCAAGAATGGAAGATACTAGAAAAGACACCAGGCTTTGTCCTATGTCCTCTCAATGTGTGCATATGAATGTGCATACTTACACACACACACAGAATAAGGCAAAGAATGGTAGAGGAATGACACCCTGTGTCTACTCCACTCATATGTACATACGGATGCTTGTTCATCCCACACATATGCATACATTCACATTAACATACACTAAGTAAACTCCCCGCACAATCAGTTTCATTCTTCTCTGGAAGTGAAGATCACTATTTCCACATCAGCCAAGAGATGAATGATCACTATTTTGTTCCCAGAACTCCTTTAGAAGATCCAACGAATCCACTTTGAGCTCTACCACATTACTTCTTCAAAACGGAAACATGAAAAAAGTCTTTAAGAAACTTCCAGGATTCATAGCACACTTTATTTAACAACACATTAAATGCTGTCATTATACGTAAACATAAAGTGTAGCACTTGCTACACTAGCCGGTAGTCATGTTTAGCATGTTTGGCCTTAGCAATGACTGCTTACCTCTTCCAGGACTCAGAAGACAGCTCAAAGGGCACTTGACAAGCAAAAATGATTACGAGACAGTGGATACCCAGAACCCATGTCTGTGTCTGTAAGCCCAGGACTCCTGTAGTGATATGGAAGATAGAGACAAGAAAATGCACTGAAATTATTGGCCAAGTAACCTGCTGTACATAGTGGCAAACCGTAAAAGACCTGTCTCAAAGAAAGTAGAAGGCAACCATTTACATTTAAGCCCCTCATATGCATATATGAATCTCACACCACATCTCTCTCTCTCACACACACACACATACATACATACATACATACACACACATACATACATACATACATACATATATACACACATACATACATACATACATACATACATACACACATACATACATACACACACATACATACATACATACATACATACATACATACATACATACTTATGTACATACACACACAAGCATGGATACAAACACACATACACAAGCACACACAAACCCACATACATAAGCATATATAAATATAGACATCATAGACAGGCATATATTAAAGGAAAGATAAAAAATTTTCATGTTACATGGATGAGCCTTGAGGATATTATTCTAAAGGAAATAAGACAATCAAAAAAGTTAAACACAAATAAAACAAAATGAAATGCTGAGGAATATGACTTCTTTACATGGCGTCTTCAAATCATAATTTTTAAAGCAGGGTAGGAAGGGAAAGGAGAGGATCAAAATGAAATTACCAAAGATGGATATAATATATGAAAAGCCCCTTGAGTAGTTAGACACATCAACGGAAGGCAGAACAGTGGCACTTAGGTTAGGAGATGGAGAAAATGAAGAACTAGAGTTTAATTCTCATAGACAGAGAGTGGAGGTTTGAGTGAGACTGTCCACCAGAGGTTCCCTTACTTGTCTGCTTATCTTCCAGCTGGTGATCTGATGGTGGAGTAAGGAGGTAGGCCACTAGAGGTAAGTAAGATTTGATGCTTCAAGAAGGCCATCCCAGGGGCAGTCTCTTTCTGTCTGACCTCCCTCTCGGCCTGCAAATCAGGATGTAAAGCTCTCAGTAACTGCTGCAGTACCATGCCTTCCTCCTTGCCTCCATGCTCCCAGCCATGATGGTAACGGTCTCACACTCTGAGACTATCAACTAGTCCACAATTGAGTGCTCTCCTTTATAAAGACTTTCATGGTCATGGTCTCTCTTCACAGCAATAAAACACCAAGGATAGAGTTTCAGGTTGAGTTGGATGGTCTAGAAGCTTGCATGACGCTGTAAATGAATTTAACCACACTCAGTGTTCATGTCAAAGTGGTAAGACAGAGTGACCTTCTGTTCATTTTACCATGGTGAAAATTATTCAGCAGGACAAAGCAATGAAGGGCCCTGAGAACCTGAGACCAGGAAGATTCCCTTGGAAACCACCACCTGGTTCTTTTCACCACTGAGCATGACATATGGCCCACTGTTTAGTTTACTGGGTATTCATACACTGTAGCATGCCTGCACATCACACGTGTAGGATGAGCCCATGTCAGACATCTCAGAGGCTTGATTTGCCTCTACCATGATGATCATAGTTCCTCCTAGATCTTTACCCCTTTCTTATCAAGTTTTATACTAATTAAAGTGAAAAATCTTTTTGCAAGAATACCTTGGAAGTATTTTTATCTTTTGAATTTCAGATCATTTAATTCTTTGCCACTTTTTTTAAAATAAAGCATTTTTCATTGTTATAATGTGAGTAGTAAGCAAAAGTTAGTTAATACACACCAAGAGCTTTTCCAGTCTGGCAGGATGGGGGTCAATAGTGTATCATCACTCTTAGAAGATTCTTCCAGGACACTCTCTCAAAGACATCCCCAGAGTATTGTTTCTCCGGTTTACTGCAGATCTAACCAGCTGATCACAAGGGCCAACCATCATAAACATCTACAAAATGGTAGACTCTGTTACAGAATGTGCAAAAAAAGGTGGATTCACACGTAGTTTATTGAAGTGTTAAGAATTTTTTTTGTAAAGCAATCTGAATGCATATTTAAAGCATAAATAGCCTCTCACTCTGTAGTTCTGCTAGTAGAAATCTACCTCAAGGAAGAAAAGCAACTCCTCTATGTATTATAAAACCTATATATAAGAATGTTTGCTATAGCACTTTCACACTTAGAAAAGTCAATTGAGCATAATATGGAATATTATGCAACCACTAAAATAATACATTATATCTATTATCAATTGAGTAGTAGACTTCCATAAAGATATGGAGAACTCTGTGAAGGAAGCATGGATCATTTCAGAAAAATAAAAACCCTCAGGTATATACCTCCCTTCTATGTCCACCCATAGATGATCTTAGGATTATATTTGTATAAGAACATCAACACTTCAAGATGCAGAAAGGCTTATCACTAGGCAGCTCACAGCATTTATGAGGGTGGGGCTGGCAAGAGAGGGAGGAAAGGAAGAAGAGAACTCATAAGCTGCAAGAGAAAGACGACAACAACAAAACATGGTGCCATCAAAATGAGCCATTTTCTAATACTGATTTTTTAAAATAAGGGTGAGAATAACTGTAAAGAAGTCTATTTTGGAAAACAAATCTCCCTGTTTCCATCTGTATGACAAAGTGCCTGAGATAAGCAGTTTATAAGGAAGAAAATCTGATTTTGGCTAATGGCTTTGGGCTGTGGCTGCACGGTAAATCATGGAGGGAGAGTCTGTGTGGTGGAGGAGGCTGCTCACCTCATGACCAGGGTAAAGTGATAGTAGGAATGGGTAGAAGTCCCAAGGTCTCCTTGCATGACACGCCACAACTGACCCCACTTGGTTCACTAGGTCGCATCTTAAGGTCCGATTAAGTCCTAAGTGTACAGACTGGCAGTGATCCTTTATGATGTGGGTCCTTGGGCAACATTCAAGGTCTAAAGGATTTCATCCTCCAATCAGTTTTCCACATAACTAGATCCAGATGACATTATCTTTTGCAAATCACCGTACTGGTCACATTTAGGATTATGTTGATACCTCTCACAATTAAAATTAATCACCCCCCAACTGATGTTTTTTCTTGTTTTAGGAATAACTTTAACCCAGAAGATGTACACAGAGTAAAGTAATAAATTGCTAATCATTTAATTCCCAAATGGTTTTTATTTAGGACCAGGCAGTTAATACAAGCTATGTCATCAACAGATCAAAGCAGGTTCCTGAGTCTGGTACAACAGCATCACTCAAAAGAGGAGCTAAAGGCTAAAGGCAATACCACTGGTGATACTTTTAAGTCTCACTCCAATCCAGGTATCGGAATTACAGCCCACCACTCACGTCCTATGTCCTGGCACTGATAAGAAGGCTCCTAGAAGCCAAGAACAGCAGTGCAGGACTGCTGTCTGTTTTTTAATGATGAGAGAATCCTGAGTTTGTTTTCTAATTTCATTCCTAAGATGGGTTGTCCAGGGTGAGACTGAAAAACCAACTGTTTTATGGATGGAGTCCTGAACCTGGTCTGTGCTTGCTGCTGAGATAAAGCACCATAAACAAGAATAATCTACAGAAGGAGTTTATTTTAGCTATGTTTCCAGAGGGAGAGTCGAAAATGACAGGGGAGGCATAGCAGCAAGCTGAATAGGAAGCTGAGAAAACGCATCTCATATGCTTGCAGGAAGTACAATGTCTGACCTGGAAGTCTGGCCAGGTTCTTTGTTATCAAAGCCCACCCCAAGGTTTTTACTTTCCTTAGCGAATAAGTTTCTCTTTTCTACTACTATTCTTATGTATTTATGTGAGATTTACTTTAATAACTTAATAAGCTTGCTAACCTTTTAAACTCCCCACCCAAATTACTTACATTGTCATGAACTTGTTTAATGAAAACATCCAGGTCTGTTTCTGAACATAATAAAGTTTTCTTCCATTCTCTCAATTTTTTATGCTACAAATTTTCTGCCTTCATACATACTCTTTTGATTTCTAAACACAATCTCCATTTTATTATTAATACCCTCATACTTTAAAAGTTTTCTTTTTTTTTTTTTTTTTTTTTTTTTTTTAGTCTTTAAGTAGCTCACACTTTTTCACCTAGACAATACATTGCTTTCTGTCATCTGGTTACTTTTTAAAAATCATCTCCTTAGTGGGAGTTAATTGCAATCTTACTAATGGTTGCCAATCCACAGCATTATTTATTTATATCTTAGTCTGTAGGGCTGCACAGGCAGAGAGCTACTTGGATGGCATTTGGAGTAGAAGTGCTTGCTCTTGATGCAGAGAACAGGCACTGAAGAAAACAGGAAGGTGGAACATGGTGCAGAACAAGCGTTACACAGAGGCAGTTCTCAGACACGTGGGATGGTCTGTGGGTCTCCAAGCCTGCTATAGAGACTCTAAACATTCTTCAAGAAAGCAGGCTGCTTTAGGCTCTGCATACTTGCAAGTTATTTTCCAAATTCTGATACTGTCCATTCTCCAGTGAGTATGTGTGCATTCTCACACATCTTTCCCTACAGAAAACCACTTGCCCCAACAAAACTCGCCTAGGCCCACAGACTGCCCTCTCTTCTGTCAGGACTCTTTCTAAATCTTTATCACTCTTCCTTGACAACATGTACTAAGAAGTTGCTCCCTATCTCCCTGTTATCTCTGAATGCGCAAACATTCTTTTCTCCTAAAGCTCTGCAGCTACTTCTGAACTCATCCTGTTGTTACTTTTGACAATCACTGTCCTGAGTAAATGGGAAAAATATCAGTCGGTGTCCTAGCACTGTGACAGAGTACTTGAGTTACTATGTTTCTACAGTTTTGAAGTTCAGTCAATAGTCAGATAGCCCTTTGTTTCTGAGTTCATGAAAAAGTAATGCAGAAGAGAGGAAAGGGTGTTGCAGAGATAGATGACCTCTTCTTGCAATGCTTCTCAAATATTCAAAAGTAGAAAACAAGGAAGGCCTGGTGGCACATACTTATAATGCTAGCGATAGAAAGATCGATTCAGGAAGACCAAGAGTTCATAATCATTTGTGACCCCATAGTGAGGCCTAGGAAAGCCTGGGCTACATGGGACCCCCTTTCAAAATAAAAGACAAAGGGAGCTAGAGAGATAGCTCAGTGATTGAGAGCTTTGTCTGCCCTCCAGAGGTCCTGGGTTCAATTCCCAGCATCCACATGGGAGCTCACAAATATCTCTAGATCCAGAGAATTTGTTACCCTCACACAGACATCCTCCCAAGACAATCACACACATATACAGGTAGAGAATATTCAATAAAATAATTAAATAATAAACAGAAAGAAAAAAGAAAGGAAGAGAAAGAAAGAAAGAAAGAAAGAAAGAAAGAAAGAAGAAAGGAAGGAAAAAGAAGGAAGGAAGAAAGAAGGAAAGAAGGAAGGAAGGTAGGAAGGAAGGAAGGAAGGAAAAAAGGAAGGAAAATGTATGGGAGAGAATCATGGAAGGTTCTGAAGTTCTTAGGTCTTTATAAAGGCCATATCTCCAATGACCATCCTAAACTCACCCTCTTAAAGCCCCACCCCACTTTCCAAGACCACCAAGCTCACGAACAAACCTTTAACATATAAACCTTTGTGTACCTTTCACCTTCAAGCTAAAGGAGGTAACTCTCAGCCAGCAGTTTTGTCTGGTCCAGCTCAGAAGATATATCTTTTCAGTACCATCTCAAAATCCTTTTTGCTCACATTTTTGGGAGGTCTTCTTTTTGTATTCTTCTATAAAAAGGGATGCTTGAGAAATGATCATATATTTACTACATTCCTTTTAAATTTTTCTTAAATTATTGAGTAAAACTGAATATATCTTACATAGAAGGCAAGAACTTTGTTCAAACCCCTCTGAGGATTTTTTATTTGGATGAGAACTATCCAGAACCTTCACAGTCCCTTCTAGATTGGGTTTATCTGTCTTTACATTGGCCTTTTATGGGTACCAGACATCATGTTTTCCCCTGAAAAAGTGAGATATACTCAACATCACCCTTATGGACAAGAATTTCACAGAATCTCTTCTTATTTTCTAACATCATCAAAAGCAAGGGAGGCTATAGTCTTTTTGCCATGTTGACACCAGTTGCTAGTAATTAATATAGCAACAAAGCTTTAATAAGGAAAAAACGATATTCTTCTGATCAAGAGCATAAAATCTCGGGCCTCTGGGGGCATGTAACTTTCTTAATGACTCACATAAGGGACCACTCCTAGGGAGATGGGTTCCCCTTAAGCCGTTCAAGAGAGATAGGCACAATAATTATCCTGTTAATGAAATGAGGTACTTTTTCGTCCCAGAATTTCTATTGACTAGACCAGTTGCTTAGTGGAGCCATAGCCACGTAGCTTCGTAAGACTGCCGGCTCTTCTGAATTGCACAGAAAAGTGTAGCCTTCCCTTCTCTTCTTCTTGTCTCTGTTCTAAGCATAACATTTCTGATACTTGGTTCCTTTTCCTGCCATGTGGTTTCTTGAAAGTTATGTGATGTGATTGGCTGATCTCCATGCCAGCTTAGTTAAAAAGGCATGATTGGTTCTTTTAGTTTTGCTTTATGTTTGTTTACTTGTTTTTTATTTCTTTCCTTCTTCATTTTTCTCTTAAGGGCAACTTTTGAGGCTTCTACCTTGCCAACCCTGGAGTGGAGTTTTCCTTGTAAGTTCTTGTAATAATGTCTTGAAGCTGTCAGTTGAGTCTATTATTTTTAATTTTTTGATCAATTGATTAATTGATTGATTGATTGACTGATCATAGTGTTCTACTTGTGTGTTTGCTTGCTGGTCAGAAGAGGGCACCAGCTCACATTATACATGGTTATGAAGCAACAGGTGGTTGCTGGGAATTGAACTCAGGACCTCTGCTAGTGCATCTATTGCTCTTAACCGCTAATCCATTTCATCAGCCCCCTTAAGATCTTTTATTAATGAGACTATAAGTCTCAAGAGAGAAAACTCTGTTTCCCTAATATCATCTATAAATTACAAAGGGATTGCCCCAAATTTCTCCACCCATATTATGTTTAAAATGTCCTTATTTCAATGCAGCAGTTCGAGAAGCATAGCCATGATAGAAAAATGGTGCTTCTCACCCTGTCCGTGCCTCTGTGTTCACTTGATTCTGAGCTTCAGCTGCTAGAAGCAAAGTTTTCTTAGTTTTGGCCAAAGACTAAGATTTGTTTCATGTTCCTCAACAGAAATTAAAGAGAAGTACTTGGACTAAGACATAACGTAATATTTTAGGACCAAATGGATAGTGTGTGTGTCTGTGTGTATGTCTCTGTGGTGTATGTCTCTCTGTGTGTGTGTGTTCGTACACGCACACACATCAACTCAGAAATTCCTTCCTAAAGTTTCATTTATATTTTCACTATGAGCAATTGAATATAACTACAGAGAAGAGACTTTATAAAATCCTTCAAAGTTTTTTTCTCCAGATGTACAAATGAATATTAAATAACCACACCTGAATACCTTGAATGTCTCCAAGATTTTTCAGAGTTAGAAATGGATATACAACCTACTATGTTCCTTTTGCCTTAGATTAGGAAATCCCTAAATATTGGAAGAAAAAGTAAGCACACATTTGCAAGATGCCAACCCTCAGAGCTGACATTTTCCAAACATAGAGTCACATTTCTAGTGTTTGTAATTATTTTAGTTGATGAATGTTCTTTAGAAGAAAAGCCTTTGGAAATCAATATGAAGTTAAATGTCATTCACTCATTGGCAATTGCATCTGGAGGATTTTCTCCTTAGAAGGAATTTTCTAGGTCCTGGCTACACCTTGGTGCCAAAGCAGGTAGAGGCCTCTGCTCTCAGCCAGGCTTGGGAAAAAGATATAAAATCAGTAAGGTCAAAATTGTACAGTTAAAAGTAATAAGTTCCATAAGTACAATATATAACTCTCAGATGAGGTCAGACTCAATGACTGTCACCCTGGGATTACAGTGACGGCATAGCCTCCATACAGTGAGAGAGCAGAAAGACAGAGGAATGGAATGTGTTATAGTGTTTTCCGATTAGATAGCTTACTTATAACATGTTTTCTAGTTTGACAAATGAAAGAAGCCATTTGCAAAGGGCCACATGTCATATAGTTCCATTTGTGTGCCAAGAAAAAAGCAAACTCAAAAAGGCTGAATTTAGATTTCCTGTGTTGTTTGGAGTCAGGCTGGGGACAGGGACTGATTCTAATTGGCATGAGAGGAGTGTATTTAAAGAGGATTGTGTTGATGGTTCTCAGTGTGGCAAGTTGGTGTAAAATATAGGAGTGAATATACACTTAAACCAGATAAATTGTATACGAACTAAATAATACCTTAGAGTAACTATCCCAATGCACTTCTGAAATTGTCAGTTACAAAAGAAATTCCAGGAAGTGTTACAGAATTGGTATATGCAGATGGATGTTTTCCTAAAATATGAAATTTTTTTTAAGGGAAAATGCTCTGTCTGAGGATCTGAGAGGAAAGCCCATGAGAGAGAAAGCAGCTGTCCAGGGCATTTTGTTAAGGAGGCTAGTGTTAGTCCTTTGTGGAAATAATACTGTGTTTCTTTTGGTCAGTCTGGAAATGAATAAAGAGAGAATGAACCAGATCACATATTATTCATGAAGCAGGAAAAGGATTGTTATGTTCAGGACCACGAGGATAGAAGAAAAGATGGACGGAAGTAGATGAGTGTAATTTTCATGCAGTCCCAACTGCTTTGAGAATTGGGCTCTAAAGAGTAAATTAGGAAGTGGAATTAGAGTTGATGACACGTTGCAAAACTGGGTAGAATGGGAAAGTTGAGGTAGAACAAGTTTGGGGAGTGAGGACATCACAAAGGTGTATGGTAGGTATATATTGCCTATATTATGTTTAAAATACTTATGAGGTTATCAGTTGTAGTGTCTTCCTGTTAGAATGAAAAGGATGAAGAAATCACAGGGTCTACAGCATCATAGGAGTCTAAAAGTGTCTTCCAAAAAAGAAAATAAATCAGGCCAATTGTTCTTGCTTTGTCAGCTAAGGTAAGGCCAGGCAAGATGGTAACCCCAGAAGCCAATGGGGCACAGTTTCTGTGAGTACAAGGCAGAAGTCAACTGGAGAAGGCTGAGAACGGGGACAGGAAGGTCTCCATAAGATGACTGAAGCAGTTATCTCTGGAAAAGAGGCCAAACAGGTGACCGTAGCTTTAGTAAGATGAGTCTTACAAGGATGAGCAGGTGAAAATATCAGTAAGGGTGGAGTTTGCCAGCAAATTGTTGGAGTAAAATCATAACAGCTTAAGCTGCATGAATCCTTAATAAGGTCATCAGGTGAGAAACTCAAGACCACAGTAACAGCTTACATCTTCCTACCTCACAGCTGGACTTACATCCACATAAGAGGCTGAGATGCAGTCCCTGAAGATGCTGGATTTATTCACACAGCCCCATCAGGATGCTAGAGTAGAAGAAAGCTGGACACATAGGAAGAACTCACATTTGATCTAAAGATACAGTTTGTTTTTTAACCAAGAGCCTATGAATCAGATAATCATTATCAAGGCCAATCCCCACCTTTATGAAAATTAACATTTGCTTATTACTAGTTTGTTTACTATTTTGCTCATGTGCTGACACAGAAAGCACATTGGATGAGAAGATCAAGAGTGGGGAAGATGGGATATAAAGTCAGTGAATAGGAAAAAATGTAGACTTCAAGACAGAGGGATACAGGTCAAACTAGAATTAGTTTCCTGGGCATCTAATGTACTTGAGACATTTTTGAGAGCGGAAGGCAGAGTTTTGCATGTAAGAGGGAGGCTCACCATTTTATTCACAAAGCAAAATCGACGTTAGCTACGGTCAGCTAACCGAGAGATGCTACTTACACAATGTGATTTAGAAGCACGGCAGAGTTCGCTCAGTGTTAGACTAATGTAAGGCAGATACTGGGTGGTACAAGTTTGTTACAGAAACTCCCAAGGAAGTGATTTTGACCCATCACCACTGTCATCATCAATCAGTTTCCATAGCACCTGATTATTTATTGAAGGTCTCATTTGCATGTAGCTTTTTTTTTTTAGGTACAAAGGAATGGTGTTTTATTGCTTTTCTTTGTTGTTCATTACAAGTTCTTTTTAGCTTTTATGGTTAGTGTAAGGTTTTTCTGTACATATAAAATTGCTCTTAAATTAAGTCCATTCTCTCAAGTGTTATTACGTTTACCTCGGGAGAAAATGGTCCTGCAATTTCCTCATAGGTCATTTCTTATTCTCATCCTCTTTTATTTTACTCTCAGCAGGATAATTTTCTAAGCATGTCTCAACATCCTGTTGTTTATATTGTTTGAATCTCTCTTCTCTGAACTTTCAACCATGTTTCCATCTATCTCCCTTTGTAGTGCAGGACCAAAGCTAAATGCAGAATTTAGATGAATGGATGGGGGAAATTAATCTCTTATTTTATAATTCTCCAAAGGACAGTGATATCTTCACTGCTATAACGTGTCCCAAACAAAGACAATGAGATGTGACAAGAAGGATCTTTAATCTCACCTGTTTAAATTATAGATGTATGGCTTCTGATAAATTGTTTGGAATGAGAGATGGCTCACTTAGTAAAGTCTTTTACAAACGATCACGAGGACGTGAGTTTGGATCTCCAAACCTCAAATGAAAGCAAATGTGGTGGCATGCACCTGTAATCCCAGCACTGGGGGAGCTTAGATTCCTAGTGCTCATTGTCTGGTCAGCCCAGCCCACATGATGAGTTCCATGTTCAGTGAGAGGTTGTGTCTCAATAGATAAGGTAGAGAGTAATTGAGAAAGACGTTGAGCATCAACATTTGTCTCCACTGTATGCACACAGAGAAGTGCACCAAAGTGTAGATAGGTACATATAATACACACACACACACACACACACACACACATACACACACAAACACACACAAGCACGCACATGCACACACAGACACACCAGGGAGAGAGAGTTTGGGGAAGTTAATTGGAGTTAATTTGTATTTCTGATTACACTTTATTCTCTTAAAGGGATTTTGCAAGGGAGATTAGGATCTCCAGCTAATATAGCCCAGATTAAAATCAAGCAAGATGGTCAAAGATCTGGGATCCTTTGTTTATGCTTTTTAAATATCTCTTTATCATAACGTAAGTTGAAATCATATTTTGAAATTTGACTCTTTCCCCTGAAAAAACACTGAAAGTTGATAATTGCCTCTCAGCATTAATAGAAAATTCAACAGACATCACGGAGCTTACACTGGTGTTCCTAATAGCACTGGTTTTAGTTTAGGTTAAATTAACATATTTCTCACAGGATCCAAACATTGTTATCCTACCAACAGTGTGCTGGAGTTTTCTGGTTTCACCACATTTTTGCTACCTTTGTCAATTTGTGGGTATGTAGGGAAAGATATTTCTTCAGCCATATATGAAGTGATATCTCATTGTAATTCTTTAAAATTTAAGATTTTACCATGTATAGTTAAAATCTCTGCCTGTCTCTCTCTGTCTCTCTGTCTCTCTGTGTGTGTGTGTGTGTGTGCGCGCACACACACACGTGTGCACATGTTCGCAGGTGATTATGGGGGCTATAGAAAGGCATTGGATGCCCTGGATAGGAAGTTCCAGGTGGGTGTGAACCCCAGAATGTGGATGCTGGGAGCCAAACTGCTGTCCTCTGAAAGAGCAGTGGGCATTCTTAACTGCTGAGTCATCTTTCTCATCCTCTACTGTAGGTATTTTGGTGATGATTAGTGACAATGGACCTTGTGTCATATATATTTTGGCCACTTGTATGATGTTTCCTCCTCCATTTTGGACAGAAGGTCTCACTATGTACGGTAGAATACCTTAGAATTGTAGTTTCAATCTCCCCAGTGCTGGAACTGTAGGTAGAAGCCATCAGTGAATGGATCTGTATACTGTCTTTGTAGAAATGTCTACTCTAGTTCTTAGCCCATTTTGAAATTTCCCTTGTCAGTTGTTTGCTATTGAGATGTAAAAGTTCTTCCATATTTTTGAAATTCATGTCTGATCTGCCATATGGTTTATAAATATTTTCTCCTTTTTTCCCTCCGGTTTATTTGCTGTGCGGAAGCTTTTCATTTTCAAGTAATATCACTTGTCTACTTTTGCCTTAGTTGTCTGGGATTCTGGGCTCATTTCCAAATAAAAACGCCCAGGCCAATGCCGTGGCCTTGTTCCCACTCTTCTAGAAGCTTCACAGTTTTTGAGTTTTCCTTCCAGGCTATAATACATTCTCAGTCCAGTTTTAGTTTTGAGGATGGTGTAAGAGGAAGCTGTAATGCAATTCTCCGATTGTGGATTTGCAGTTTTCCCAACACCATTTGTTGAAGAGCCTGTCTTTCCCCCATTGTGTATTCCTGGCACCCTCACCGAATTGATTGTATATGTATAAAGTAATTTCTGTGCTCTCTCTTTGGAGTTTTTGCTCCTCTATATGCTTGTCTAGATTTTTGTTTGTTTGTTTATTTGCTTTTTTTTTTTTTAAACTTTTTAAGTGCTTCTATGACACTCACCAGGAATTTCCAGGGCCAATAAGAAGAAGAAAGACTTTTTGTCATCACCTATACAGTGGGCGAATCCATCTAGGATACAAGTTACTTTGAGGTATTTTCATAAGAACAGCAAGTCAGGATGTCAATGCCATTTTTTATTTGATACCTAAATTTCAGAATACAAGACTAATTTTTTGTTAGATACAAAAATGTAGAAAGCAAGATCTTTGTTTTCACCTTAATTTCCTTCCTTGTCACCTCACTGAATAGCGGGGAGGGCACAAGGAGTCCCTGTAACACCATAGGGTCACAAGCTCCCACAGGCACATGTCTAGACTTTTACAGCTGGGGATGACAAAGGTCATATTTATGCATCCTCTAAAAGGGAAAGCTCTTTTCCTTTTAGACTTACTGAAAAGAGTAATGTATGTACATGCATGTAAAATATGTATACATACACTTGGTTTTATATATATATATATGCATGTATAATTTGTATAATTGAATATATATGCACAAAAATAAATATGCACGCGTACATGTGTATATACATACATAAATATGAGGTGTTGCCCTGGTGTTACTCTGATTGGGATTCAGAGGTCTAAAGGATCTACTCTTATACTTTTGCTGCAAAACAAGACAGAAAAACTGGGATAAAAGTAGTCCCACAATTCCTTGCACAAGAGGGCCCCTGTTCCCATATCTTCTGAAACACTTCCCCTTGTTCATCCATGCTGAGGATTTCCATTCACATCATTGGCCATATTTTTTCAAGTACATTATTTCTTGCACACTTGTAAACTGTGGTCGTCACAGATTATGTTGCAAAAGATTACGGTACTGTACTACCTGCGGCTTGGCTAGCAGACCACACTTCAAGGTGGATCAGAGGTGTCCAGAGAAATATCTTTATACGCCTTTGTCTTTAAGAATGTGAGTAATTGTCTCCTTTCTTGCCTGTTTCCTCCATGGAGAATTTACTGGCCCAAATTCTTTAAAAAGTCTCTTCTGCACTTCCATTTGCTGTAAGCGCGATTAGTTGCAGGTACAAAATTTGGAGCAAAGAGGCCTCTCGTGGCCTGTTGTGCCCGCAGTTATCCAACTGTAGCTGCAGTTTTTCAGTGCACAACTGATTGCACCCACGAAAAGAAAAGCTCAACTTTGAAAATGGGTCCCTTTAAGACAGTTGGGGGATTGCATGCCTCTGGTTGGCAAATTGCAATCTTTTATAAGGGATCAGCCATCACTGAGACTCCACCGGCAAGAATGAAATCCAGGTTAGGTATCTCCGCTGGGATATGGGGGCAGGTAGTTGAACACATGTGTGTAAGACTTCCCTCCTCCTCCCCCAGTCTCACCTGAATCTATTCATAGCTGGGCATTTATAGTATTCAGCCGTCCTTACTTCATCTTCTGCTTAGTTCTCCGAGAGCTTTGCAGAGAGAAGCTCCCTCTCAGTGTCAATATAACACATTTAACCAACTCTAAATTTGCTTTAAAGAGACAGCTACTGAGATTGACTTTTGCAAAGTGACTTCTCTCCACCATGTGGCAAAGGCATCTGACACTCCCTCCTGTTATTAACTGTGTCACCGAGTACATAAGAAGGGGTTCTGAGGGAATTCCAGTGTGAATCCTCTAATTCAATAATCCAATAACATAAATTCAAGTAATGGATATTAATACTATGTTCAAATCACGCTCCCAACGTTTATATCTCTCTTTCCCTGACAGACAGAGCATGCGTTGTGAGGGACTCTTGATGCAATAATAAAACCCAATTCTCATCCAGAAAAAAAAAAAAAAAGAAGAATCATTATAGGAGGGTGGTAATTTACTTTATACGACCTTCCATTGATTATTCTGTGGCTGCTACACAAATATCACAGGAGCTATTGATCGTAAAACCTACCAAATAGATCTCTAATAGCTTTTACTGGGCAAAAATAATTATGCTTGCACTGTGGTCAAACACACATAAACCAATGTGGAGGTATTAATATGTGGCATTATTACCCATCTGACGGCAAGATATGAAGAAGAGCCTTCCCAGGTACACACTATGTCTGCGCACCATGAAAGCTCAATGTTCATGCCAACAATTACAGCTAGTTATGCTGAAGAAATTGATCACTGTAACTAAAAACTAGAGCAGGAAAGCAGGGGCTGCAGCTTTTCTTAATAAAAGTAAAATAACAACGAGGAATCCTAATTGAGCCCAGGCTTCGAGGACACAGAAATTGAATTTCCCTGGGCCTGTTGGCAGCTGAGTCAAGAGCTTCCTATCCAGTCTTGATCAAGATCAATGACCAACACACGACAAAGGTCAAGGTGTCTAATCCAAGAACTGACCATCTATCTCACAAGGAAAAATGTACTGCACAACTCAGAAAGGAACCTCTATCTGGCCACAGATGGTGGGGAAAGCCAAGGAAAGAGAAATTCCAGTTCCACTTGGGTCAACATGAAGAATGTTCTGTTCATACTGAATGCAAGGCAGACCCTGCCAGACATGGGTCACACTCAGAGAGACCTACCTCCCCCCAAATAAATACCCTCCAATTGGCATAACAGTAATGATTCCAGCAGTCTGAACTCTAACTCCGGAAAAGATATTTCAGATTTTCATCTGGTACTTTTCTTTCATTCACCTGAAAGAGTTATTCTAAATAATACTATAAACATGTTCATCAATATCAGCATTAAAAAATATCCAAAACTCCTATCAAGTTATCAGTGAGGCATGTGAGCCATTTGTACTTGAGGGTGGAGGGCTGAGAATCCAAGGATAGGAACCCCATTGATATAAATATTCTGGTTCTGGGTAAGTTTCCCAAGTACTTCTATCCTGGCTGTACCATAGACAAACTTCATTAGATAGCTCCTTAAAAGCATCCATAGAAGTCATCAGTGAAATTAGGCTTGCCATCCGCTCAATTAAAAGATGACACTTCCCCAGAAGGACCCTTGACCTTCCCTAGGACAGCTGCTCTCTTCCTACAGAAACAAAACACAACTTCTCTAGTTCTGGTCCTTTTTAGCCACATTGTTCCAAGTTCTGAAAGCGTGGCCAGACGAAAATCCTCATGTCTCTCCCGCTTGATGGTTCAGAAGCAAGGCAAGGGTAGAAGGTGATGCGTACTGTACTGGATGTTGTCCTTGATGATCCTTAAGAGACATCTTTTTCTAAGACAAACATCGTCCCTAGCTCCCTTTGTATTCATTTCTTAACTTGGGTTGTCACAACCTGGGATTTGGCCCTTGAAATCTTAGTTGCTGGGTTATTTGGGGCTTTGTTGGACTGGTTGTGTGAGTGTTTGTGTGTGTGTGTGTGTGTGTGTGTGTGTGTGTGTGTGTGTGTGTGTGTTACATGATGAAAAGCCAAGACTGGTGTCCATCTCAGGTCTTGCACAGAAAGCACTTTATAGACTGGCTTGTCTCAAGAACTGTGTTGGACGTTGTTCTTGGAGCAAAGCTACTTTAAATGCATGGGCATTCCAAATTCAGCCTAGACTTGCAAACTCTCTCAGGTCAGTGCCAGAAAGAGGAAGCATCCAGAGGCATGTATACACCATAATCCCCAAACTCGTTTTTTTAATTACTCTCTCCTTCCAAATGTAAACATCACAACCCCAGTGTTTTAGAGAGTTACTCTTGTGAGGGTTTGCAAGGGACCCCTGCAAAGCAAACATACTTCCATTTCTACCTCCTCACTATCTCCACTTTGGGATTCAGCACAAATGCAAGCTGGTCACTGGATTCCTACCTTTCTGGTTTTGGCCTTGGAGAACGCAGTGGCTCACAAGGGCACCACCAGCCTGTGAGGCGTGGCAAGGAGAGCAGAGGAAAGCTGCAGGCTGTCTCGCAGGTGCTGCCCCACCGGCCATGGGATCTGCTATGGATGCAGAGCTCAGCGGGGAGGAGGATGGATGATGGATGGTCTGTCTGCCCGCCCGGGTCCCACCAGCGGGGAACCTGCGCATGTAAATAGGAACACACTCACAGCGCAGTGAGGCGCCTGAGCAGGGAGGGAGAGATGCCCGCACAAAAGGATTGGGCCCTGGAATGTTTAGATTTTGAAGGTTAGTTTCTATTATATCTTGGTGGGAGAAAGGAAAACCTCCGGATGGGAAAGCTGAGGGAGCAGAACCCCGCATGATTTCGGGCTGTCTGACAAATCATTTTGCCAGCAAAACCAGCCACTCTACTCAAACTGCGGAGAGCTTAAAACTCGTGTTAGCTCTTAATGATAATGATTCCTGGTCCGAATGCGAGAGACACGCCGTGGTATCAGACCACTTCTTCAACCTCGTACTGGGGGCAAGGTTAGAAGCACAGACAAGTGGTTAAAGGCGAGTCGGTAGGAAAGATACCTTTCCGATATTCTGGGCAAGGTGAAAAGCACAATTGTCATTTGCTATTTGAAGCAACTAAGACTTCTCAGGGAGACTGAAGTGGGACGGAGAATAAATATTTCGCATGTTGGGAAGTATGACACTTTCATCATTTACATGCTTAAAAAGTCACAAACCTTTTGAGCATGTTTTGATCATCCTTGTAAAAAGCCGGAAGTCCAAAGTGTCCCTTTAAAACTCATTAGGGGCTGAGACAGAGAGATGGATAGCAGGGGGGTGCATGTCCCTTTCAGCCACTGCAATGGGCCTGCTAGCAAGTCATTGTAACACCTGGTCTCTTGTTTGGCAACTGAAGGACAGGCCCATTCAAGGCGAATATTTCTCCCAGCCAGCCAGTCTGTTAAAAAGAATACATTTTATGTCAAGAAAAAGCCTGTCCAGCCGGCGTGTTGATTCTTTCGCCTTTGAGAGTTCAGGAATAGCTAGATTTCCCCCCCCCCCCCCCATGTAGAAAGATAGTAGTTTGTCTGATGGTGCCTTTAAATGTCCACCATTTCCTTCTGCCCTCAACACCGCCCCTACTAGGGAAGAGAGAGCTGAGTTTGAAACTTACTGCCAAGGTGTGCCTTAGATAGTGAGTCTAAACAGGGAGGCTGAAGTATCAATGCATGAATCATTTTTCCTATTTGTTTTTTTTTTTAAATCACATTTTAATAACAGATTATTTAGGAAGCAGAAAAAAATAAAGACACCTATTCATTCTACCTCATTGGGTTCTATATAGACAGAGGAATGTAAAAACAATCAAATCATGCTTATATGTTTATTAAATAAAACAGCTGAATATCGTGGATTTTCTTACTGCATTATCTTAATGCTATCACAAAGTAACTATATCAATAAATTTCAGTAGCTGCATCATCTTTTATGGAACATATATATATATATAATTTGTTCAGCTCTTTTCCCAGCTAGTTTCCAAGTCTCAGCCTCCTTTTAGGTGTCAGTGAACAATCCAGTAAAGAAAATTTTTTGAAAAATTGTCCCAAATTATGGATTTTATATATTTCATAAATGTAATGAATGAACTGGGTCTTCTCATTTTACACACTCACACCCACCCACCCCCCCCCACACACATACACACACCATCCCATTCCGGAGAAGGAAAATTATTATATGCTATGTTTTGCTTTATTGAGGTAAAATTGACCAAATGCGTATTTATGCTTAGTGTTACAAAGGCTGTTAGTAACCGTATCTAGTAACATAGCAGATGGAAATTATTATATAATATTCATTTACTCTGCTTATTAAGAAATGTGCTTATACCAAACCCTTCTTATTTGATGTGTTTTTTTTTTTCTCTGCTTAATTTTTGGTTCCTTTCTCATTTAGTCCAAAAGGTGGCTCAGAAATGTACAGATAAAGTAGAACACAGCACTCTCACAAATCGCTCTTTCAAGCAGTTAATTTTGAACTGAAGTGGAAGCTATAGTTAAAGTGGTTACATCAGCGATGCAGGAAATCACAAGAAAACTGGGCTACTTCGCAGGCAAGAATTATCTACTGAACTTAGGATGCCAGCAAGCCTTTGCTTTCTCTCCAGGGTGGCACAGAAAATGATATTCTCATCTGTGAAATTACCCCCAGAAACTTAAGGTGTGTCACGCAGATCTTATGCTCTTACTAGGAAAACCAGAATCGAATCGTTCGTCCTCATACTGGATCATCTTCTGGCCTGAAAATGTGTGTTGTTTTCTTAAGCTGTGAGGCTGGTCATTTAAAAATGTCTTCCCATGTTACTGCACCTTCCCCAAGCACACCGGTGCCCAGTAAATAAAGTAGCCGCCCACGTCCCTTTTAGCAAAAGCTATATATCTGTTCGGACTTGTAATTTGCTCTGTTTATATCCTTTGCCCTTGAACTCTGGTTATTAACGCAATGTTTCTCCAAATGATGCCATATAACTCTGCTCGAAGCACATTCACAGTGTCACCACATGAACTTGCTAAGGGCCAGGGCCAGCAGAGGAGGGAAGAAATGACTGCTGACATGTGGGAGTTGGAGTGTGTGTCTCTAAATGGAACAGCTGTAAAACTAACTGCTAATATTCAAATTGCAAGACAAGAGCTACGTTTTGATGGCTAATATTTTAAAGTCTGCTCAGAAAGCAATTTTTAACCAAGTAGCTTTGATTAAAAAAAAAAAAAGCAAAAACAACCCTCTTAAATAATGCATTAAAAAAGCTGTCTAACTGTGCATTTTCAAAACTAATTTAATTATTTAATCCAATGATTATTGAATGTCAAGGATGCGGGTGTATTTTCCTTCCACTATAAAATACACCATGTATATTTGTTGAACTCCAGACCTCAGCCCTTTGTGCAAGCCAAGACAAACACCAATTTTTATTTTAAACATTGATTCTTTGCATTGTTTGGTGACAGTTGTGTGAGACAGTTGGACATTGTCAAACAACAGTAAAATCTACTAATTAATGTATGAAATGTTGGACAAAGAGCAGAACCAGACTCCCTTTCGAATATCAGGGAAGGTATCATTTAGGTACATGTGCAGTGGCTCCAAATAACCCACTTTGCAACAGAAATTGTTCTTAAACCTTTTGTGTTGTAGAGATATTCACACGTTTGCAAAACCCGTGCCTCAACAGCAGCCTCTGCCTATTAGATAAATTCTAAATGTTATATTTGCTTCAAGGTAAACAGAATCTTTATTTTAAGAGTCTCTCGTTAAAGTGACTGGACAGAGAAAGTCATTTGTTTATATTCCTTCTTTTTTTTTTTTTTTCCTGAAAGGAATTTTCAGAAGAATTTAGCTGTGATGTGTCAATCTCTGTTGCTAAACCCTGGAGCACACTACCACACAGTTCATGTTAAAGGGTTTATGGAGATGAAGATGCTACTCCATTAACTGTTGAATTTCCTGTTGAATCCAAGCTAACTGAGACACTGGCTATATGGTTCATTCTTCGCCTTGATGAAGAAGTACAACAAAGAATTTTCTAGCCTCTCCAGTTGACTATCTAGTATATATTCTCAATAAACATTTTATGGTTTGGGTTCATTTTCATGTTCAAACACATCTGTTAGTATTGTCACTAGAAAACAAATTTTAGATGCCAAATAAGGTATACTGAGAAGATTTATGAAACATTCTTCTCAGAGTGCCCACTTTTTATTTCTCTCTGTCTGTCTGTCTGTCTGTCTGTCTGTCTCTGGTGACCTGTACCTGAATTATAAGATACTGCACATTTAATAGAGGTCACCAAGCTTATGATCTTTATCACTCGACATACTACATTGCTAAAAATATAAAAATATAGCAAATTAAAATATAAATGTTATTTTCAAAGATTTCTAAGCATCTCAAGAATTCATTCATGAGCAGGTGCCAGAGACAGACAAATTGACTACATCCGTTATCTCAGAAATTCTTCCTCAAAGAGTATTCAATGCATGCCCAGCCTCTTGAATTCATTTCATAAATAGATGCTTTTGAATATTTATTACTTTTGTAGAATTAGACTGAAACATAACAGAATTGCACATTCTAACATCGATTTAAATTAAAACAGGTTTGTGTCTAAATATTTCCTCTTATGTATTTCATTCACAAAATGCTGGTGTTAGTCTTACAAAAACATTCTGTTTTGAGGACCCTGGATCCTTGGTTATAGTCCACTTTCTCCTCTACAGAATTGCTAAAACCCAAAAACTGCATATGATATTTGATGTATGCTTTTTGATAATTAAGAAGGGGAGTTGTCTAAATTGATAACAACAACAACAATAACAAAAACACATGAGTTTAATTCTTGATAGAATGAGGGCAGAGCTTATTAAAAATTCTGAGTGACTTGAACTCTGCTGATGCTGCAGATTAATAAGATTGTCAACTTTAGCCTACTAATTAAATGCATTTACATACATGTCATGCTATATATGATACAATTATACCACCTGTTGTTTCAAGAGTTACTTCTAAAATATGAAGAAACACAATCCGTGGTTATTACTCTTGGTTTTCCCTGCTAAGTGCAACTACTTCTTGAGTTTCTCTTGTGTTCTTTCAGAGTTGTCCAGCCTGTTTAACAAACTCCCTTCCATTTCTCCTTCTCCTTAGTATTATTTAGCGTTACAAGTTAATTTACTGACTTTCAACTAAAGGAAATGTACATTTGTCTCTTTTCCCTCACCCTGTTCATTACATTCTTCAATCTCTTAGTTTCTCAAGGCAATTCTGTTGTAATTTGTGTTAAATTAATGCATAGTGTGTATTGTTAGAAATAAATCCTGCTAAGAACTGGTCTCGGGAATAAACTTAATGCTATGGTGTTTTCTGGTGCTTAGGAAACTGTGCTGATATATTTTCTTCTTTCACACTTACCTCTTTAGGTCATCACCAAACTTCCCTCTAATCTTGAAACCTAGACTTGTATGGTTTTTGTTAGTATATGAATAATTGAAAAGATTTATCTCCAATTATGAGTGTGTGTTTATGCATAGAAATAGCATCAAATGAGTGCAGGGACCTACAGAAGCCAGAGGCAAGAGATCCTCTGAAACTAGAAATATAGGTGGTTGTGAGACGTTTGATATGGGAGCTAGGAACCATATTAAAGTTCTCTGGAAGAGCAGTACAAATCTTAACTTCTGAGACATTATTAGCCCTTGGTTATCAAATTAAGAATTTGAAAAAACATCAGAGGCTTCTGATCTTCCTCCAACTGTATTAATTACCCTTGACTCTGGGATACAGCTGCCATTCTGGACTCTCCCTTAACAACTGTAATCTTTCTCAGCAAGGTCTCCACTCATGATCCTCTCTTCTACTTACTTGTTCTGAAAATGTCCAGTGTTTGTGGTGTCTCACGGTTCCTGTGTTGTAAAGAACTTAACTGGGAGTCTCTGCAGTCAAACTCCAGGGTAGAACCTTTTCTCTTTTTGCTGGAGGATAATCTAAATATATACATATGCTTCTGGTTTCAGTACTTCTTAAATTATCTATTCTTTCTCTAATATATCTTCTGTTGAATGTTGAGCTTTCTAGTAAAGAAAATGGAAGTGTGTGTGTGTGTGTGTGTGTGTGTGAATTTTAAAAAAAAGATTTTTTAATACAGTAATGTAGATCCTTAAATTCCAGTTCAGTCTTTTTCTTGAATTAAAAAACTGCACATCATTCGGCTCTTTGTAATAATTTATTGAGTTTTGCATGCTCTGCTTTCACTTCCATCCACTTTCCTCCTTCCCTTCCCCTCCCCTTTTCTTCTGTTTCCCTGCCTGCCACTCTCCTTTCCTTTTCCCTCACTTTCTTTATCTTCCTTCCTCCTTCCTTTTTTTCTTCCTTTTTCCCTCTACCCTCTTTTCCTTTCTTCTTTTTTTCTTTCTCCCTCTATTTCTTTCTATTTGTTTCTGTCATTACAGCAGCCAAGCTCTGTCTTCTCTCTTCTGATGATGTGAATGGCAATTAAAAGTTGAAAAAGTTTTCTTTTTCTCTGATGGCTTTCTATCCAGGATTAGGTTGGTTTGGTTGGTTGGTTGGGTTGGTTGTTTTTTACTCTCTGTTTTGATTCAAACAAACAAACAAAACAAAAATACTCATTTTTCAAGATTTTTTTTAAAGTATGAGAAAGGTCTTTGGGTGCCCAAAAGCACCCAAAAAAAAGTAAGAAGAGCCTTCTCATCTTTACAGGTCCACTCTAGCCATTTCATGTATAAGCTTAGTAATATTTATTTACACTAATTTCTGATGAACTCTATAATATAGAATCTTCTAGAGATAAAAACCTTGTTTCTAGTGTCTTGCTTCTCACTAAAAGACAACCTTTGTGTGTCATAGTGTATTATTATCAGTTCCACGGATATAACTCTAATGCCTTCTGTTTTAGCTCGTCTGGAAAATGATTTCTCTGTATTTTAACCTGGAGATTCATGGACAGATGCCTTACTGCTTCAAAAGACAAAAGAAATATGCTGTCCTAACCTCTAGATAATTTCAGTCCTACCCGATCTTTCTTATCCTTCTCTTCCTTTTGCTCCTTCTATATAATCCAAGCTGGCCTGGAGCTTGCCTTCCTCCTGTCTCAGACTTTTAGAGGCTGGATTATAGGCATGGAACATCCTGGCCTAAGCCCTCTTTTCTTATTAAGATCTTCATCTAGTAACTGTGGTACGTGGTGCTGTTCGCTGTTGTAGATGTTTGTTCTGCTTAGGACTCATCACTGAGGAGTTCTCCAAGATGTTTGCCAGCTTCAGGGTTTTGCTCTATTCTATTCTGTTTTGTCTTCTCTGTTATTTTTCCTACTTCTTGGAAATAGTCTAAACTATATCAAACAAACACAATCTTTTTAGTCTATTTTGATCATTTTTCATGGCAGCTAATTGCTGACACATATAATGCCACATTCTTATCCAGAAGATATTTTTAAATTTATTTTTTAATTTTTTTATTTATTTGTTCACTTTAAATTCCAATATCAGTTATCCCCCTTGCCCAAATATCCCCCAGGCATATACTCCACCATTCACCCCTCCTTTTCTCCTCTGAAAATGAAGAACCCTACTCTAGGTATCACTCTTTACTCTGGCACATCAAGTCACCACAAAACTAGGTTCATCTTCCCCCACTGAAGCCAGACCAGGCAGCACAGTTAGGGGAACAGGATCCACAGGCAGACAGCAGAGTCAGGCTAAGCATCTTCTCTAGTTGTTGGGTGACACCCACAAAGACCAAGCTGCATATCTGCTACATATGAACAGGGGGGACTAGGTCGAGCCCTGATTGCTCTTTTGTTGATGTTTCCGAAACTGAAAGCCCCCAAGGGTCCAGAATAGTTGACTCTGTTGGTCTTCCTCTAGAATCCCTTCCCCTTAGGTCCCTCATTCTTTCCCCAAACACAGTCCCAAACTCCATCTTATGTTTGCTTGTGAATCTCTGCATCTCTTTTCATTGGCTGCTGGGTGAAGCCTCTTAGAGGACAGTTATGCTAGACTCATGTCTGCAAGCAAAACACAGTACCATTAGTAGTGTCAGGGGTTGGTTCTTGCCCATGGGATGGGTCTTAATTTAGGTCACTTATTGGTTTGGTCATTCCTTCATTCTATGCTCTGTCTTGTATATCTTGTAGGCAGGATATCTGTGTGTGTGTGTGTGTGTGTGTGTGTGTGTGTGTGTGTCCATAGGATAACTTGTCAGAGTTGGTGGTTTTTTTTCATACCAACATGTGGATCATGGGGACTATACCCTTGTCATCAAGCTTGGCAGCAAGTACTTTATTTATTGAGCCATTTTATTAATTTTATTGAGCCAAGAATAGCTTGTTTTATTTTAGATTTAAAAGCACTTTGAAATAAAAACCATATAGTTAAGAATACTGAAATATTAATATTCACGACTTCCCAAATTCCAAGGAGATGCTAATTTTATATATCAAATGTGTTAGTGCTTTCCAAGGTTATCTCTATATTATACCACTTGAAGTAGCTTTTTATGTCACCAACTGATTAGCCCCAGTGTTAGTAAAGAAGGACCGACTATGAAGGGGAGCAGACAGAATGAGTGATGAAGAATTGTGTTTGGAATTAGCCAAGATAGAAAATGGTATCAACCACTAAGGATCAATTTCTATTATGGGGTTATTAGAGACTGCAAGTTGATATAGGATAAATAGAGCACAGGAGAGTTATATTCAATGAAGCAAAATTTAATGAAAACTAGGTATTTCTAATTTAACTTGTGCCTATGAACTCTAATGTAAGTGAGTGTTAGGCCTGAAACTCACCTACACATAGCATCAAAATGCCAGCTGCTTCTTGGCATGAAGTTATCAAGGAAATGTCTTGTGTCTGACCCTTCATATCTCCTTTGAGTAAACTCAGCATCTTCACTGTGAGTCCTTGACTTAATCTCATTAACATCCAATTAACAAGAACTTTGGTACAGACCTGAGAAAGAGCCGGAGGATCACTGTTTCCAGCAACCGTATGTACATAGCTGATGTGGATATAAAATAAGACTTAAAAATATTACTAGCTTTAATATCATTTTCAGAAACTACCCAAGTCCAGTGCAATATATTTCAGACTAGTGAAGGTCAGTACAAACTGAGAGATTGAAATACTGTACGTGACTAGCAAAAGTCATTTTTGGGTAAGCTGTTTCTCAAGATTTAAATTAAACATAAGTTTGAGAAAGATTTCTTTCCTTCATTTCTTTCTTTTTCTTTTTTTAAAATACCAGATTGTGATTTCATCTTAAAAGGAATACCACTTTCATTCTGGGTTGTCAAGTAGATATTACCATCGTGGAAATAAGCTCGATGGCATGCAGCAAATGCTGATTAAGGGCTGGCCCTGTTATTTGAAGAAACTATGTTTTTTAATCATTCAATATTAAATGTCAAAGGTTTTCTCAAATCTTGGGACTTCTTCCTGGGGCTGTAATTGAGAGAGAGAATTGCCCGGTGTTTAAGATACAGAGTGCAGGGGGTGGGAGAGGGAGGAATAGGGAAAGGGAGAGAGAGAGGGAAACAGAGAGAGAGAGAGAGAGAGAGAGAGAGAGAGAGCAGGAAGGAGCCAGACACATTTGGGTTCATCTCCAACGGCCATTTGTCAGCAAGCTAGTTAATATGTCTCTGGGAGCTAGTTACCTCCTGTGTAAAAGGAGATACTGTCTGGTGTCTGTCAGACTCAGTGAGACAGGTATGTAGTATCAGATTAAGAGCAAGCACATACATGGTTAACAGGCATTGTGCTGTTGATATTTTGTTTAAAATTACATTCATCCATTTTATAGTGTATATAAGCGGGAGTAGGAGAAGGTGGAGGGCTGTGGCTAGGCGATACACGCCGAGGCATGTACTGTGGAAGTCAGAGGATAACATTTCAGGGTCAGTTTTCCCTTTCAATTGTTTGGGTCTCAGAGTGTTCACTTAGTTGGTCAGGTTTGGTGACAAATGGCTTTACGCACTAAGCCATCTCACTCTTCCTCCTCTATACCTACTGCTTGAAACAGGGTTTCATGTAGTCTAGGCTAGTCATAAACTTCTGATTTGACCACTTCCACCCCCCAAGTACTGGCGGTACATCACATGCTGCTAATTCCTGCTGGGGATCTTATCATTGGCTTAGTGGATCTGTTATGGCTATCCACTTTTCTACAAGCTGACCTTTTGGTGATGTTGTCGTCATATGTAACCCTAAGATGAAGATTCTGAAAGGGTAGATTGTACAGTCAGATTTAACTAGTTTGTTTCTCATCATGCACTAATATTTTGCCCAGTCTGGGAACCTTGTTGTTTGATGACAGCAGAGTAAGCGAATCTGTGCTATGAGCTCTTTCAGCACAAACTGGACTTGAGTCAAGAGTCAACATTCCACTTTGTACTTTGCTCATGAATTCTGTGATCCTTCCTCCCCTGCACAGGTTCAGGCAGCACTGTGACCTTATCTGGCCCCTGTAGCTGATCAAGACTGGTCCATCTGATCTGTGTGCGTCCCCACAATACATGTATGCAAGGTATCATAATGGTGTCAGCCAGGTCAGTCTTGCCTTTTCAGCTGTTCCTTTAGAGGGTAGGTCTACATATGAATCACAAAATAAATGACATTTGGGTAGCATTTTATTAAAGTAATTATTGCTCTAATATTTTTTTGGAAGAAAGAATTGGCTAACTTTAATCTATAATAGTTGGGGAGTTTTCATGTTTTTAAACATTTCCTTTTAAGTACTTCTATGAATTGGTTGATAAATGCATACATGCACAAAAATGTATGTATGCATGTATATGATTTATATGTTTATGCGTATGTATATGTATGTATATGCATATTCACAAGCATATGTACATGTACATTCGTATATGTGTGTGTGTTTTTGTGTTTGTGTTTTCATTCCAGTTATGAGGTATAAGGATAAAATTTCTCTATCGCTGATTTATACCTCCAGTTCTTTTTAACTTTCTCTCTATTTTTAAGGTATGCTGTTGGATAGGAATTTTCTAATCACCTCACATGTGCATAGGTTCTTTACCCATGAGGATACCCAATGGCGTTGTTTTATTTTAGTCATCTAGGAAATAAAACTATACATGTGTCCTTTAGACTTTCAGATATCTGAGAAGGTTCTTTTTGTCATAAACATTTAAGCTTGGAAGTTCTATAACATACTGGCAGGAGTTTTCTCTGAGACCAGGTAAGACCAGAAGGAGCAAGAAGTCCCAAAAAAACTTAAGCTTCCAATGGCTAGGAATGGGCTACTTCTCACACTATGGCCTAAAAAGGCCCACATTTTCAAATACCATCTATTAATGCTAATCAGTGGAGTTGTAAATAAATTAGGCGTTTCTTATAACTATAGCCCAATGCCCCAGAGAGTCAAAGAAAAGTTATATTGGTTCACCTTTACACAGTCTTGGCCCATGGTGCTTTGGCTCCATTGTGTTAAGATTGTGTTAACAAAGCATTCCGGTGGCACTGTGCAGTAGAGAACTACTCATGTCATGGCAGTCAGGAAGCAAACCAAAGGAAAGAGTAAGAAAGTCCATAATTTCAGTATCTTCTGCAGAAGCATGCACCTTAATGTCCATCTTTCTCCTCTCCTCTCATTTACCTCTTATTTGTTTCACTATCTCCAAATACAGCTATGGGCTAGTGATCATTCCTTATGGATATCTCATGAGGATATTTATGAAGCAAATCATGATGAATATTCTGCTTGAAAAAGTGAAATGATTTAATAGTTTGTATCTAAAATGTCTCCTGAAGGATAGTGTGTTAAGGGTTATTGGGAGATGGGAGATGGTATGAGAGGTGAGAACTAGCAGGTAGAACTCACAAACTCTGTCTTTTTGCAGTTCATTCAGTCTCCAAGTTTGAAAATGACTAAAGTCACATTTATTACTCATCTTCAAAACGTCATATGCCGTCCTATGAGCTGTATGTACCACACTAAGGACTTACCCCTTGTTTCTGTGTGTTTATTTAATCTTGTATTTTCCAAGACCTGTCTCTGTAGGTCAGGGGGCCCTAAAACTTACTCAGTAGACCAGACTGTTTTGAAATTCATGGATCTTTCTGCCTCTGCCTCCTGAGCACTGGGATTAAAAGCCTGCACTACCACTACACAGCTAAGACGCTTTTAAAACCTAAACTGTTTAGAATTAAACTGCATAATTAACTACTAGATTAAGAAGCCACATAACTTTATGCATGAAATACACTTTCTAAATCCCTCAATATAATCCTCATTGTGCTTAAAAATATACTGTGAGAAAATATTCGTAGTAATTTCAGGTATAGCACTTTCAGTTTGACATGCAAAGGGCTCTTACAAATTGATAAGGAGACCCCCAGAGAAATGGACAAAAAGTTAACAAGGATTTCAGAGGAAAACAGACAATAAGTCTGAAACACTAGATACCAGACAAAGCAATTAGGAAAACCATTATCAATTATTGTTTTCCTAAATGAAATAATTTGTACAATATTGATCAACACTGCCAAGGATGTTTGGTACCATTGAGAAGTTTGGCATTATTGAATGTAAACCAGCTAACTAAAAAATTGCATGTCCTTACCAATTGTGACACAAATTCCACAAACACATATTGCGGTTTTCTAGACAGTTTTGTTTAGGAGTGAAACGCAGAGGTAGAATCAAGACTGTACAATGGGCAACTGATTCCTAAGCTGTGGTGTGTCTGTACCCTAGAATTCTAAGCTTCCCTGACAGCTGCAGGTTAGACAAGACATCTAAGACATGTGAAGGACAAGGTTAAAGCAAGCCGTACTTGCATTTTGTACCCAAACAAAACTTGTATATAAAAGTGGATATAAATTTACAGTGAGGCAATCAGAGGGGCAGAAACAAAATTCTAGAAAGTTTATATTTTCTGGGAAGTATGGATGGGAGCAAACGAAATCCAGGAGAAAAATGACAGAAAGAAATTAAGAAAAATAAAAAGAGATTTAGCAACTAGTTATTCTATTTGAATCAGTTACAAAATAAAATGCACATTGAAATTATGTACCTGAGTAATGAAAAAGAGAAATCTGCTACTTCGTTGTAATGTCATGACTCTTTGATGGTTATGATATATTGTTAGAGACTTGGAGCAGCTCTTCATATGTTCTTGATATGAACATATGCTACCTCATGTAACATTCTATGAGACTGGTCCTCACTCTTCAGTGGCCTCTCTTGTCCAGCCTTCTGCACAACTTTATGATCTGGCTATCTTCTGCACATCTTTATAATGATGAATTGATATGTAATTCAAGATTATGAAGAGTACCCTGATTTTTTCACTTATGATAACTATCTTATACACCTACCCTGTTTGTGCTCTATAATGGAGGCTTGATTTAATCAAAAAACTCAAAATGCATTCCTTGTGTCTCCTTTTCCTACCAACATACGTGGATAAATTATCATATGCAGATATGTAATTTTTTTTTCAGTATTTGTCAACCTCTATCTTGCTATTTATTAATTCTGTTACCAGTGAGTCTTATTTATAGGTGTGGGTTATGTCACATTAAGTAGTATTTTTTTCTTTTAAAATTGTTGACTATATTTGTGTTCAGTTTTTATTTTAGAATCAACTTGCCACTCACCCTCACCAATCTCTCCACAATGTTGAAGTTGCTGTCAATTTACAAATATTTTGGAAAGACACATTTTTTGTTATATCAAATTATTCAACTGATATGCACAATTTCTACATCATAGAGAACTTTATTCTATCTTTCAAATTCTTTATCACTATCTGGTAAAAATGAACTTTATTGTTTCTTAACTAATGCTGTTCTTAGGAATGTTGTGTTCTTATTATTCTTAATGGCCTTCTTTATTGTTAGTATGCTTTGCAAATTTGCTATTTTTGTTAAGAAAGTGTGATATTTTACAATGTGGACCTTGTATTTCAATCATCCCTATGAACAATATAGTTCTCCTTCCCCTCTATTTCTTTAAAAAATGGGTAATAATCATTTTTCTCTAAATTGCGATTAATTTGTATTTTGAATTTTGGTACTTACCTCTCTTATGTTTCCACTTGTCATCATGTCAATCAGCATCTCTAGCACAGAGATAAACTGGCAGCTTCACCACCCATTTTGTGAGTTTTTATAGCAATTACTCTAATATTCCATTGTGAAATTTATTATGCACTATCCATTGCTTAAGGTTAAGACATCTTCTGGTCCTGGCTGATGTTTTGTTGTCTGACTGCCTTTCATTTAAATCGTGGCTGTCACTTATACTCTGGTGCCATGATGCATTGCTGCAGAGAATATTTGGGGGTGAGGATGCTGCATATATCACTTGGCTGCATCATTTTCACTGGAAAAGCAAAGGAATGAATGGACTTTATCCTACTGGGATAATTGACAAAATTAAAAGACCTTTCTGTTAAAGAGCTTAAACAGTGTGGCTACCCAAGAAATTATAAACATCATTGCTACTAGTAGAGAGGTAGTTCTTGAATAATAATGTTTGTAGATCATAGTAAAGCATGTAAGCAGATTTCTTGGTGTTATATCTTTGGGACATTTTAGAGACACACTTCATTTGTTCACAAGTCACTGCTGGATTGTGTTAGCTCATATTGTACCTATTTATATATACAAACGTTTCATCTTAATATTTTCTTATTTTGAATTTAAGAAGATTTATTCTGCACTCATTTGTTCTCTCTCCGTCTCTCCCTCTCTCCCTCTCTCCCTCTCTCCCTCCCCCCCCCCTCTCTCTCTCACTCTCTCCTCTACCTATGCTGAATGAGATTTTAACAATATTATTTTGAGTGACAAGTTTACATTAAATTCATGTAATGAACTTAGAATGTCCTGCTCTTTTTATGTCTTGACGTATTCTGCAAAGCAATTCCAAATATAAAAATTCTTTAGAGTTTATCCGCTAAAGCTTGGAGTCACTTTTTGTGGTAGGTGTGTGGCAAAGCCTTATTTGTCTCCCTAATTATTGTCTTACTTGGGTTTTCTTATTTTTGACAGACAGCTGATGCTTTGGATGATTCTCCCATGATTTCCATGCTGTGCATCAGCATTTTCCTAATGGCCTTAAAAAAAAAAAAAAAAACCCAAATTTGTAAGATGTATTTTTCTTACCCTGATGTCATTTTGTTGTTTTATTTTTAAAATCCTTTTAAATTTTTTTTTGTTTTGGCTTGCCAGCAATCACTCTATTTTCCTTGCCTTTCCAGTAGTTAGATATGGTTTCATCCATAGTATTTTTAAATTTAAACCGTTTTTGTCCTTATTAATTCATTTTCTCTATTTTTTTTTTAATTTTGAGGTCATTGCTCATAAGTTTTCTGCAGTGTATTTGAACTCTATTTGTTAAAACGTTCTTGGATACTAGGTTTCATGTTTTATTGAGTTTCCACTTAAATGAATATTGAACATTCAAGTCATGAGCATAAAGGTACATGGATGCTGCTTCTCAATAATCAAATAGAAATGAGAAATATGCATCTTTATCTTCCAGCAGCTCACCATGAGATGAAGAGATCACCCTGGTCAAAGAAGGTTACAGGTAAGAAGATAGGAACAGAGCAAGGAGATGAGAAGAAATGGAAGATATGGAAGGGTATGGAAGAACAATAAAAGGAAGAGAAAATCAGGATAAAATACAGATGTCACATTAGCCTATGAGCAAAGCACTACGAAATGACAAATCTGCAACAAGGGACAGTCGCAATTGTTCTGCTTAGCTCAAAGGATTTCAATAAGAAACAAATGAATTAATAATGCATGAGAAACCATTTTGAAAACTGTACCAAAAGATTAAGTACAATAGGTCAGGTGGGCAGAATAAATCTTGAATCTCCACACTCAATCAAGAGAGCTGCCATTCTCAATGTCAGCTTCATCTCTAATTGGGTCTCACACTTTTAAAATGCCATCCAGGAAGTTCTTAATGTGTTCATGGGTGTCTTGTGCACACTGCACTTGTCCCATTGAAATATGTGCCTCTGTCATAATATAATGATTACTTTCGTTTATGGCACAACTGCTCGGTGACTGCAATCCTCAGATAACTTATTTTATGACTATAGCCAGGAAGTTGTGGTGTTCAGTGGTTTTCTTCAGATGGTTCAACAAAGGCATACCTCATGGCCACATGCTCACATCAGTAGCCTCAAAGGTATATAATAACCCTTGGTCATTTTGAGAACTAACACACATCTAATATAAGGCCTCTATTTCACTCCACCTCTTCTTCCAAGCTCCTCTCTCATAATAACACACATTCTTGTTCTTGTTCGTTGGGGTCATAGCTATAAGCACACAATATAGCATAGTTGGTGTATGATAGTTCCTATGGTAAGTTTATGGATACTACTAGTCAAGGTCCCCAAGGTAGAAAAGTAATTTGTTTTAGCCTATAACCTTCTTTTGCATTTTTCTTTTGGACAATTTTGTTCCTCAATGTTGCCTGGAGTTTTATTTTGACTAAATTATCAGTCCTCAGAGGACAAGTGTTTGTTCTCCATGGTTCCTCCTTCTTCTTTTTTGAAAACAACACACTTCTCTTTGGTGAGCTCCAATACTCCTTTTTTGGTATGATGTTGTTCAAGTAGTTGTCAAATGAAATGATCCAATCTGATCCTCCACGGTACTTATTTCTTTTGACAAACTGGCTTTATCCAGATTTCAGAATCACGGTCCCTTGATTTACAAAGATGTTTGCAACCTGAACAGAACCTTAGGATATATTTTTATACAACAGAAGAAAACCATATGGCAGATAGACTCATGCTATTGGTTGATTGACCTTAAAGTGGAGATATTACCTTGGATTATTGGAAAAGGCTCAATGTGAGCAAAGGGATTCTTTGACATGAAAGACAGTCACAGGAGAGATGGATCAATCTTTCCCCATTACAGACCTTCTGCATAGAGTTTGTGAACATAAGTTGTATCCAGCAGTTGGAAAGTCACAAACATGAAATTCATTGACCAAAAGTCTCCAGAATGAAACAAATCTTGGTAAGCATTTTGACTGTGACTCAGGGAAACCTATTTGAGACTTCTCACTTCCAGGGCAGTAAGGTAAAATATCTGTACTACTAAGCTACTAAATTTGTATATATCATGTGAAACACAATTTGTCATATATTTTAGGTGCATTATACATTGTGTCTCTCTTGAAATTTTTCACACATGAAGGGTGTCCGAGAAGCAAGATTGAGGATATGTGGGTTGAGAACTTGGTAGTGCTACAACATACTTCCAGAAAGCTAGCTTTTAAGAATGGGCTGATCAAGGCAGAGATGGAGGGAAACAAAGTCAACCTTAACCTCCCCATGCAGGAATATCTACTCTACATTTTCATTTGCAGGTTTGTACTTTGATATTTCTTAATGCTTTTGTTCATGGTGCCTAGAGAATGAGACATTGACTTAGCAGTTAATAGTATGTACTTCTCTTGCACAGGAACTGAGTGTGATTCCCAGAAACTACATCAGGTAACAAGTGTTATTGATATACACACACAAAACTAACATGAAAAACAAGAAAGAACCCCAGGGGTTAAATATTCATCTCAAAGACTCACATCAATGATATAGGAAGTTCATGGCACAGACTAGGGTACTTTGAACACTCTTAATGTGGTCACAAGATCTTTTAAAAGCTAGCTGTATGAGTGATTTGCAAATATTCTTTTCCAGTCTCCTTGACTAAGTCAATGCTTGACTCATAAATAATTTAGCATCTTTGAAATTTACATCTGTACCTGTTAAAATAAATAAACTTGAGGCCATCGGACTGAACTTGTCCATAGTTGGGTTCCTGTGCAATGAACCTAACAGTATGTTAATAAACCAAGGTATACAATGTAAGAATCTAACTTCTGTGGTATATAGTTAGGTCGCATGCAGTCACAGCCACCAAAGCTCTAGCACATCACAGACTCTTAAAGAACTAGCTTTAAGAGAAGGGAACTCCTAGTCAAAATCAATCAAAGATTTGAACTTTTCATTCGTTTTCTGTCTCCAAATACCCTTTGACAACTTTTCGCAGTGTGCAGTGCCCTCCTGTCTTCTGGTTCTTGTGTTTCCACATCCACAGATAACGTTTAAAGCTCAGATAAAATGCAGTCTTTTATTTGTCGAACTCTTTCATGTAGCACATATTACGGAACAAAAATTTGGCTCAGTTGGTGGTTACTCATAAAGGTCAGAGACAGAGTTTATACTCATTAGCTTTGTGTTAATTTGCTTGATTTTCCTCACTGTCTCTTGCTCCGTTTGTGTTATAGATGAGAAAAGAAAGAGTATAAGAGTCATTACGTAATCATGTTTTCATGGCTTTAACAATACTGTCCCTTAGGGCTAGGCTATGTCACACAAGAGTTTCAGAACAAGTATGTCTTTTAGATGCTTCCCATTTTGAAGAGACACACTCATCTACCTTCCTTCCTTTCTTTCTTCCTTCCTTCCTTCCTTCCTTTCTTCCATCCTTCCTCCTTCCTTCATTTCTTTCTTTCTTTCATCTTTCAACCAGTTCTTTTTTTCTATTGTTTTGTTTTCTAACACAGGCTAGCCTCAAATACAAGGTGTAGTTGAGGATGACCTTGAACCTCTGAATCTTCTGTCTGAGCATTGGGATTACTGGCTTGTTATCAGCACATCAGGTGTTTGGCATGCTAAGGCTGAATCCCAGAATTTTTGCATACTAGACCACCAGTCTAATGACTAAGATATATCTTTAGCTCTTCACTTCCCTTTCCTGTGTTTGGGTCTGCCATATCAGCAACAGAAATTGTTGTCATAGAGGCCCAACATGAGTTGAAGTTCTGTGTACCCATGGTATCTTGAGCCTCTTGGGCTATGTTTCTATTCTGAGCTTCTTTGTGCCTAAGTGACTGTCAGCATGAGAACCCATTCATTCAACCCATTCATTGGCCACTTGTTCCTGGTCAGACCTGTGTACTACCTCTGAGTTTCTCAGAGATAATTGGCACATTCTGATTGGTGTCATCATTTCTCACAGTGCAAACCAATGTTTGTTACTTTTACTGTTCTTTGGCTCTAAGTTTGAGGTGTGCTCCCAGTAACTTTGGTGTTTGTTCTTTCCCAGTCCTAATAGATGCTGTGGGAGTTCAGCTGTTCTTCCTTGAGTCATCGTTTGCATGGAGTTCATGGGTACACGTATACCTTTCTCTAAACTGGATCCATGCCAAGTTTAAACAGAGAAGACTGGAGTGACGTCAATTAGTTTCTTTCTAACTCTCCTGATGTTCCAAGTCCACTGTGATATAGCATCTTCCAAAATGGGAGTTGAGGACCAAGGACTGAGCTTAACTACAGCATCATGGTTGTAATTACTCTAAATTCAACACATGACGGTGTTTCCTTGGGCCCAACATTGGCAAAAATGAAAATTAGAAACCTGCAACCTTTCCCTCTAAGCTCTAACATGGAAAGCTACTCCTTGACTCCTTTAACAATTTCCTCCTGGATCCTGCTTTCTGCCTCACAGCTTAACTGTAATCTTGGTGGGATGGGTATTGATCTGTCAAGATACCCATAGAATCTTTTAGCTACAATGCTGATGTCTCTTCCTTATAAAGTACTCCTGCCTTAATTTGGGTGGAGTAATTTTCATTCTGTTGCAATAAGTTAGGGGTCGGGGAGGTCTTACTCTTCTTCAGATAAACAGCCATAAAAGAAGCCACTTAGCATCCCTGTCACTGTTTCTCTTCTTGTGAATGTGTGACTATGGTGTTAGTCATGTGATTATAAAGTAGTCACAACAGGGTAATTAAGACTTTGCCACAGTGGCAATTCCTCCAGAGATGTTAATTTCCCTCTTGACTTGCAGTACGGTGTAGCAGTAGAGATCAAGAACAGGACAGTTTTCTAGAGGAAATGATTTCCTGAATTCCATCCAAACATGAGGCAGGGAAAGAAGACTCATCAAGATGATAGCATTTTCAAAGGAGGCTGTTACACAAGATGAAAAGAGAAAATGTACTCTCTCAGTTCATTGAGTAGGTTGGGAAGTACATGGTGGGCCCTGCAAAGCTAGGGCTCAGAAATGGACACATTGGCCACTCCATGCTGTGCTGGATAAACAAGATGAACAAGTAAGGAGAAAGTTAAATAGCAGTGGGTACCAGGTGGTGTGGATATACGGGAATCCTTGGTGTGTGCTGTCAGCAGTAGTTTACAGGACCAAAGATCTAGAGCTTAGGAGGGAAAGGGATGAAAGAACTCTTTTAGAATGCATATGTCAACAGTTGTAAAGGACAGCCTCATCCCTGCGTGCTCAATTCTCAGCTCATAGTCTCTGTTTGGGTGATTGTCTATACAATAGCAACTTGATTTTGGACACAACTCAAGGTTGAGCTTTGTTTTCTTTTTATTGTGAGCTCTGCTGTATGCAGTCTTGCCACAGATTGCCTCCTGAAGGACCTCACGAGACTCCTTAGGCATCTCTTCATCTGCATCGGAGTCCTCATGTGTGAATAGAACAGTGTGCATAATAATGGGGACACTTCAAATAAAGGGCCATGGCCATTTAAGATGATACCCTTGTCAGCACCATCTCCAGCCAGCAGTTCTGGAGGGAATAGCCTAGGGCATGCTGAGTATATGGAGGTTGTGTTCTACAGCGTACAGTCTGAAAAGTGTGAGCTAGAACTTTAGACTAGTTGCCTGAAACATGCAGTGATGGGAACTCAGCACACAGAGCCAGACCCCCAGATCACATGATAGTAAATACCATAAAATATGGACATGAACTACACCCAGTGTTGCTAGTTCGTACTAGCGTTACCTTGAGAAAGTTACTTGCTTCTCAGATACTTCAGGGCTCTGCTTTAGTAAATGTGAAGCATTATCTCACATTGTCAAAATTAAGAGTTAATATATACAAACTGAGTATTAGGTGATCGGACAGTGTCTGGTAGCAATTCTTCTCCTTAGTGCTTGTAATAATTGATGACTATTTCCTTCACCCTCATTTAAGGTTTACAGGTTTAGAAATAAAAAATCTAGTGTATCAACTTAATGACACTGCTCATTGACCACAGTGGCTTTCCTCCAAGCCAATGACCTGAGTTCAATCCTTTGGATCCACCTAGTACAAAAAGAGAACAGTTCCCATAAATTGTTAACTTATCTCTCCACAAAGAAGTACACACATACACACACACACACACACACACACACACACACACATACACAGCAGTATCCAGGATACATATCATAAAAAAGAAATAATTATCACAGTAAAAATGTCCTATGCAACATTTGTAATATACTTCTATTTAAATTGTCTGTTGTTTTCTGAGATGCAAATTCAGCTGGGCATCTTGTGTTTCACAAGGCAACCCTTACCTCTATTCCTTTGTACGCTAAGGTACTAGAGCAGGTTTGCTATAGCTGCTACAGAAGTTGAGCGTGTGAATGCAGGGGCTGTGGATGTTAAATTGTGCTTAGAAGCTGTTGTGCACAGGTAAAAGACTTGAAAGTTAGATTCTCAGGATCCATGCAAAGCCAGGCAAAATTGCACCTATATGCAATCAGAAAGCTTCCTTGGGAAGATGTAAATGAAGACAAGAGAATTCCTGTCAGATGTTCGCCCAGCTAGCATGGCATTGGGAACAGTAATGAATCTCGAAGCATATAGGAAATGAGGATTGATACCTAAGGTTGTTCTGCTACCTTTACATGGGTGATGTCCCATGCCTACACATCCAAAAGTCAATGAAAAACACCCATATATAAATGGCTGGTAGATTGTGATGGATGTTATTGTGAATGCTGGTGTTCAGACAGGTTGAGGAATATATAGATATTGTCAGCGAGATGCTGTACAATATTAACCAGTTACCGGGGCTGGTTGGTTCGAGTAGGAGTTGGAGTAGAGGTTGGTGAAGTGGAAACTTCTAGTTCCTTGGAAAGTTAGTTAGAACAAATACTTTGCCAGGAAAACAGGTGAAAGGGTGTCTTGTAGAGCAAACACGTGAAAGGACATCCGATGAAGGAGTATAAATATGACCCCAAACACAGTAGGAGAGCACTGAGCCTTGGTTTGGTTTGCTCCGCCTTGCTATTCTTGGCTAAAGACACTTATGTATTGGTTCGCCTTCCATAGTGTTGTTGAGCTCAACTTATAGTCATGCTGCCATTGAGAAAAACTTGCCCAAGAACTGCTTTCAAGGATCCTATAGTAGCTTTCCTCTTCTGGGACCTGGCCTCGGGCCTTTCGTCAAGCCTTGCAGTTTACTGAGTATTGAATTGCAGCTGCCTGGTCTCTGCTTGCTACAAGAACTGGACTGTAGCTGCTGGTTCATGCCTGGTGCTTAGAGGACTGGGCTTCAGCTGCTGAATCACAGTTAGTGTTTGCTACAAGACGGAACTGCTGCTGAAGATCAAGCTCACCCCCAACGACCATTGCTGAACAGGTCCACTTCCCCTATATCCTGATAACTTTTGTATTCTGCTACCTCTGCTGGGTGCTGGGTTAGAGGAGAGGTTGAATACTTATTAACACTAGGATGCAGAAAATGTATGCATACAGGTTGGGGTGGGAGTAAGGCGTGGGGTCAGAGGTGGCTGACTACCTTCTCAGGATTTCTCAGACCTTACTGCTTTGTTTCACTTCCTAGCATGCTTAGCTGCCTCTAGTAAGTGCTCTTTGTACTTGTAGAGATGAGCAGAAGTGTGAGGAGGATTGTGAAGGGAACCGCCAACCTTTATACAGGGACAGCTATTTTCTTTTTAATTAAATTTTCAGACATGTAATTTGCCTCTTCCGAAGTGTTGGGGTTTTCATCAGCTTTTTCTTGGTGCAGTGGCAAATCACATAGGGCTTATTACAAGCACAATCATGGGAGGGGCTATCTGTGCCCACTCAAGCCCTGTCTATATTTCAAATGTAAATACTCACCTAAGAGAATCATAGAGAAGAGTAAAGGTACAAAGAACAAAGGAAATGATGGAGGCTTTTTAACTCACATAAAAAAGTGTTCCTAGAAGTAATTATGTTTTTTCATTTTCTAAAAAGAAAAGTAAAACTCATAAAGGAGTCTCTATATTTTCCCATAGCCAAGAACCTAAAGGATTCCTGTCTAACTCAGGCAACTTTCTTGGATGAACACACGAAGAAGGAGAAATATGGGGAGTTGGCTCAGTGGTTAAAGCACTTGCCACTCAAGCATGAGGGCTGGAGATTGGATTCCCTGAACCTGTGGTGAATCTGCAATTACAGCCTTAGAAAACAAAGACGGGGGTCTGTAGAGCAAACTGGCTAGGGAGCTTAGCCATATAAGTGAGCTCTGGGTTTGACAGAGAAACTGCTTCAACAAACCATGGAAACAATGACCAGTGAGGATTTCTGACATCAACTTTGTGCCTCCACATGCACAAAAAAGCACTATTTTGTCCTAATGCATGCAAAGTTTTGCAGACATACATATATGCCAATTATAAACCAACACACACACATACATATAAAATAGCAAAAGGAGAAATGGTTCTCAATTTGCTAGATAATTGTTTTCCTTTACTGAAATGTCATTATTTCAAAATTATTGTCTATAGCAGTTATTTTGGTTGGATACAGCAGTAGAAATGAATATCATGGTTGTAAAATTCAACTTTTATTTGAAATCCAATCAGTCTGTTTTACATACCTATTTTCTTGGGCATGGACCACACATAGGTCAAAAGTGAAGATACCAATTTGAAAATCTCCTCCACTGTATTTGTAAATAAATCTCAGGGTTCATTTGGCCTTTGACTTTGCTGGAAAAGCCCAGTGAGGCTGAGTCTCTGAGAGTCTGGGGAAAGGACACTGAGGAGGTACCCATTCCACCCTCACCAGAGGGCTAGTGATCTCGGGGCTGAAGGAAGGGTTTGGTGGATGCAGTGTTTGCCGAATAAACATGAATGGTTGCATTCAGATTCCTATTAACTGTAAAAACCTGGGCATGGCAGGATGCATGTGTCTATGATCCCAGTAATAGGGTGAAAGTGACCACAAGTGGATACCAGGTGCTCAATAGAGCTCACCAGCCCAACCTGATCAGTGGAAGGGTCAGTGATAGTGTAGGATATCCTACTAAAATAAGACAGAGAGTTACTGTGGAAGACATATGTTTAGTGCTAGCCTCCACAATTATTCATACATAGAGATATACAGACATATATACCAGCATGTATGCATGAATTCATATGCTCATGTACAAGAATATGTTTGCACACGCACTTGTACATGCACAGGTGCACACATGCATGACACACACATATGTTTCTCTCTCTCTCTCAGGCACACACACATACTAAAGCCATGTGACTTTCCTACTTCTGGAGTCTGGTTTTCAATGGACAGACATAACAGACACAGCCAAGTCCTCTGTGAATAGAAAACCCTGCTCTTTTTGTGGGCAGAAATTGAAGATAAGACCTTGTGTTGGAGACTCTGGCTGCTGCTTGAAACTGACTCCCGAATGTCTGGTTTTCTAAAGTCTCCAAAGCTGCCACTTTGCAGGGTTTTGAAAGATAAAAGTCTCAGCAGGTTCTGTGCTCCCAGTGAAGAAGAAGATGGGAAGTGAGCGGTGAGATATTCATACTAATATTTACATAACTGCAATCTATCTCATCTCAAGGATCAAGCGCATTGAACCTCAGCCGAGTTGGCTTGTTTACTTGGCCTCCTTCCTCCAAGCGGCGCATCTGCAGCAAGGGGCAAAAGGAGAGGTGAGACTTCCGGCTGACCTTGGAACCATGAATGACCAATCCCAATAACAAATAATAGCAAGAATAAACAATCACAAACATTAGGAAGGTGTCAGTTCCAGTGCTGAGAATTAATTTCCTATTTGAGTTCCATTCGCATAAATACTCATGATGACATATTAAAAACCAGACCCTGTTATGTTCTGAATCCTCAGTACCTAAGCCAACAGTGTGGGTCTTGTATTTAATCGGTTACTGTAATAAACATAGAAAATGTTTTTTTTTCCCTGAGAGGACAGACCAGTGGCTACATAAAAGGACATCAAATGACACATCCTCCATCTCTCAGCAAATAAAAAAGCCATCAGCGCATAACAAGGCGGTGATAAAAGGTGCTGAGGCCAGTAAGATTAAGACTTTGTAATAAGGTTCGGGCGCCAAAACTGACAGCCATTTTCTTTTATATTTATCATGTCCTCACATTGGGGTGAGAAGCCACGGCTCCGTCCCATTGCTGGCTAGAATTTATAGCAACTCCATTATTAGGAGATTGCACTGAAATGGGGTAGAGGTATGGTTTTCTGAGAACGTTACGATAGTCTCTTACATTATACACTTGACAGGTTTGTCAGCTCCTAGTAACAAGCCTTGTAAAGTACTTTAATATCATTAGCACTATTTTCTTAATGTGTCTGCTCTCCTCGCAGCCTGGAAATACCATATATCATAGGCTGGAGGGTTACACGGACTGCTATCTCCTCTTTTTTCCCCCCTGGCTTCTTAAATGTGATTTTATAGTAACACGGAGGTCTGATATTTTAATCAAAATAATGCAACCATTTTCCTTTATTGATTAGTAAGTAAATATGTATAAATATGCAGTTAGGGGTGGGCAACCCTTTTAGAGGATATTGAAATCTCATAATGAATGGCGTTGGGAGGGGGTAATTTTGCTGCCTGCCCGCTTAAGTTATCGGCTATGGACTACACAGTTTCTATGTGACTTGCCTTGGCCATAGACGTCAAGAAGACACCCGCAGGAGGGAAAGGACTAGGTCAGAACCAACGCTTTCCAGTCACATTGCAGACAGACAAGACCCAAATCAGAAATGTCTGCATTTCCATCTCCCTCTGTTTAAACTGGCACCAGTTATACTCCAAGCTATGGTTCATGGTGCATTTATACAGTACTTATTTTGGGTAAGCCCTGCTACGCTTTCCTCTCATTCACTGACAAACTCATTGATGTGAGGTCTGTCTTTATTGTTGAAGTAAACCCAGAGCTAAAGCCCTGAGTTTCCTCAATACTGCAACAGCTTCTTGAGTCTGAAACTTCAAAAACAAACATATACTGCTTTGTGAGTGTTATAATATAATATAATAGTATAAATTCAGTTTCCAACTCAGTTTTAAACAGAATATAGACCCTATTAAAATTATAAATAGTTAGACATATATGCATATATATATATATATATATATATATATATATATATATAACTTTGATCACATAAATTTAATTATTATCAAAAGAATAGCGCTATATCTACACCAGTAGGGATAGATACACATGTGAGCACACACACACACACACACACACACACACACACATACACACACACACACACACACACACACACATTCCCACACAGAAGGGAACAGTATTATATTCTTTAAAACTTTAATTGAGTTGCTTTGTAATTTTAAAGATACAAACTTCACTTCTGTACATGAACCCAGATTAAATAGTCCCCTCATGTGGGCAGCATTATCATCCTGAATTATTTAGCACCCTTGCTCTCCATGTGGAATTTTCTTGTTTACTGGAAACATGCCTTACTGTCTCATTTCAAACAGGAGATGGAAAGGAATCGTTGCCAGAAACTTAGAGCCCATGATACAGTAGGCAATCAAAAAAAAAAAAAAAAATAACAGTGACTGGACTGGACAGATGGGTAGACCATTCCACTACCATCAAGTGGACTGTCTGGTAAGATACATGCCCATGCCTTGTAGAAGAACAAAGACACGTCACTTTCTCGTCATCGATACTTCTGTAGTTGTGTATTCACAGACAATTCTGTTTGGCGATCTCAAGGCAACATCACTAAGCAATCTGAAATATCTGATGAGAACTTTCTTTAATGAGTGTACAATGTCCATCATTCGTCATTTACAAGTACTACTCAGGGTGGATGGAAAGGGGTAGGGAGAGCTTGGTGAGTATAGTACTTGTTGAGCAAGCATGACATCATGATAAACTGACATCCAATTTCTACCATGTACATTAAAAACAAACAAAAAAAAACCAAAACAACAACAAAAACAAAAACAGAAAAACAAACAAAAAAAAAAGCTTCCTATGCACTTATTTGTAACCTAGGAATTGTGGTTAGAGACATTGGCTTTAGATTGAGGAAGACACACAGACTCCTGATGCTCACCTTTAGCTTCTGTCCATTTGTAACCAGCACTACCTACACAATCATAACAACACACACACACACACACACACACACACACCTCATAAACAGAAAAATGCTTAATCTTTCTCTCACAGACTCAATATTATTAATTAACTCAATAATATTAATAACAGTAGAGAAAGAATTTAGTCATTTTTCTTCTTCATTTCTAAGTATGATCTTTTAGTTTCTAGGTGATGCAGCTGTCCCAAGATATATTTCTCAAAAAAAAAAAAAAACCTGCCAACTCATATTTTCAACTTCATAGTTCTACTTTTATTAATTTTACTTTATAGGAATGGCCTGAAAATCTTTTATTTTTATTAGATTTGCAGAGTTTTTTCAAAAAGAAAATTTACATTCTAGAGCATCTCTCTATCCACCTGAACAAGCCAATAGGTAGAGACATCAAGCTCATATTTTTGTCTATTCTTATAGTCCAGACAACTGGCTATGGTTAATTATATAGTAACCATTTTCCTTTTATAGTACAAATGATTAAGTTGCATATATGTCAGAGGTGTCTCATCACCATGAAGAACTTAATCCAGTATCCCTTGACTTCTTTACATTGCTTCCTCCAAAGGGAAACTATTAATCAGTGTACTGACTGAGAATTTGTGTTATGGTATACACTCAATCTTCTGTATACAAAGATGCTTTAATATCTTGAAAGTTTTTCTAGAAAATATACACATGATCTAAATGAATAATAAAAAAGTCTCAGCCATTACTAATTATCTGGAAGATATAAATCAGAGCAGCCAGAACCAATCCCTCATCTCAGAACAATAAGAAACATAAGAAAACATAATGACTTGCTGTAGCCATAGATCAATGCATCTCCATCCTCATCTAAAGAGCTGTTATCTGCAGTAGATGGTTACTAATTCAGAGACTCTTGAATGGCCTAGATGCAGAAACTAAAAGAATAAAAAATGCTTATCCCTAAATGGGACATCTGTATTGCACCCTATCTTCCAAAGGCTTAGGGATCATTGCAGAAGAGAAAAACAAAGAAGGAGGAGGAGGAGGAAAAAGAGTTAAGAGCCAGAAATGGTAGGTGGCTACCAGGAAGCATTACTCTGTGATAATAGCAGGGCAGCTGCAGTAGGGTCTCAGAGAGGTTGTAATAACATCCACATGACTTGTGCAAACTCATGTTGGACCAAATCCCAGCATAGCGATGGAAATTGAGCATGAAGCCCCACCCTTAGTCATGGAGGTAGTGGCGATTGTGATCTGGTTCAAGGGGAAGAAACACCCCCTAAAAATGTAGCTCGTAGTAAGTTAACCATGCTGTAGGCAGCACATTGGTCTTGATGAATTTAGTGTATGTATGTGAAGGGGAGCATCAAGGCTCTTCACAAGAGTAAGTATAGGGTCACCAGATTTTGAGACATTGGTTATATATGCCAAGAGAGCAAAAACAATGTATGAGAGAACCGTCATAAAATATTTACTGTTGTCCTGTTCAGCAGCCTCACAACGCTCACAAACAATTAATAGAAAAAGATGGTGTGAATGTCAGCAATAGATGAACTTTTCAAATCCCCCGACAGAAACACACCATTGGCAACAACACAGACTCATGGAAGGATGCTGTGTTACATGAAATACCTGAGTCCAGAGTGGCAGTTGCTCACCATCCTCTATGACAAGGCAGAGAAAGCAGAATAGCATCCTCCAGAGCATGTAGAGGGCATAGTTGGAGGATCCAAGATTGCTAAGGGCAAGGGATGAGAAAAAATTGTCTATGAGAGCCCAGTAGATGACTATAGTTCACCCAGATGACCAAGAAGCATCTAAAGGACATTCAGTAATCAATATACTACTACGTATTTTGAGAGAATCTGAAGAGGGTACTCAGAGGTTTCTAACACATGAAAAATGGTAGATGTTTAAGAAAATAGAAATGTTAACCACTCGATCGTGATGACTACAATATTCATACTGTGTTATTTGCCAATCAAATATATAAAAGAAATTAAAAGCAGACCAGTCCAAGGGTCAGAAAACCTGCATTAAAAAATCACAAGCCCTCACTGTTGCTTTTGTTCAATATCTTAAGAAAACAGGAGGGAGGCACTATTTTGTCTAGAGAAAGCCTGCCCCAGCAGGAGCTTAGACCTAAAACTTGCCCACAGAACACTCACCCCAGTGGGTTACTTCCTTCTGCCTTACTTGTCTAAGGGACAGGAAGCCAGTATCTCAGAACCACCTTTTTCTGTCTCTTAGAGACTGGCAGACCATTTTAGCTAGCTGATTCTGAACTATTTGCCTGCCCTGGCTTGCTTATCCACAGAGCCCAAGCCTTCTCCTCACTGCTGTTTCCTATGCCCTCTGGGTGTCCTGTTATCTTCCCTCCAGGAAATACACCTTGGAGGTTTCCCTTCCCTCAAAGGCCAAGTGTGCCTAGAGGCAGGAAAGGACTCACCAGCTTTCAGTGTGCTACATGCTTTCTTCAATTTACCTCTGCACTGTGAGGTTTGAGAGACTGTAGGCATTTTCAAAGACAGATGATTCTTGCCTAAACCCAGACAGAGCATTTTGATGCTGTTTTTCATGCTTCACCAAAAATGTGAGTGTGGAGTTAATTAACTGAAGAGAGCCGGAGGGAGATGTCTAGGTGTCCTGCTGGGTCACTCTCTGCTTATTACATTCAGATAGGTAGCTCTCCTGAAAAGAACAGCCTGCAAACCCCAACAGTTGCCTGTCTCCACACCTTGGTCCTCACTGCACTAGAGTTACAGGCATGTAAATGGCCACACCCTGCTTTTTATGTGGGTGTTGAGATTCTGAATTCAGGTCCTAATGCTCACAGAAGTGCTCTTACCCACTGAACCATCTCCTTCCAATCAAAATTTCCTCTTGATGACTAATTGGCCATAGATTGAATTGTTCCCTTTTTATTTCAATGAATAAGCTCATTATTTTGACTTAGTAAAGATGGAGGATGAAGGGACTTAAATCTAATGCTGAATAGAGAATAAATTGATGTAATCATCTTCGACAACAGTTTAATATTATCTAATCACTTGTAAATTTGTTTCCCTTCTAATCCGTCAATTTGACTTCTATAGATGTAAACCCGTGAGAATTCTTGTGTCTCTGCCCAGCACTATTCAGTGCTGTCTACAGCTGGAAGAAAAGGCAAAAGGGCTCACCTATAGCAGAATGGAATAGAGCAAAGTGACACGGAATGGACAGGATCTGCACACTGGAGGAAAGAAGAGGCCAGCCAAGTGTGTGGGCATCTATAAGTGTTGCTGAAAGAGGAACCCATGGAAGCACATGGATGGGTCCATTTGCATCACACTGAAAACCAGCAGATCAATATCCCATACTGGGGTAGCAGCTCTATTGGAAGGAGAAAAGGAATGAAATTGAGGGGGGGGGACTGAGGGAGAAATAGGAAGAGAGGGAGGGAGGGATAGGGAGGGAGGGAGGGAGGGAGGGAGAAGGGGAGGACAAGGAAAGGGAGAGAGAGAGAGAGAGAGAGAGAGAGAGAGAGAGAGAAAGAGGATTGGTAGCATGCTTTCTATTAGTGTTGCAATCAAAGAATAATGACACTCTTAAAGCACAGTTAATTTAAACTGCACACACACAACTCATGAATCTTGTAATAAAAATTTTTAAATTTTAAGAATAACAATTAGATAAATACAAGTCAAGAAGAGGTGGCCATCATGGTAAAATATTTTAAAAAATCAAATCAGCTGTAATTCTCTTATTGTTAAGAAACAACATAATTCTGACAATGACCAATTAATATTTTTAATATATGCAGAAATGGGAAGTTTTCTCAATTGTACATCTCATTTTGCAAATAAAAATGTATTCCTGTAGCATGAGATGTGAATTAAAACTATGCAGTGATTATCTAATAAATCTAGAAATTATAATCAATCCTCAAGTGTTTTATATGTAATATTTCCTTAAGACCTTGATAGTTACCAGCATGTATAAAGATTATGATTTCAAATCAGTTATTCAGACCTTTAAGTTAGGCACATGCAGACCACTGAAATATCAATTGTTTTATGTCCCTGTGTCTTTGGGGGACAATTTTCAAACTATATGAGATACTTAAGGAGCCACCAGCCTGTTTCTACCAGGTATGTTTAGAATGTAACTGAAGGTCACTCTCATTGCATAACTTGAGGGAATTGAGAGAAACTCTTTTGAGTCCTGCTTTGTGGAGTAGTTTGTAGCACTTGTATTACTGTGTTTTTGTCCTGTTTCCCAAAAACAAATGGAAGACAAGTCAAAAACAATGGAAGGCCATGAAACCATAATGTCCCATGCTATCCCAGAATTTCCTCTCTGGACAAAACTGAAAGCTCATATTATCATTCTTCAAAGGAGGAAACTCACTGGGACAAAGAGAACTTACTCCATGTTATGGCTGTGGAGAGAACTGTGGCCTATCTTTATGAATCCCCTCTGATGCTGTCTTTATCCCGGAAACATTGTAATGATGTGTATATTCAGTGTGTAGATGGGCTCAGGTCTGTATTCACACTGGCCAGTGTGGTTCATATACATTATTAAATTATATCGCAAATGTTCATTTTGGGTCCCATTATCTGATGGCGAATGATACCCATACATCAATCAAATCGCATCGTCTTGTCTTTAAGGGATTAAGGACATTTAAGAGAAAGTATAAAATATTGCCTTTGAACATTTTAAAGTTCTCCATTGCAAAATGTGTGTGACACTTCTGTAGGGATGATTGACATGTTCTTACTTCCATTTTCCAGGGTCCTTCCTCCTCACACTGGGCGGGTAATTAGCGAAGCTAAAAACCTCTATCTGAGAATGCAGCGTCTCAGCTGTCATCCTGCTGGAGGGTGGAAAAAAAGTTATTTTGTAAAACGAGAGCCCAGTGGTGCAGTCGTATTGACTTTTGTGTCATGTTTGTTTCAGTTTCCTAGTCAAAACAAGTTTCCCAGCTCCTCCTGGCCCAGAAGGTTCCGTTTGCTTTATGAAAATGAAGCTGTCTTGTTTTCTGGTTCATAAATCATTGTCAAGTGGAGCCAGATAACAGAAACAAGTTCAGATTTCAGGATGATTATCCTTAGAGATGATGTATTAAATATACAGAATACAACTTGATTTTCATAAGCCGCGTTGACTTTGCAGAACAAAGGCAGCCTGGGGAAATTCTCTCAGAAGGGGAGGAGTAAGAGCCTGCTGAAACTGGTCAGGTGGGAAAGGGAGGTAAGGAAAGCAGGCAGGGCATCTGCGCATAGAAACATGAGTGAGCGTTCTCCACTTCCCTCTTCATTATGTTTCCGCTCTCTGGCCTCGGAGCACCTTGTGGCTCTTAGGCATTTGCGGTTTTGAATCATCTAGGAACCAGGCTTAGAATGGACATCCTTCCTTCTCCCTCTGCTCTCTCCAACTTCTCCCCCATTTCCTTCTCGGACCATTATGCTCTTAGGTCAGAACTGTCACGGCTTTACATGTTTCCCTGGAACTAACCTGCTGTGAGGTGTCCCTTTGTGACACAGTAGTTCACGCTTTACCAAGTTCCTCAATGACTTTACAATGTTGTCTCACGGGCTCTAGAATGGATTCCGGAGAAAAATCACAGTGGAAGACTGAGTAGGTGGCTCAGTGAAAAAAGCACTTGCTCCTGCCGAGGACCTGGGTTGGCTCTCATCACATACGTGGTAGCTCACAGATATCTGTAGCTCCAGTTCTGACTTCCAAGGGCACCAGGCACACTTAAGGGTGTGCACACATCGCTGCAGGTGAATCCTGCAATAAAATAAGTAAGTCTTAACAAATTGAAAAAAAAAAAAACAGAGTGGAGTCCAGAGGAGTCAAAGGAGATAAACCTCAAGATAAGAAATGTCCATGCATCAACACAGGGAACCCATTTCTTTTTCCCTATTTTTAATTTTAATTTTTTAAATTATTTCGAGATAGGGTCCCTCACATAGTTTTTCTGACTAGCCTGGAATTCACTTGGATTACTAATGAGTTTTAGGTAGACATGACTGGCACTGAACTCACAGAGATCTACCTGCCTCTGATTCGTCAATCCTGGCATTAAAAATGTGTGCCCCACTGTTTAACAAATATTTTATTTTGCTTTGTGGCAGTCAATGTGCGGTCCTCAGTGTCCTGGACCTTGTTGTGTAGACCAGGTTGGCCTTAGCTCTCAAAGACCTATCCATCTCTACTGGGAAGAAAGGCACATGGAACCAAGCTTCTTCTAGATTTCTTGATCTTAGTGTCTTACTGTTCTGAATGAAAACCTCAGACATCTGAGCAAATTCAAAGGCATGCCATTAGCAGAGGGATTTCTGCTGCATGAGATGCCTTCTGCTTTATAGATTGCTCACTTCCTACAGAAGCCCCAAAGCTGTTTCAGAAATGTCTCCCCAGGAACCCTTTCTCCCTCTCAGCCCTTGCCAAGGGCCTTGTCTTCTAGGCCTTGCCTTTGAGCTTCTTCTCTTTTGTTCCATTTTGCTATTTCTTGGAGGCACATGCAAGAATTCACTGCATTTTTGTGTTTAAAATCTTGATCTTATCTAAGAGCATGGAAGCCTTGCAAGAGTAGCGGTTTTTGTTTTTGCAGAGTTGTGCCTAAGAGCACAGTACACTGTAGGTTTGCATTAAGCAGTCTGTTAGCAGACATAATGGGAAATCAAGAAATAAGGCCACAGCCACCAGAACTTCTGGATCAAGCTCATTCAGCAGAGCAACTAGAGAGAGGTGCATAATATCTGCCAGGCTGATTGCAGTACCAATTAGGATTCCTTCCAATGGCAGGAAAAAACTTCCAAAGGCCCAGTGGCATAAAGCCATAGAGCCATGGATTTCTTGAATTATGAAAAGCAATGTTTTCTGTCTACTTGGAAATATGCCTCTTTTATATGGAGATACAAATAAAGACAATGCATATGCGCAAAAGCTTATGTATGCTACGTGCCTTCATTTTTCAGTTCAGGGAATGGATACCCTTGGACATTACTCTCCTGCATTACCTGGTATTTTTGACCAATGTGTCACTGATGGATATACCTGGTAAGCCTACTCATTTGTTCAGCAGGAAAAAGAACTGAAGAAATAGAAAATTGCCATTTCTTTTTAACTGATACATATAGATGATTGCTCAAGGTTTTTTATCTGTATATGCATATCAATCATTTCTATCACATGACTCTTTGACTCAGCTCATAAGGCAACCACTTTTCATATTTACTATCAACAGGTCAAAATGTCTACACAAGCTTCATATGTTCTGAAATACATGAGATTTCAGAGCAGTAAACCATGTGCTAGTTGCACACTTCATAAATATTGAGTTTGGAAACTGTAACCTTGTTTTTCTATCCCAGTGATGTAGAAAGATGGAGACACACACTTCAGGATGAGCAAGTTTCCGTGAAACAATCGATCGAGAATGCCCGCATGGTTTATTTTCTATTACGGATACCTTACAGGTCTTTGAGTCAAGTATTGTGGCAGGATTTCTAGAAGGCTGCTACTTTTTAGGAAAGATCATCAATAACATATGTAGCCAAGCAAGCTAAAATAATTACAATCAAATTTCATGCTTCAAGGCATCAACTGATTCCCGGCAAGGGTCACGGTGGAACTGTGCTGCCTTCACCCACATGGGCCATTTTTTGTTTTGTTTTGTTGATTTTCAACCCTTCCCCCATCTTACAATAATGACTGGTATTCTCGGGAACGCAGGTCAGCTGAGCCCACACTTCTCCTTGCTTGCCTTGCATGTAGGTTGACTTTTATCCATCATGCCCAAGCATGTTCCCCTCCCCAAAGGAGCAAACCATGGGTTTAGAAATGTCACCAATCCTGATTATGGGTTTTCATGGATTTTTATGTGAAAGTTGTGAGTTTGAAGTAAAGACCAAAACAAACTAATCTGAGGCCAGCTTTCCAGTGTGTGATTTAAATGGTAGCTGTGGACCCATGTACTCTCTGTCTGTCTCTCTGTGTCTTTCTCTGTCTCTCTGTCTCTGTCTCTCTCTCTGTGTGTGTCTGTCTCTTTCTCTCTCTCTCTGTCAAAGGCCTTCTCAGCACATCCATTTCTGGTTCCAATATCTTTTCCTCAGCTCCATATTGACTGGCTCCCTTTCGTTCAAAGCTCAATGACACCTAAGGTCTATTCTATTCAGAATAGCTTTAAAATCCATAAACAGTATATTTCCTCTGGGTCACAGGTTCTTCGAGGACAGTGGGTTAGCAGGAGAGAGCCATTGGTCATATGCTTCTGCACACTTAGCATGAAGGCCTCTCAGATAATTACATTCTGTACATCTGAGCCAAACTAGCAGGGCTTCGGGCTGACAGGAGGGTACATCTGGGCCCGATAACAATTGCAAATACTCAGGGCACACTCTTAAAAGGAGCTTGTGTTACCATGTGAAACAGCATGTTTTACAACACTCACAACAGTCTGATAAATAAAACAGCTCTCGATGGTGCAAAACTTGCTGGGGCCGGAAAATGTATTTTGTAACATTTCATTGAGAGCAGAAAAATTTCCCCACTGAGAAGGGAACATTTGACCCTGAGAAAATGTTAAGTTCTTTCCACAGCTGCTTGAAGTAATGACAATGCAATACTCCGGGCTGCTGTTAATGATGTTGCATGGAAAATGACATCACCTCTCCTTCAGAGGGACCATTTTGGAGATTTGTGTCCAATCTGAAAGAGTAGAGGAGATCTGGGTAAAAAGTCAGCCTCCTTACACAGTTCCAAACAGAAAGAGCTGGAACACCGAGTCTGTACCTTTATGTTTGCAGCCATGTTTAGTGGAAGACTTCTATTTGCTTTGAAACTGTCTTTGGGGGTAGGCTTAATGTGTGGAGCATGGCTGAAGTCAGTTGAAAGATTACTATCCATGCTTTGAAGTCAGGTAGGAAGAGGAGAAGCAGGCAAACAAGCCAACCCTCATGGAGATGATAAGCATTGCAGGTGAGCTCCCAAGCAAGCCTCCTTGCTCCTATGTTCAGTAGCCCCCAGTCCCCTTTCCTCCTCCTATAGAGAAGGAAGTGCAGGATCCGAAGCAGAGGAACACTCTGACCCATATCTGCCATTGTGTCCCCGGTGCCCCGCTTCAGTTTTTTGGATGCAGTTTGGCACAGGAGTGGTTAATATTCTTGCACTTTTATCCTTGGACACAGTCTCATAACACTTTGGAAATCTCACACATCTACCCCTTCTGAACATTCTTCTTCTAGACTTGTTGGTCAGGATCAGAACTTTATTCAGAAGGAAAAAGAACATAACCTGTGACTTCCATCTTTCAGGGACCCTGGAGCCTGTCACGTTTCAGTGAATGTTTCATTTCTGATTTTTTAGCATATTGGGGAGGGGTTTGGTCTCTGTTTACCAGATGTGGCTGACTGATACTCAGCTTTATAGTGATGTCCCTTGCCCCAACTCGCACATCAGAAAGTTGCAGAGCCCAAGCTTAGGTCTATTGCATTTAATTAAAGACTCTTTATTGATGAGACCACCTTAACATGAACAGCAATTTCAGCTTCAAAAGTATGGGTCTTTCTTTTCTTTATCTCTGACATGGAGTAAAGTCAATAGATCCACCTACAACAGGTTTTTAAAGAACTCAAAATTCAAATGCACTGAAAAAATGATGAAATGGTTTGATAAGGCATAGGGAATAAATAACATATAATATCTTGTATAGATCTAAGTCTCCTACATAGATGGATACTGAATATATCTCTAAACACGTGTTACTTTAACAATCTCATGCTGTAGCTCCCAATTTATTCTCACGAGGAGGGAAATAAACACAAATTTTCTTGACCATAATTAATGCTTTCAGGGACCACACTCCACGTTTTACTGAGTCCCCATGCACGGGGATCCTCCTGTCATCTCTCTTGAAGACAAAATGCACCTTTTTCTTAAGTAGTCCCGAGGTTTGTTTTGTTTGTTTATTTGGGGATGGCGGAAGGACATGGTTTCTCTGGAAAGCTGGCTCCTGAGTTCTCAGGGGTTATAAAAATGGGAATCATTTTTATTGGCAATCCTCGGGAATAGTGCTGAGACAAATGGAAAGCTGGAGATAAGGGTCCTCTGAGGTGCGAACATACAGCTGTTGGGAATTGCCAGAGAATCGGACCAATAAAGGAAGTCACTATTTTTCCAGGCCTGAAGTGAGTTATAGGGCGAGACGGGTGTTGTATATTTATGTAAGGCAACAGCAGGGAGTTTAAGCGGCTGGGTATTGCTGAAAGAGCATCATTCACATTCAGGCAGAAACAAAAGGTGGAAATGAAGCAACATCCTGGCCAAAGAAGGCCTCAAGACAGAATAACAGTTCAGAGAGGGGGGCTGTGTGCACGACCAAGGGTCAGCCTCAAAACCAGGAAATGATCAAGATGCCTTGTCAGATCTTCAGAAAACAGTCACCCACACGCACACGTGCAGGGATACGCATACACACTCACACCCCGGCCTGGCCAAGTGTCCTTGGGAAGGAGGTCATTTATCTTTCATAGACTGTGGACAGAATTACCTGTACCCTTCATCAGGGTAGCCAACAAAATAGGTCTACCAAAAGCACTGGGAAAAAAATATGTTTTCATTACTTTGGTATAGGTATACACATATGTACAAAATTTTTTATACACACACACACACACACACACATACACACACACACACACATATATATATATATGATATCTACATGTGTCACTGGGCCTCCTGTTTGCTTTCTATTATTACACAGACTCCAGGCCCACTGAGTTAGAGCAGATTTTAATTCAGGACAATATTTGAAGAGTGAACATACTTCTGGTTGCCCCAGAATTCCAAGGAAGGGGATGGGCAGGCAAAGAGACTTACTTATCTTCTAGTTTATTTATTGTCCTTTTGTTTAGAGGAAGTTGCAAGCTGAAGGGAAGGTTCATGAAATCCCACCCTCCTCTCCTGACAAATGCTGAGAGAAGCAGGGAGAAAATCTGTTTTAGGGAGGGCAAGAATGATCCAGAAATAGAAAATAAAGGGGTGTCAGAATTTCAAAAACATAGTCATAGGTAGTCTGTGGAAGTCTTGAAAAAATATTTTGCTTTTATCCACTTAAGAGAGGGGAATGAAGAGAGGAAGGGGGAGAAAGGGAGGGAGAGGAGGAAAAAAGAGAAGGAATTTGTGGGGATTTGTGGGGCAATTATGATCAAAGTAAGTTGCATAAAAAACAATTTTTAATTAAAGAAAGTAAGAAAAGAAGAAAAGAAGGAAGGAAGGAAAGAAAGAAAGAAAGAAAGAAAGAAAGAAAGAAAGAAAGAAAGAAAGAAAAAAAGAGAGACTCTAGGTCACCCAAATGCTAAATGTTACTGAATTTTCAAATGTTAGATTGTAGATATTTTTAAAACTACCCATTTGAATATAAACAGACAAGCTGAACACAATCAATCAGAACATCTCTTATCCTACAGGTAACTTTCTTTAACACTAAGCCCGAGTTGTTATTAAAATAAGAAAGGGTGCGCAGGGTTAGCCTAAAAGTAGTGAGTACTATCCAAAGGTTTTCTCAGGAGCTGATACTAAAATTTGGAAAAATTAAAATTCTCGGTGGTGAGATGAGTATTGTGTGCAGCACAGGGAAAGCGCATGAGCTTGTCTTGTTTGTAGTAAGAACAATACACACTCGTTTACTTCCTTGTGGGCAGTTTGCTCAAATGTAAAGGGAATTGGGAGATCAAAAATGATGGCTTCCATTTTTCCTTCTTTTTTCTTTCCTTCTTCATTCTCATGGCTAAATAAATGGAAAAAGAAAACAAAAGCACCAACAATGCAAACAAAGAAAGATAACCAAAGAGGGACTGGAATGCCGTGGCTTCCTCCACAGGCCCTTCTTACACTCTTCCTGCCCACTTCAGCCCCAATATTGGCAGAACACGGGGTTCAACAAGACAGGGTTCAACAACTTTTCTAATCATTAAAGACTAGGAAGTCTAAGAAGGCACCAGCAGATCTCCTCACATCCCAATAGTGAGCAACTTATATATGATGACAATTCATGTGGCAATTGCTGGTGAGCTTACCAGACAGGGTAGAGAAGCCAAAACCCCTAGAAGCCACACATGCACAAAACTGATGCTATTTGCTAACCTCCCATTCGCCACAGGAGGGCATCCCAGGGGCCAGGGTCATCATGCAACTTTATTTCTAGCTTCTGAAGCATAAGGTAATAGGCTAGACCATAGGCAGGTTTTCAAAACCATGAGCCAAGTGATGTAATCCTATATGGAAAACCTACTATTTTGACCATATACTTCATCTTATGGCACATTTAGTGCCTGGCATTAAAACTGCATTCACAGAGAACATAGAGTAATAGGTTACTTGTTGAAGCATACATAACCTACAAGTACTTGAAGAAAAATGCCCTTTCCACGGACTTTAAGAATCACTGGGAATTGAAAAAACTTAAACAAATATTGTTCAGTCTCCATGTAAGTGTTTATGATGTACGGACAGATAGATAGACGTAGTCATAGATAGTCATAGATTAGATAATTCAGACAGAAACACACACACACACACACACACACACGAATTACTTGTAACAGAGGAAGCATGAGAAGGAACTCAAACTTTCTTTAACTTTTCTCTTAAATATTTAAAAAGAAGTCAATAGTTCTATTGCAATATCCATGGGTTGCAGTACACTGGGGGTGGGGAGGGGAAGAAAAGAAAAAAGAAAAAAAAACCCTTCAACTTAAACAGGGAAATTAACCTTTCCACCTCAGCCTCTTATATTTCCTTTCCCTCCACTTAAAGCATTTAGGTAAATTAGGATGAGATTCTTCCATAAACATGCAAGGGATCTGTTAAACTTTCATCTCTAATTTATTCATGAAGGAGCCAGGTCTTCCCTGGCCTGGTTGTGCATCATGCTGTCAGAATGACTTTCTCTCTTGTTGAGAAAGGAGATGGAAGAAGGGCGGGGGAGCACAGGCCTGGGCTTTTGAGGGAACTGCTGCAAGAAAACAAAACAATGCCCCCCCCCCCAGACAAATGAACGAAAGCCACCAGCACCTTCTTGTTTAGTTAAGTGACTGTGAGCAAATGTTTATGACTGATAGGATGAGGACTAAGCATCCATGCACAGGGAAATGTAGGATTTAAAACTAATGTAAGTTTACAAACATGAAATATATTTTTTATGTCATACGTGATATAACATGTGTTCTATATGCCTGAGATTGTTTATGCGGCAATATCATATGAGCGCACAGTCAGTTTGGTGCACTATGGAATATAGGGTCCTAAAGTATGTAGAACACATCTGCATTAAAATCTTTAATCAAGTTGCTTACAGATCTATTGTTGCTGTAGTCCTAAGGGCATGGAAGCTTCACATAGGGGATTATTTATCTTAATAACTATTGTCCCCACTCGAAGATGCGGATCTATGTTGTACCCTGTGCAAGAGAACATGCGAGTGCACCCTAGGCAATCCACAAACATGTGTGCTGTGAAGATGTAAAGTTAAGAAGACCCTCCGTTTTGTTTTTGAACCTGACAGCAGTTTGACATAATGGATGCCTTCTATTCAGTTTCTCATCCTTTTACGTTTTCGTCCACACTGAGATCATTTCCCAGTCTGCCTGTTTCTCTTCTGCCCACTGTCTGCCTTTGGAGGTTTGTAGAACAGGAAGTTGTCCTGCGATGTCAAAGCCTTTTCCGTGAGTTGATAAATGGGTTGCTTGGTTTTGGCCATTCCCCACCCCAGCATTCGAAAATTATCACCTTTTATACATGGGAGAAAGGGAGGGGTGTGATTTGGCATTAGTTCTAAGTCTTCAGGAAATTACAAAATGTACACTTGCGAAGTAAGCAATTTTTGCAGTCTGCCTGCACATCCATCTTTTTAATGAGCCTTGTTTATAACTCCACGCCATGCTCGTACTCACCTACCCTGTTTACGTCTTTGGCCCCTTTAATTAAGAGAAGAACCAGTTAAAAGAAACTGGGAAGAAATATTAATGTGATCTGATTAATTCAGCTAGCAGGAGGTTATGGGGTAGCAAGGTTATTATAACCTATAAAGGCAATATGAATAAAGCTGTATCCATTTGTAATTTTATTAGGCAGAGCAAATTAGTGAGACTGCATAGCAGTGACAAAAGACCTGTTCCTAGTCTCCCTTACCCCCTACTGCAAGGGCCAGGTGCCCAAAGTTAGGCTCCATATTAGGCAAATGAGGTCTGATAAATCTCAGCTGCTCATCTAATGAGAACCTCCTGAGCGGCTGCTATGCTAATTTGGAAAGATTAGCTGGGATGTGTGTGAGTGTGGCTAGTTAAGGTCCAATGAGATAAAAGTGAAGCCTAGCAAAGGGAACCAATACCCTAAAGGGTTAAAGACAGAAGTCCTCTCCTGGGACAAGTAAGGCAGGGCTCTGCAGTAACAGCTACCAAGAAAAAAAAAAAAAAAAAAAAAAAACTGGCAAGGGTGGGTGGAAGAGTGGTATACAATTGGAAAAACTAGAACTTTAAAAGGAAGATGGCTGTGACTGGCCTCTTTTAATTATGAGCACCAGAAAGCCCACCTCCAAGGCCCCCTCTTCAGCTTCTGGAGTTTTCCCATTGCAGAAGACACTATCCTATCAGAGAACACCCTGTCTCAAATTTGGTTGAATCAAGAAGAAATGTAGCATTTATTTCTAGAGAAAATGTAGTGACTCTTGAAAAGAAGAATGTAAAGAGGCACTGTGTTGAGAGCTCTCAACGCAAAGATGTTGCCGTGCTGTGTCCAGTGCATTTCTCACTCTGTGGCCCGTCCTTACCCCTTACCAGTCTCAGCCTGCCTCCTTCGATACAAACTCAGGCATCGTAAGGTCCTTCCCTCTGTTGTGGCTCTGGGCTGGGTTTCTGTGGAAAATTAGATTTTTTTAAAGAAATAAATAAAGGATGAAAGAAAAATTAAAAATTGGAAAGAAGAAAAGAAAGAGGAAGGAAAAAGAGAGAAATAAAAGAGAAAAGAAGAAAGGAAGGAAGAAAAAAGAAGAGAAAAGAAAAAAAAACGAAGCAAGTTTGAAAGAGCTGACTGGCACCTTCTGCCATACCAATACATAGAAATGTACATCTGTTAAAACCAGGAAGACATCCTTACCAGATAAAATCTGCTTTGGTCTAATCTTGAAATTTCCAGCTCCCAAGATCATGAGAAGAGAATTTATTTTATGTGTAAATTACTCATCTGTGATAGGTATTTTTGGTTATGAACTTAACTACACATGGGATTAACTAGAACCAACAATAGAGGGTACATCTCTGAAGTCTGAAGAATTGCTGATTAATATCGAGTAGGAAATACTTAGATCTGCTTCTATTTCATATCTTGAGGCAGGAAGAGATGCCTTTAATCTGGGTCACACATTTGATGGGAGACTAGATAAGAACACAGAAGAAGGAAGCTTTTGCTCTTTGTCTGCCTGCTCTCCCATTTCTACTAAGTCCATTCCTACACTGGCATTAGAGCCTCCTCTTAGGAATTCCAGAATCTACTGAAGACCAGCTCAGACACCCAGCCTTGAGAACTGAGCAAATTCTGAATTTTTGGATTTTCCATAGCCGGTCATTATTACACAAGCTGCACTTTAAGATGTTCTCATAAGATGTATATATGTATGTTGTATGTATGGAGAAAGAAGGGGGATTCATTGTATAAGTTCTGGTTGTTACTCTATAGAACCCTGATTAATATATTATCTATGGTATTTTTGTTATGAGGACACAAATGGACAAAGACAAGTTCCCAAGGAAAACCAATCACTTATTGGAAATCAATATGAAGAAAGCATTATTTTCAAATATGAATACTACTATACTTGCCACTCATTTTATCTCAAATGTACCCAAGTACAGTCTCAGAAATTTGGATGTTTGTTCAATAATGGTGACATACAAACTAGGTCCCATTAGCTTGATTTTTGATTTTGTTTTTTTGGTAACACTGTGGTCTCTGTTGGTGTAAGCACACTCCATGATGTTCACATATTACATAGTAATGTTAAAATTACACAGTAACACATTATTAGAGTCAGTCTAGCTCTATAGAAACATGGACATGGGATCTACAACAAACATGGAAATGCTTCCCAAGCTCACTGGGGACTTTATTTAAAAAGAAAATTGCTCTGACCACTTATGACCACCTTTTCAGTAGAAAATATTCATGGACATTTAAACATTTATAGGAAAGCCTAAAGTCCACTGGTCCTTCTCACTGGCTCTTTGCTTCCCCTGAGACGTTAAAACGAGCACCTTATATGCAGAATGATACATCACTCGGAACAGCTAATGCCAAGGTAATAGAGACAGACATGCTTGTGTGGTGCAGTGCGTGTTCAGATGCATTTCTTCCACTGCTGGTGCAAGTGTCCTGCGGTTTCCACCACTCCTTCATCATTGCAGCTATCAACCCAGAGAACAGTTAGAAGACCCATCTAGTTAACTGTCACTGTGCCCGGGTAGCACTTCCTTATGTGGGCGTCTCAGCACGGCAGCTACTCCTGTGTGTTTTGGGGCCGTTCACTTCAATGCTCTTTGCCTTGGTTATCTCCTTGTACAGTGGCAAAGGGTCAATGACAAGGAGATAGGTTAAAATTTAAAAATTAAGTCCCTGCAGGTCAATTAGAAAAACACACAACAAATGGCTAAAACTAGTTGTAATGGCTGTTTTTCCTTTTATTAGGGGAAATCATTTTGAAAACTGCTTCTCCCTCACATATAACAGAGGACTCCTTAAAGTGAAAGTAGTTTCCGCCACCTTCCTGTCACCTAAGGACAGTAGCACAAAACTCTGCCTAAAAAGTGGGACTCGGGCATATCTACGTCATGGATTTGGAGAGAGCTGGAAGGATGGGAAACAATCCTGACAAGAGTATTTCTTTTTCTTTCAACGTCATACCTTGGTTTTCCCTCTTAATCTTGTTTTGGTTCTCAACAGCAGCAATAAAGCATCAGATAAGAACACAGGAAGCCACATGGATATTTGAATGCTTAGTGCCACATAGAACAGCAGCAAGCCCGCCGTGTTTGTATCTGCTAATGACGATGGGGGTCCGTGAGCATATGTGACCTTATTATTTCTTACTCTGGTAAAATGCAATTGTTGACGTTACTGGATGGGGGGAAAAAGCAGAGATTTTGGAAAACAAGCTCTACCACCTTCTAAGCTGATTTCTGCTATTCTAAGTAGCAGTAACACCCAGCTCGGGGAGGTCGGGGATCTTGGTGATGAAACATATTGTAAAGAACCTGGCACTCCAAAAACCGGAGCTATTGCTATGATCCCTATTCACAGAAATGTCACCCTGTGGGTGCTGCCAAGCAGAGAAGACTCGGAGTGAACACCAGTTGGTCTACTGCTCAGCTGTTCTATACTGTGAGAAACGTGTGTAATATGTCAACTGATTGGGAGGAAATCTTATCCAGTCCATGGTTTCTGAAGGGGTGAGTTCATGGTTGCTTTTGACCCTGTAGCACAGAATGATGTGGTAGAAACCTACAGCAGAAATGCTTCCTTCAGGGTAGTTAGAAAGCAAAACAAATGAGGAAGAAACAAGGTGGGGGAAGTTGTGCTATTACTGCCCCCCAAAAGTATGACATTAACACTCCACTTTCTTCCATTGGTCCCTATCTTTCTAAGGCCTTAAGCTTCAGAACTACCATGCTTTGAGGGATATCTCAGTCAGTAATGGTGCATTAACTTGAAAGACTCTGAGTCTGAACCCATCCCTGAGAGGCAAAGCTATGAGACATGAGCAATGTCTGCCCTGTGCACAAAGCAAAAAGGACAGCATCATCTTTCTCTGTAGAGTCAATTACACTGGTTTTTCCAAATGGATTGCTCAGTAATTCTTGCGGAAACTGAAGAAAAGCTTATGAACCTGCCACAGAATAATAATTGAAGATCAAGAATATAATGTGTGTCAAAACACAATCATGATAGTATAGAAATATAAATGTATAGGTCTCTATTCAGCAAACAGTAAGATCTTGAGGCAAATCTGGGGCTGTCAACACTTCAAAGACTTGTGGAGAAATCATACTTCTTTTGAGACAAGTGACCTTGGAAATCCCGGTAAGCACATCAGTAATGACTTTGGATGACAGATTAACCGAAATTGGTGAGACTGTTGTCTTGTGATGTCCACATTCATATTGAAATCAAAGAAAAAGTTCTCTGACAATTTAGTGAAAACTAAATATAAACCTGCCTATTTTCATGTTTTCTTTGCTCTAGAATTCCAGAAATGATCTCTGGGAGATGTCAGGCTGTGAAGCTTTTACTGAATATTGACAAACACTTTGTTCTTATTTATGTACCTTCATTATCACCTTGACAGAAAACCTGGTTTCATACATTTCTGTGTGGGAGTACATTGTGACTTCTGCCCAAACTAGGGGTGGCATCATCCCTACAGAGAATTCTACAGAGAAGTCAAAGTATTGTGGTATAAAGTTAAAATGTCAAGGTTGAAAGTATCTAGGTATTAGAGGCCTTACTAATCTAGAAAGGTATTTTCGGAAATGAAATGCTTTGTGAAGCAGGAAGTGACTTCAGTCTTGAAAAATATCACATCCAGTTTTGTAAGTTTGAAAGATTGACATGCACTCTGGGAAGTTTATAGACTGAAGGATCCTTCATTCCACTTGAACTTTAAGCCTTTAGGGCATTGACCCATATTTTTAGACAAATGTAATAATCCATTCTCCTAGATGAGAAATAATTCTTCACATGATTTAATTAAAAGCCCTGAGTATATTTTATGTATATAGCTTCTTGCTTTGCATGCCCCTTGAAGTAGACTGATATGTGTCAGCCAATAAAGAAACAGAACTGAGGAATCCATTGCACACATAGGCTACAGGTCAAATGGGTGTTTTCCATGTCTACAACAATTTTGTATCGTATTTATAGCCTGTGAAAAGCCTGCGTCCGAAAGCAGGCATTAAAACATGTTCATCTCCTATGCTTATTGAGAAACAACTCAGAACAGCAGGCTGCTAAACTTGACCTTTCATAAGAGTACACACTAGTGGCTTTTGATTGTCTATATTTGCTGTACTGAAAGGATTAATTGACTGGTCAATAAAGTATCACTTTACAGATCTGGATAGTCTGTTAAACTAACTAACAACCATCTTGTTCTACATGTAGATACAAATGGATTGGTTTTCCTTGGCTCCCACTACTCTCTACCTAGGTGTGGCAATTAGGTTATTGATTTTAGGTAAATGTCTAGTTAATTATGCAGTAGGCTTTATTTCTTCTGTTAATTAAGCTACTGCTCCTTTAAGTCAATAAACAATAGTCTCTAGAGAAATGGCGAGAGTCCCATTAGAAGTTCCAAGTGTTCTTTCAAAAGCAGGCAGAATCTAAGAATCATAGGAGGACTGCAAGTGTGAGTTATATGTCCAGTTCAACTATAATTTGTGTCTAGAATTAGGATAGAGATCGGAGTAGAAGTATTTTCCTGAAAATAAAACTCCAGCCATCGCTGTCCTATGTGATTTCACGATGGCAGCATTTTAGCTGCCTTTACTCAGCCACACCCATGAGCCCATGCAAATGGTATCACTGCCATTTATGTGTTAGTTATGAAAGTGATGTAACTGGCAAGAACTGGGCAGGGCTGTTCTCAGAAGTGTCCTGGGGACAGTGCGTTGGTGAATCCAGCCCCTGCTGACTGTCCTTTTGGCCTCACTTTGCTTTAGACCCAACATGGATTGATAAGTGATGGGTCTCTTGTCAATGACTATTGGCGATTTGCATTTGCTTGTTGATTTAGGTTTCTTCTCTGCTCCTTTCCTTCCTCTCCAATTCCCTTCTTCCCCCTTGTAGTGGCATCTTGGTAACAAAGCAGCAGTAATGCTGAGAAGTTGCTATGCTCCCGGGAACCTACCAGACTTAGGAAAGGCCCTATGTGCTATGCTCTAGTTTCCTAATTCAACGAGGATACCAGAGTTAATATTATGTCTGTCTATTCTGATTTCAGTTCCCAGGTCTCACTTTCTTGCTAACATGACACCATTTTGCTGGCTATAAATAAACACTATTTGTTTAATTCAGTGACTGCAGGGTTGAGGACAAATTTCATATTTTGAAAAGGTTCTTAGAGAATTCAAGTAGCCTAATACCAGCTCCCAACCATTCTGTGAGTGTTTATTATTTTCTCTTGACTAGTGAGTAACCGAAGAGAAGTAATTTTGGCAGTGATCATAGCTAATATTTATCGACTTCTTAGTCTGTTTTGGACATCACGGTATATAAATGGTCCATATTATGCCATTAAATACCCACAAAACAATTCTCAATAAAATTTTATATGTCAATTTTACAGATGGAAAAAGTAAAGTAGAAAATCCAGGGTCACATAGCAACTAAATGATGAAACTGAAGAAATTTCAACCCAGAAGCAGCGGGATGAACGTTTGGCCACTGATACCCAGGAAAGCAAAATAATTCTGCATGACCCACATGCCTGACACAAAACCATAAAACTCTCTACCTGTACCATGTGGCCAGAAATCTCTTGGCTTAAACATTAGTCAATTTAACAAGCAATGGTTTCATTTGCCTCATTGTGAAATAAGCCTGGGAAAAGGCATTTTACCAACCACAGAAGGACCATTCAGGAAGGGGCTGGCATTCTAGGAAACAAATGGGGTACCAGCCATCAGGATATGTTATAAATCTCATATCAACCTTCCTAAACACATGACTGATGCATAAATAAGAACTCGCTTCCCCTGACTGTACTAACCCATTCACAGAATAATAACCAGGAAGCAAGGGCATGCGATGCTTTTATGTCTATCACCCAATCACACGACAGTAGAGTTGACCATAGTGCTACCAACCACAGGGTGGCTTTTGCTCCTTTTTTTAGAACCAAACAATTTCCTTTTATGGCAAAAGCTAGAATTATCTAGAGAATCTAAAACTGGACTTATCTGAAATACTTCCCACCAGAAGAAACCTGGTAAAAGTGAGTTCTGGTGTTTGTGTGAAGCCTGTTGTACGTAATTTTCTGAGCTGTTTTCAATCATGCAAATGATTTTTCCTTTGCAATATGCTAATGCAATCTGATTTATTTCAGTTGTAAAAGTTAATTACAATGTGTTTGTGAGTCCCTAAAGATGATGTATTAAATGTTTATAACCAGGATTATTAAAATGTCCTGTCTCGATTACAGAGTTTCTCTTTCAAACACTAGAACTAATTGTAGCCTTAAATCACAACAACCTCACCGTTAAAATTAACACAAGGGCAACATTGCATAATTTTAATTAATTTTAATTTGGCCAAAGCAAATTAATTTTTGCTTTCTAGAAGGACGGCTAAACTCTGTCATAGCTTCTGCTACAGAAGGTTCATAAACCTATTCTCTTTCTGGTAGGTTCAGTTCTCTCAAGGCTGTGTGTGTCCCTGGGATGCCTCCTCCTTGATATTTTTGAGTCCAGTTTTCATATCTAGGCCTCTCTTCTCTTGAGGTTTTAGTAAGGAAGTGAAATCAGAGTGATCTGTACCTATGGAGCATGGTCAGGGAGACAAACTTTTCACTGTTACATCTAGATGCGTTTTAGGCCCAGATCTCCGGACAGCATGTTCAGAGACAGAGAGAGGTTGCAATTAGTTTCTACCATTGGCATCCCCAAGAAGCTACTGACTCCCTTTTCAAAGTTTGCCAAACAGCTTTCTAAAGAATAGACTTCTAGGTTAGTGGTTCTCAATCTTCCCAACACTGCAACCCTTTCCTCATGTTTTAGTGACTACAATCATAAAATTATTCCATTGCTAATTTTTTAACCATAATTGCGCTGTTGTTATAAATTGTAATATAAATACCTAATATACAGGATACATGGTATTTGACCCCTGTGACCCAAGGAGGTCAAGACCCACAGGTTGAGAACTGCTGACTTCGATTAAATTGAGTCTGGACTCTTCTTTCTTTCTTCTTGGACTTTGTGCATGTGGCAATTTAATATCAACTATAATTACTAAACCATGTTATGTTGTTTCAGAGTACTTGAAAAATTAATACTTTTATTCTTAAAGCTTCTTCTCTGGGATATTCTGTTCTCCAGTTCTTTCCTGCACAAATATGTATTCAAGTGATGTTTGCTTTGTCAGTAGGAAGTGCCTTTGTAAAGACCCTTGATAGTACCTCTCAGAAACTCAGTCTTATCACTTAGAAACAGAGGATGGAGACATATTACATAACATTTATGTGTTGTATGCTTTTGATTATAAAACTCTGTTTTCAACAACTAAATTACTTGTTTTAATTTACATGCAGTTATGTGGATTTTTTGGGATGAAGAAGTTTATAATCTAACTTTATTTGTTGTTGTGAGCCAAGGTCTAATGTTGTAGTCTACACTGGCCTAGATCTCTTATGTTTGAGGTTGGCCTCAAACTTATGTCAATTCTCCCTTAACTTTCCAAGTTTTAGGATTTCACATGGTCCTTAGAATCTAACCCAGGGTTTTTAGTACTGTAGACATGCATTCCATCACTGAGATCCATACTCAAACCCTGGTTCTTTGAGACAAGGACTTATTATGCACCACAGGGTGAACCTTAGTCAGAGAGCCTCTTGTCTCTGTCTCCTGGGGACTGTGATCATAGCAGTGTATCACAATGCCATCTACATTTGTCACATGTCCATACATACTTAGGTACTTCATGCTCCCAAATTCAGATATATGCATACAAATAGGCTCCATATATTCATACACTTTCAAAGAGAATGGATTAGTACTAGAAACATTTCTGTGACGGTTTTGCCCTAAACAACATGGAGTAACAGCTGTTTCCTCAGAATCTACTTTATGTTAGACATTCTATAACATCTAGAAAGAACTCAAAGTATTTCAGAAGATATGAACCTTATACATTCTATATAAAATAATTGGAAATTTTCAGATTTTGGTCCATGCTGAAGCTGTGTATTAGGCAGAATTTTTTAGAGAAACATAAATCTCTTTAGGTAGAAACGGGAGGTATGAGAATAGTTTATAGACTGAGGTCTAGGTATTTCAACAATGAAAGCCTACTAGTGAGAAGTTGAACAATTCAGTAGCTGTTCATTCCCGAAAGCTGGCTGTCTCAGCTGGTTGTCAGTATCTTATGGGATCTCAGAGAAGTGGGTCTAGAAGCAGTGAAAGGGTAAATTTGCTACAAACATGAGAACAGGCAAAGAACAAAAGCTTCTTTCTCGCTTGTCTTTTAATTCAGCTGCCATGAGAAAGTGTTGCCCAGATTTAGGGCAGATATTTAGACCGGAAATGATACAGTTAACTGACAAGCCCTTTCAAGTATACCCAACAGCTTAGCTTTTTAATCAATTCCATATGCTGTCAGTGTGATGACCAAGAATGGCTATCACAGAAGAATCAGACTTTTTGGGATGTCAAGTAATGGCTCTACATATTTGAATAAAAATAACTGATAGCATTTGATGGGGTCTATAAGGATATGAGTGTGTTTAACAATCTCAACTTTAATCTTATAAAACACAACAAACTGAAAAGTTAAAGAAAATCACAAAAAGCATTGGGTGTAATATTGGGAGGTTCCCCCAAACTTCTGAATGCAAAGAAGTGTATATAGTGAAATTCAGTGTGAGTGAGACTCCTTAAACAGACTCTGATCATCAAAAACTCCTAGAGGAAACTCTACTATCCTGTGTTTTAAAACATAGGTCTTACCATTTACCTTGAAGAAACACAGACAAAATGAAGTTTTGGAAATTTCATTAACTTTCCTTTGTCACGGTGCATGTGTTTGGAAGAGCTCGCTGTATTATAGTGTGTTCTTTAAACCTCTTAAAGCAACTCTCCACATTGTCCCTTTGATGCCACAGCTTCTGTTGCTCATGTTGCCAAATACTTGTGAGCTTCTGCTTCCTAATTTTATAGATGACACTGGCTGGCATCTAAGTGCCAAAGGCTTAATAGTTGCCATTTATAAAGGAGCTGCCTCCACCCACTATTGATGGAGTCTTTTCTGCTCTTGCTACTGAAAGGACACGGGTAAGAAGAATGAGTGTACTGCTTGATGCAGACACCCATGGATTGAAGAAATAAATCTCACTTTGGCTAAATATGCCAATGACGACCCTGCATTCTTCAACTGCTGTCAGTCTTATTGACTACGGTTCCAAGGCTTGGGGTAGAGTCCTTGTTCATAAAAGGATGTTTTAACCCTGAGACCACAGGTCCATCCTATAGCAGGAAACAAAACAAACAAACCAACAAACAATAAAACTGAAAATTATACCTTCTGGACAATGAAAGTAGTGTTTCTTTAGGAGCATCCCCATTTACTATATATAATGAAACAAATATATCCCTGGTGATTTCTGAACGCTATTACTAATCACTGAGAATCAGTTCTCTAAAATATAGAACATCAAATTACAGACATAGTGACTTCCCTATAATTCGAATAGTAGGGAGGCTGAGGCAGGAGGCCTGCCTCAATGTAAGACCATCTGAGTTCCAGAACACCCCGGGCTACAAAATTATATAATGTCTCAAAATATAAAGAATATTAATACACCGAAGAGATGTATGTCTTTTCAACATGGCGGTCTTTGGAAATGATAGCAGAAACCATTACATTTGGTCCTCCACTTTCTGCTAGCACTCTTGGGAGTTACAACACTAATTGCCATTTTCATCGAGCCCTTTAGATGTGCTACAGGTGAGCAGATATACTACATTTTGAAATATCTGGTTTTTTTTATAGAACTAAACTTGAAAATTAAAAACATTAACACTCCAACGCTTATGATCAACAAGTGAAACACTCATGTACACATACAACAAATTATGGACAGAATTCAGATATGGTAACTTACCCTCTCATGAAAGAAGTCAGTAAAGGAAGAAATGAAAAGAGAAATTTCACTGTGTAGATGGGAAGACACACTGCAGTTGAGACATCACCTTATCCCAAGGGAATCTCTACTTCACCTGAGTCATGTTCAGAATCCCTATCATTCCCTTATTCTGACTGTGTTACAGACAAAGTGGTTCAATGGAAAATACGAAGTATTCAGAACACTCAATAGAACACTAAAGAAGAGCCAAGTTTAAAACTTGACACTGGATTCAACCCCATCAGAAATGTGCAGTAGTTAAGGCCTCAAGGTGCCACAAAGGGAAGGATAAGAAATTCAGTGGGAAGCAATAGAATGTCCTGAAGTAGATCTACGCCAACTTACTCCATAACCATAAGAAGCAAATGCAGTCCAAAGGGGGACATTCATTTCAACAGGCTACAGTGGAACCAACAAAAACTTACTTTAAGACAAATAGTGAGCTCTGTTTCTATAGAAACTTCACATTTCACAAAAATAGACCCAAATATAAATGCACAACTATAAAATTTCCTTACATCAGAAAAAAAAAAAAAAAACAAAAAAACAAAAAAACAAAAAAACAAAAAAACAAAAAAACAAAAAAACAAAAAAACAAAAAAAAAAAAAAAAAAAAAACTAATGACACTGAATTAGGGCCCTGATTTTATTTCTTTTTCTTTTCCTTTCCTTTCCTTTCCTTTCCTTTCTTTCTTTTTTTTACTCTTTGTTTTTATCCTTCCTTCCTTCCTCTTCTCCCCTCCCCTCCCATTTCTTCTTTTCTCCATCCATTCCTTCCTTCTTTTTATTTTTTTGATGTAACACTTTTAGCACAATCTATCCCAGAAAAGTACCAGCAAGTTGGATTTGATTAAACTTTAAACTTTGTCCAGAGAAAAATAATGCAAACTGCAAATTGGGGGGATTATTTTTTAAAAAAATCTTAAAATGGACTGTTAAGTAAAATATATGAAGAACACTTAAAACAAAACTGTAAGAAATTAAGTGTCCTAAATTAACATGGTTAAAATAGTTCAAACCCATTTTACGAAGACATAGATATATGTACTCATAATGATGACAAATGAGCAGAAGAAACAACATCCAACATTGTGTGTTATCGGAGGATTGCATCTTCAAAGAATGTTAGGGTGCTCATCCATGTGTACTAGAATGAATAAAATCTGTAAGATCAACATCAACAAATGTTGAGTGGCACTTGAAGCCACAGCATCTCCCATTCCTTGCTGCTGAGGATACAAATTAAGACAATTGCTTTACAGACTGATAATTTCTTTAAAAGTTAAGTATGTTACCATATGGTACATAGCCCCATGTTCTGTGACATTCTTTTCATGTGATTCACTTCTATTCATATAAAACCCAGCAGGGAGATGTTTAAATGACTTGTAGCTACAACAGCCAAAGGTGACAGCAACCAAGATTCTATTCAGGAGATGAATGCTTAAGTACATCGTGGGATACCCATGTCATGGGATATGCATTCAGTAAGACAAGAAAAGGAGCGATTGAACTAGGAAAAAATAAAGAGAAATATGAAAACAGAGATCTCAGTGACAGAGGCTAATCGCAAAACTTACAGTGTGTCATTAAAAAATATGCAGCATACTGAGAAGTTTCAAAACCAAGAATATGGCAATGAAAATGACTAGCGATGGGCATGGCTGTGGAGGAGGCAGGAGAGAAGAGATGAGATTGGAGAGCATTTAGAGCAGCAGAATCACTGTGGATGATATGCTATTGACGGATGCTCACCGGTCTGTGAGAGGCTATAGACTACGAGATACAGAGCGAACCCTAATGTAAATATTACTTTAAAGCCTTTTGAAACTTATCAATATTGCTTCATCAGGTAGCAAACTAGTAAAAGACCCAGGAAGGGCTATGGGAGATTCTCTGTAATTTCGAACAATTGTTCCGCAAACCCCAAAAGAACCCAGAACTCCTTAGTAATTAAATATTGGAATTTGAGTGGTTGTTTTATAGGCTCTTCATAAGAGCATAGAGAATGTCTTTGATCTGCTCAGAAGGAGTCTTGGGGGCGTGGGATCAGTGACTACTTATGAGAAAGCAACTCTGGAACTTACGACTGAAGGAACGGTGCTGGCGAGCACCGCTTCAATGGAGTCCACTCTTTCTCATCTTAGATTGTGTAACATGAATAACAAACATTACTGGATAACATAAACTGTGACTCTGAGGTTTGGTACTGACTGTAGTTTCTAGCTTTTGCATACTTGGCATGTTTTCCCAATGTACACTTCAAATCCCAATACTTAATTTCCGTGGACAGGAGTTCATGTATGTAAACGGTCAGATCTTACTTTTGCATGTTGCTGTACAGGAAAGAATAAATGTGTGTATTTCCCCCTAAACTAGGAGGATTGCCATCCCAATACCAGTTTGTGACAAATACATTTGTCTTAATCTTTGCAGGTCGTGATATAAATACAGTTTGCATTGTTCTCCAAAAAAAAAAAAAAAAAAAAAAAAAATCTTTCAGTTGAAAAGTATGTAATCAGCTGCCTTCCTCTCTAGTGTAAGGTACGTGTGACTGGGAAGACCTTTCCAGACTAAGGTTGAAAGAGTCTTAGGCAACAGATAAGGCTATTCTGCCAAGCTGAAATCAAGGAAAGGAGGCAATGATCGATATCTCACTAGGGCCCCGTGTTTCTAGATAAACATTTCTGGCTGTGGATGATCTTACACATATCTGCTTTCCTGTCTTTCTTCTATTCGCTGTTATTGTTGTATCAAACCCTAAAATTGGAATTCGTGACAGAGGAGCCTCTTGTTTTCTGTGTGGGGTTATCAGGGCCATAATAAGCAGTTTTTCCTCTTTCCAGGCCTGTAATTGTATTAGTAATCTCAGGATTTACTTTGAATTGTGAGAAATGGGCAAAAAAAAAAAAAAATTCAAGAAGCACAAATTGGGTTGTGAAATGGAACTCTTATGTCATGAGTGCAGTGTTTCTCATCGGAAAAAATCTCATCCTTAACTATGGGAAAAAATGAAGATTGCTTAGGAAAGCCACAAGGAATGAGACCCTTCTCTCTTCATCGCCTCACAGCTCTGCAGAGGAAAAGAGGCAAAGAACTCCCATGTCAGGATGAATCAGCCAACTGGAATTCACACATAGAGAAAGATGAGGGGCCAGGAGCTACAGAATGCCAGATGCAAACACTGAACTTGCAGCGGTTCCTAAAGGGCATCCTGAAGTCAGCCCCATCCCAGCCACTCGTTCCAAACCCTGGTTTATGTCCTGTCACCTCGACTGTAAGAAAAGCAGGAGATGGAAAGATAAGGGGACAGAGCTGGGTAATAGGATGGGAAAGTAAAAATCTCAGGAGGCTGAAGCCTAGAATGAGAAAATAAATAGAGATACATAAGTACATAAATATATACATAGATGGATACATAGATACACAAATAGATGAAGAACTTCCTGCTAGAGCACACTGAGTTATGGGAAGATTCCTCACGTCTTGTTAAAAAGAGCTCAAATGTATTTCTATCAACACTGCTTCCGAGGGACTTTGGAAGTCATATGGTGGAGCCTACCCCCTGCTTCCTGGATGGCTGTGTTCTCAAAGCTGGAGGGTAAATCTAAAACTTACATCTGGAAAGAGTCAGAAAACCTGCAGGAGGGCTGTACCAAGGAACCCATTCAGCTGGCAGGTGTCCCCATATCTGTATCAAGTGCCGCTTACCTCCAAGTGTTTTATGGGAACAGAACATGTATGTAAATTCCAACATCCATTACAGGTTGTTGATTGCTTGACAGGCTTTCTGCTTTTTCATTTTCTCTTATTACAATGTGGTAAGTGTATAGCATAAAACATTTAGGAAACAGTGAAAAATCATGCACATAGGCAAATATGAAAGGCACTGCCTGGCTTTAGTGGTTGGGGGATTTCAGGGCATAGGATTTTACCTTCTGAAATGTGAATTGATGTGTGATTTTACTTTACAAAGTTAAATTGATTAGTGGAATGTTTAGACCTTACAGCAGGAATAATGAAAAATGAATGTGACTAAATCTCTTAAAGGTATGAAAGTGAGGAGAAAGGCATTGTTTTTAATAAAAAAATCATTTATATAATGATTAAAATTTAATGAAAAGACCACAAGGATCAATGATACCTTCCTACTTTGATACCTGTGCAGTTTTTCTTTTATTTCATTTGATTTTTGTTCTAATAAAAGCCTCAGTTTAGGAACTCTCTGGCAAGAAGTAAACGAAGAATGGACTGTCAATTTAAACCAGCAGTTGCATGGAGTTTACTTTGGCTCAGCTGTCCTGGGCTGTGAGGACGTAGCTCAGAGAAATCAGGAATACTTTGCAAGTCAGGACAACCTTGTCAGTTAGGGAGAGTATCAGTATCATACAGAAGCTACTAAAGCCTCTCAAAGAAATGACTTTCCTGTCCTTGGCTGTTTATCCATTTGCTGACTTTGAGGTATCCCAGAGAAGGCTGAGTACTATCCAAAGCATCTTTCTGTTGATTTCCACAGTGCCTCATGTATCCCAGAATGACTTCAGTCTTGCTGTATAACTGAGGCAGGCCTTGAACTCCTGATCCTACCCAGTGTTGGTAGTTACAAGCAACGGGACCACTCCCACTGTGCCTTCTCTTTCATGCTCTCTGGGATGATACATGCAGTTATCTGTAGCCACTGAAGCCGAGACATACGCCTAGTGAGGCAGAGAAAAGAGCGTTGATTCTCAGTAGAGCTCTACCCATTTAAGCCAGAGGCACGCGGAAAGTGAATGCTGTTCTAACACAGACACAGAGCGTACTCTGCCTCTCTGGGGTCCACAGGCACAAAGAATGGGAGAGAGGTAAGTTGTATTATGGAGAAGTGTTTTTCCCCTGCAGTGATCAGGATTATTTCTGAGGTTGCCTTCTAACTTACTTGAGTACATCATCAGGCAAGAGACAAAAAACATACAGAGACAGTGTTTTCAGATATAGGCTGAAGCAGCTGATTATTTTCCTTATTGCTATGACTAAATACTGACCGGAAGCAGTTTTTACAAAGAAGGTTTATTTCAACTTAGAGTTTATGAAAGGAAGGGGCTTGTCCTAGTCGAGCTGCAGGAGACTGGTGCCACATTCTCTACTCAATGAATGCAAGGATGGAGGAAGAGGCAAGAGTTGGGATTGGGTTATAAAATTTATAAAACTTCTTTCAATAAGGAAATATAAAGCAGGCACAATACAACCCAACCCAACACTGGTGAGGGATTGGCTGCATAGTTTCCAATCCAGCCAACTGTCATTTCCAGATGCCAGACCCAGGTATTAAGCTTCTTGAATCTCTGTTGCCCTGTCTACAAAAGAAAAATAGCATTGGGGGCTTTTATTTATTTTGTTGTTTCTGATTTTCTGTCTCATGGGAACGATTTTGAAGAAGAGAAAAAAAAAAAATCTAGCTAGAAGACCCATGTCAGCAGTTACTACACAGTAAATCCAAGATCACCTTTGGCTTTTGTTATTTCAAGGTCATCTTCACATTACACTCTTCCCCCACACTTTTCTCTTACTAATTGCCCCTCTTAGTCTCCCCTTTTAAAACTGTGAGCAAACTTTGGTGACTGTGCTCTTCATCTTGAGAAAGCAAGTGTCTGTGGTATAGCAGGCCTAGAAGCCATTTACTGAGTCAATTTATGTGCCTTGTGCCCTAGCAAGTGATTCTTAAGCCCAAGTCTCATTTTCTAAGCCTTGTTTAACTTCTCCAGAAGAATAATGACATATATCTAGAACTTTGTTAACTAAAAAAATAAATAATTTCATTTGTTATCATTAGACTTTGCTGCAGTTACACATTTTTATGGAGATATTTCTTTATTTCTTTATCATCAAAAATCTATTGCATAGCACTATCAACCACATGTTTTGCAGAAGAACCATTGCCCTAGGGTATGAAGATTCAACAACAATTTCTTTTTTAAGTTCTGGCGGGGTCTACAGGTCTCAGGCTGCTCAGTCCAGACCAACTGCCCTGCCTCAAACAGTGGCTCTAGCTGGCCTCAGTTTCCTTGGTGCTTATAGGTTGGTTCTTGATGTGCTGCTTAGATTATTCTAACTGGATGAAGAACTGTGGTATGCCTCTGTGTGTGTGTGTGTGTGTGTGTGTGTGTGTGTGTGTGCATTCATGTGTAGAACTATGTTCTATGCTCATGGGCTAGGTGGATTCAAAGGACAACTTTGTGTGATGGTTCTCATTCTTCTAATTTTTTGGGGGACCGGGTCTCTTTATTTTTGTTGTTTTACCTATGAAGCAAGCCAGGTGGCCTACAGTTTTTTATTATTCTTCTGTCTCACCATAAGAGACCTGGGGTTATAGATGCTCACCATATGTGTGCCTGGCTTTTATGTGGGTTCTAGGGATTTAAACGCAGGTTCTTTTGCTTGTAAGGGAAATACTTTTATCACTGAAACATCTTTCCAGATGATAAAGATGCAAGTATATAAACCACCAACACAAATGTAAACATGGCTTTTGTCAAACATCCTAACTTTCAAGTAAGTCAGTAGAAATGCCACCAAGTCCAAATTCCACATATGGAGAAGGATGCTTTGCTTCCAAGAATGAAGTGGACCATAAGTCTATGCCATATGTACAGTAGATAAAGTGATAAAGAACCTGTGATACATCACCAGTTCCTAATCCTAAAATACTCTGCTACAAAAAAGAGCACCTATGAAATATTAGCTCACATTCATTCTGACACAAGAAAATAAAACAATGTAATTTTTTAGCACAAATTTAGGCATTGTTAAAGAAATATGCAATTTAGAAGTCAGAAAATAGCCCAAAGTGAATTGGAGCAGCCACCTAGGACCTCAAAGCCCCATTCAATCCTGAAATGTGAGATTGTATGGTGGTCTCATAAACCCAATGACAGTCCAGTATTACATCTCTTTCATGTTTAACACCATTCTGCAGAGCACACTAGGGCTGTTTAGCTACCAAAATAGTAAACCACATTTGTAACAACCATATTTATTTTTCATCTGTTATGATTTTAAGTTGCAGAGATAGAAACATTTGAACAAGCTAGATTTTCACTGATAAGTTTTGCCAACTGGATAGACGGGCTTCAGACTTCACAAGAGGTGTCAGAAATATTTACTGCTGTGTGACCTATGCATTCATTCTCCATCTCACAGGCTAAAGTATTGGGTGTTGGTTTGGTTTCTCACCTTTAAAATTAGGAAGAAATATCCCCCACATGTTCCATTATTAACACTGGAGTCATAACAAAATACAAGAGCACCCACTTACAAGTAGAATTATTTCCCATGATGTGTGAGCAAAATAATACATTATTGCTATTATTTCATGGAAATGTCAGGAATAGCTTGCATGCAAGTTGTTGTGTGGGATCGTACATAGCACAGGCAGCAAATGTTCTTGTGTATAGTTAGTTCACCAAAGGACTGGTTTCTTTTGGCAGTTTTCCCTTACATATAGAATTTAAAAACTAAAGCAGATGCTTCCTTACAAAAGCTACATGTTTTACTTCAAATTGTTCAATCGGGATCAGGGATCAGGAAAGTCCCTCTTATGTATTTATGTTTCCCTCAGTACAAATTGGCAAAAATATATTTACAAAACTCAAAAAAATTTTTTTTTTCTTAAAAACTGTTAACTGGACATTTTGCTTGCTCTCTCAGAGGACATAGATATGGATAATATCTGTCCTGATTTGCCAGAAGTGGGAAGATTCACAGTGAAGGAATGAGGATGGCCCCCAGGAACTGCAACACCAAGGGGTAGAGCTACTGCCCACACTAGCGGGACCAGTCACAGTTAGGACTTGTAACCTTTGTGCTGGAGCAAGTGAAGAGCATGATGTAGAGGACTGAGTGACAATGTCGCTCAAAGGCTTGGACATTTGAACAATTGGTCCCCAGTTGCTCACACCCTTTGGGTAGTTTTAGGAGTGGCCATGCCTGAGGAAGTTATGTTCTTGGGGGCAGACTCGGAAGTTTCAAAACACCCTGCCATTCTCAGGGTGTTCCCTCTCCCAGGTGCTTGCTATTTCAGATGTGAGCTCTCATTTCTCCTCTGACCACCATGCCTGCCACTTGCTGCCACGACTCTCTGGCATGACAGACTCTTATTCCTTCAGGACCTTAACTCAAATGAAGCTTTCCTTCCATAGGTTTCTATACATGTGATGTTTTGTCACAACAATTGAAAAATTAAAAAAAAAAAAAAAAAAACTACCACGCTTGTATCATTGATTTAGAGACGAGACTGTCTGGAGATACCATGTAGGATGTGGCAACTGCTTTTAGGTACGTGACTAAGAAGAAAAAATAATAAAGATAACTAACTATACTGTCTTAGTCAGGGTTTCTATTCCTGCACACAATATCATGACCAAGAATCTTACACTTCCACACAGCTGTTCCTCACCACAGGAAGTCAGGACTGGAACCCAAGCAGGTCAGAAAGCAGGAGCTGATGCAGAGTCCATGGAGGGATGTCACTTACTGGCTTGCTTCCCATGGCTTGCTCAACCTGCTTTCTTATAAAACCCAGGTCTACCAGTGTAGGGAACCGTTTGTGCTGCACCCAAACATGGTGCCGGCTTCCTGCCGAGAACTCAGCAAACAGAGCTGTTGCCCAGCCAAGAGACTTAATGCGCATGCACCACATAAGTCACAGCCCACCCCTGGGGCACGTGATTGAGCTACAGGAGGATGCACCAATCAGGTAGCAAGACAAGTCTCCTAGGCATGTATAGCAGTGCATTTTCTCCCCCACGTGAGGAGAGAAGAGGAAGACAGTGGGGAGATTGCGGGAGACCCCACGTGGAGAGATGGCGGAGAGGCGCCACGTGGAGAGAGACTCGGTAAAATAGATTGCGGGAGGTCCCCCGTGGACAGAGACTGGACAGAGAGATCGTTCGTGGGGAACTGCACGTGAGAGGCCGTCTAGACAGTAGAACTCGGTAGGGAGTCCCCGACTCAGAGACAAGTTTCCTGCTCATGAAGCCCCTGCTCAAAGTGCTGTACAATAAAGGTTATCCGCAGAAGAAGCTGTTTGTTTTGTTGCACGCCTGTTCCTAGCGGCGGGAAGCGTGGGGGTGTGACATACCAGCTCAGGGATGGCACCACCCACAATGGGCTGGGCCCTCCCCCTTTATCACTAGGTGAGAAAATGCTTTACAGCTGGATCTCATGGAGGCATTTCCTCAACTGAGGCTCCTTTCTCTGTGACAACTCCAGCTTGCGTCAAGTTGACATAAAACCAGCCAGTACATATACTTTGCAAAAGTTCTCAAGACAATCAAAGGGATTTTTTCTTTTAAAATACAGCAGGGTTTATGCTCAAAAGATGGAAACTGAAGTGAAAAAGTAAGAAAATGGGAGTATCAAACTGATTGTTTGGACACTGGGCTTGTATTAAGCACTGTTTATTGAAGTAAAAAGATGAATATTTCTTTTTTCATCTTTGAGTGGGAGACACAAACATCAGACAGAGCAGGCAGCTCTATGCTCAGAATCAATGTGGAGGCATGTGAAGGCTAGAGCTGGTAGTTAACCTGCTTCAGTTTATTCCAGAAGATTCCCTCTCCACTGCGGCTATACTTGCATGGCATTTCATAAATATCTGGGAAACAATTGGTAAAATGTAGCCAACTCACTTCGCATGAACAGGACAACAGCATCTCTCCTCCACCATATGCCAGACTGTCAAATACAAACAGCCTCCTGGTGAATATCATTTCTTTGTAGGTTTAATGGAGTTACTTAGATATCCATTTCAAGTGCTACAGAGGAAGTCTTAGCATAATTGCTAGAAGTGAGTTAATAGGGACAGAGAAGACAGAGGTCAGTTTTAGATGTCAGCTTGACTGGACCTGGAGATACCTCCTCGGGTGATGAAACATCCTTGCCTATGTCTGTAGGTTTCCAGAGCAGAGTAGCTCTTGATGCAACAGAGAGAAGAATGCCTGTCACCATGAAGGGCACTATCTTACTGTCTGAGAACTGAGCAGTGGCAGAAAGACAGAACCAAGGCAAGCTTGTTGTCTCCTCTATGGCCAAGGCACCCACCTTACCCTTCCCTTGGACACTGGAGTGCTCAGGGAGACCAGACTCTGGGATAGCACTGACTTGCACAGTCTCAGCTTTTCAGCCTCAGACTGGAGACTGTACCACCGTCTCCTATACCTGGACAACTTTGGAACCCAGACTAAATTCCCTCACTCTTCACACTGGTTCTCCTGTTTGCCAGTGGCTCATCGTGGGCTTTGCTGCCTCCGCAATCACAGAACTTAGCTCTCATACTAATTAATTCTTTGTCTCTCTACTTTTAACATAGTTTCTATTTCCATCTATCTTCCATTATTTATAATTTAATCATTTATCTATCAGTCTGTATATCTACAGATACCGTTCTCTGAAGTCTAACTGAGGAATGGCATGGTTGCCCTTGATACTGATTACATCTCAGACCTGTGCTTGCACAGCACGGTCTCTTATACTTCTGACCTGGACTCAGCCTTTAATTTTTCACAGGATTTCTGGAAATTAATTGACAAAATACAATTGGGCCATGAGGGAGTGGTACTTTTCACTACATTTTTTTTTTTTTTGGTGTAATTATTCAAAGTATCTTTTTCATTCACTATTTTACAAGATACGTGCACATTATGATCTAAGGACCAACACCCGTCATCTCACCAACAGATGGAGAAATTCAGCAAACTGAGTAAGTCATCTGTGCTGGGAGCTAATGGATTGCCCATGGTTTCTGGCCTTGGGGCTTGATAAGACTAGACACAAAGGTGACCTGGATCTCCCCGAGGTCTTACAAAGCTCTTGTTTCAGGATTCACCTGGCTATTTTAACTTTAATCCTCTTGAATAAACTATATCCAGGCCTCTACAAATTCATGTTCTAATTTATTTTATGTAATGGTTCGAAAAGGAGAAAAGACACATGGCTTAAATCATACGTTATAGTTCTTGGATAAGCATGTGGAAATATACAATATACGAATGTACCGTCATACACAGGTACTTGCATGACTGAAGTGCAAAATTACAAAGAATGCTCTTAATCCCATGATTCTGTTTGGATACAGGCTTGAAGTACCTTGTCACTGTGGTATAGACATTTTCTCAACTCATGCTTTAGAATATGATGAGCTAATTAAGAAGTAATGAATTGCTTTTCGCAAATTAAACATATGAAACTATTGGTTTCTCTTTTTCTGAGAGAAATTAGGTAACATCTTCTTGTACCAAAATAATTTGTCACCTTAGGTAAATGCTGATATGAAAGAATAAATTGCACATTTTATTTTTGGACTCTCTTCTCTGCTGAGTTCCTATAAGAGGTCTATTTTTCTTAGCAAACACAATTTTGAATTACATTTATTTATGTATTTAGTGCTATTTTGTGCATCTCTCTCTCTCTCTTTCTCTGTGGGGTGTGTGTGTGTGTGTGTGTGTGTGTGTACAATTTGGCATGTATGTACTATGGCACACAAGTAGAGATCAGAGGACCAGAGGACAACTTTCTGCAGTTTCTTCTCTCTTTCTGCCATGAAGGTTCCAGGGTGTCAAACCCAGGTGGTTAGTCTTGGTGACAAGTTTTCAGCCACTGAACCAATAGCTATATGTAAGCCACTTGTGCTATGGAATTATGACTGTGCAAACACAAAATAACTTTTGTATTTATTTCAAAACTTATTTGATATAGAATGAAGTATTTAAATTGAACTACATTGGAAGCAATACAGCTTCAGAGATTTTCCTAGAATTCAACATCAGCCTTTATACTCATGGTATGAAGTGAAGGTTGAGGGTCAGTGACTAGCCAAAAATACAAAACAAAACAAAACCCAACCAACCAACCAAACAAGCAAAAACAAACAACATCAACAAAACCCAACTGGGCGCAGAGTGTCATGCTACCTAACACCAGCACATACAATAAAACAATAGAAACTATGCAGGTGAATGAAATGACAATGAAGCCCAGAAATAACATGACATTATGGGTCTATAGTCAGTTGACTTTTAGAGAAGATTCTAAGAGCATAAAGAGAGGGTGCTACCGGGAAAATTAGAAATTGACAGGTAGAAAAATAAAACGATACCTCTTTCTCACAAGTTATATAAGACCTGAAAGTATGAAATTACCATAGTAATTTTATCTAGAGAAGTTTTGGGATAACTGAGTGCACATTTTTCAAAAATTATGCACATATATGTGTCTGAGAAGTATAGATGTGCATGTGAGTGCAATGCACACAGAGGCCAGAAGAGAGCACTGGGTCCCTCACAGCCAGAGTTATAGGGAGTTGGTTTTCAGCATGGATGGATGCTAGGAATTACGGTCTGGTCCCCTTAAAGAGTAGCACCACTCATAACTGCTCAGCAGTCTCTACTGCTCCCAAATTTTTTGAGAAGTTCCTCAAAGCATACTCAATGAACAACAAAAATAGACTAATGGGATTTCATCAAGTTAAAAAGCTGCTGTACCATAAGGGAAACAATCCCCACACACCCACAATAATGCAGAAAACAAATGAAACCATGACTCTGAAAAAACCTGAGAAACCCCAAAACTCAAGAAGAAGATGAAGAAAAAGAAGAGGAGGAGGAGGAGGAAGAGAATGAGGAGGAGAAGGAGAAAGAAGAAAAACCAATGATTTCAAACAGAAACTCCAGAAACTCAATGGCAAAATAAAATAAAATAAAACAAAATATGCATAGTTTAAAAATGACCAATAGACCTAAATGCACATCTCTCTTGAGAAGACATACAAATGGCAATATACAACACACATGCACACACACACACACACACACACACACACACACACACACACACACACAGTCATATCCGGAAATGCAAACATGAGCTGTAATGATCTATCTGTAAGATATCTACTTTCAGTTAGAATCATCAGTATGAACAAGAAGAAAGGTGTTGTAGAAGAAAAGGAATTCTTGGGAGTGTCTTGGGAGTGAAATGTGTTCACTGAGACCAGTACAGTAAAGAGACACGTGAACTCTTGTGTTCTTTTCAGCATGGCTCACAATTACAGGGACATAGAACCAACCGCAGTATGCATCAGCAAATGGAAGAGAAAAGGAGCTGCTATATATACACAATGGAATGCTAAGCCATGATTTAAAAGAGTGCACAGCTGTCATTTGTGACTGTTTGGGTGCAACTCGACAGCATTACCTTATGTGACATATGAGGTGCAGAAAGATAAGCTCTCCATGACTTCCCTTATTAATGTTATATGAAGAAGCTGTTCTTATGGAAATTGGTGGTTTCAAGGTGATGAGCAGTGCCTAGGATTAGGAAAAAGCTGGGTGCAGAAAGGATAATCTAGTAAATTAGAATTGGATAAGAATAATATCCAGGGTGCCATTGAATCAAGAAACCATGCACATTAATTATATGCAGGTCAACAAGCACAAGAAAGTATTTTGAATGTCTTTACAATCAAAGAAAAAATGGCAAGCATTTGAGCTGACAGGTATTAAAGCAACATTTAAGTGGTATCAATATATATGCATATATACATATGCATATATATATGACTTAGAACCCCAATATTATGTATGATTTTATGTTTTCATGCATCCACTTAAAACCAAACAGAAGTCAAGCAATCAAACCGTGAGAGCTGATTGGTCACAATGATCTTTGGAGAAAACTAAGCTTTGTTTTCTCTACTGGAAGATTAAGGCTCTTACGTCAATTCTAATGTACTCCAGACAACAATGTACCAGAAGTGTGTATGAAAACCAGAAAAATGATAATAACAGTATTCACATTATTATGGGGAATTACTGTCCTTGACCCAGCAAGCACTTTATGATGGGCTTTACAATAAGTATGTCATGTAGTTTTCTTCACTGAGGATTTGCAAAAACTCACAAGAGGAAGCTTACTATCTACATTTCTCAATCAAACAGTATACCATCTTTGAGCATAAGCTAGTCACCTGGGAACAACACTTATCCTGTATTCAAATGGTGGATGAGCCAAGCACTTCTATCATTAGTCCATCAAAGTAAGATTACCGAAGTACAGCAAAGACATCCACACAGGAAAACAAAGGCGGTCCTCTTACTTTCTTTCAATTCACCAAACATCACACAATCTGGCTAAGCAAAATACCAAACCAACACTTTGTGACAACTGCCCACACACAGTGGTCAGTTCTGCATAGGGGTGAAAGATGGGGGCTAACGATCTCCCCACAAAGAAGAATATTATAAGCAAAATAAGCAGCTAGTTCTATTAACTTGTAGTGAGATGGGCATCTACGCTGAACTGGGTGTCACATGATTGCCCTTCATTCATACTCCTACTGTAGCTGACTATAGATGTGGCCCTTGAGACACTCCTGCTTTCTAAATCCAGCGGGCTCAGAATAGACTCTTCGAGTATCTTTGACTCTAGGACTCTCAGATTACCACAACACAGGTAAGAGAAAGTGACCCACAGAAGACAAAAATGGTTCTTTCTCATACCTGGCAGATAATTAGAAGCTGCAGGGGGAAAGGAGCCTGGCTCAGCTTCAGAAGACTGCTTGGGCTTCACATCCTGATTTCACACCCTCAGATTTCCCCAATTTAGTGCTGACTTTCAGTATAGCCCTCTGCAACCTGATTTGTGGACCTCCAGTGCAGCTTTCCTGGGAAACGTATGATACTGGGAATTAGAAATTAGCAGAAACTCCAGCATTCGTAGGAACTCACCAGCCACGTGTAAACCCTTATTTTCAGAGTGGAGCTAAGAAGGATAACTTGATTCCTCCATTCGACTCCCTCCGGATCGCTGAAGGTTGTGAGAACAACTGTACCGTCGTATGGCTAGCAGGTGATGGTGTGTGATGCTGAGGGTCCCGTTGATTGTCTGCATCTGTATAAACACACTGGCTTCAGGCAGATGAACTTCTGTCAGTTGATGATATTGTGCTGCTGTGTCACCAAATTGGTAACTGAGATATGCAAATGACCTCATCAAAACTGGGGCCCCGTTACATCTCCCTTTCATGTGTTTTTCAAATGAGTGGGCCTGAGGGGATTACAAAGAAAGTATTCAATTTACTTAAAGAATGGAACTGATTGTAGACATCACACACTCCAAAATTAAACCAGATGATTATTGTCAGTCTCTGGACCAGAGGGTCAAAATTTACAGTGCAGAAGAAAAGCTCTCGATGAGAACACTTCATATGTCCCCGTGCTAATTAGGAGAGCATATAGGCACTGAAGTCCACTTTCAGAGATTACCCAGGTAGGCAAATACCACCGTTTAGATCTTAAAGGCAGACAGATGTTCTATAGTAAATCAGCACTCTGCAAAAAAAAACCCCACATTAGTTAATTTTATAACTTAACTACATAGGTGAACTGGCCTAAACATAAGTGTGATTTTTTTTTCAGGGAAATGGGAAAGAAGCAAGCTGCCTGCATGCTCAAGAAGAAACACAATAGCACTCCTCCCTGTGTTCCCACATTGTCGAACAGAGTAGTGGCTAAACACTCCCCTTCACTGGGGCGTAACTTTCTGTGATTGGTCTAAAAGAATAAGTAGTAAATGGGATATCAAAACTATCATTATGGTGTACGCACGTCTAACCACGCTGATGAGTAAACACATCATTCCACAACCATGTGCTTTATCTTCAGATATAAAAATGTAAGTGGCGGTAGGTTGGAATGCTGAGGCTCTTACTGAAATATCTTATTTGGAGCATAAACTAAAGATTTAAAGGGCTCAGGAATCTACCAGTCTAACCTAAGCGCTCTGTATTTTGTTGTATTTGTTTCTGAACAATTTTCTTCCTGAACAATTTTCTTTATTCCTTGGAAAAAAAGGTTTCAAAGAATCTTTTCTCAAGTTCTTAGAAAATTCTGGAAATTTTGTGTGTCCCTGGCAAAAATTCTTGTGTGTCCCTGGCAAACAAGCAAACTCCTTGGATTAATTTGTTAATTAATGAATTAGTTAATTAATTGTTTCTATTTTTTCTATGATACCTTTGATGACTCTGAACATTTAGTATGATATCTTCAAATGAAACTTAAATGTTGCTAGCGTTTGTTTCCTTTTGAAAATATTTTGAAGATGAGTCAATCATATTTTAGAAAGTCAAGGTTTCTTTAACCAAAATAAGTATAAAAAATGAGCTCCTTTACAGTCAAAGAAGGGTGGCAGGAAAGATAGGGGGGTGCAGCTCACTGGTTCATACCTGCTCACACTGGCTTATATCGGTTTATACTGACTGGCTCATGCTGGCTCATACTGGCTCACAGTAGTTCACACTGGTTCACACCGACTCACACTTGTTCATGCTTACTTCCCCAGCTCTCCTATTTAAAGGCCAGGGCAATCTGCACTTTTCACAGCATCTGGGTTGCAGAAATTCAGTATGAAGTAGCAAGCAAGCCTGTTCTAGTCCATGCATTCAGTTCCTGCTTTGATTTCCCGAAATAATGGAATGTAATCTGGAACTGTAAGTCAAACCCAACTCTCTCCTCCACTCAAGGTGCCTGTCACAGTGGGTTGGACCCTTTATTCCAACTGACATAGACACCATCAATATGACCATCTGTTCTCCCACAACTGAGACTAGGACATCTGATGTTATTACACCATTTTGACACTTCTCTTCAATTGAGTATTTTAACTGACCCAAAATTGTGCTCCAGAGGGTGAAGAAAGTGTTAGGTGCCCTAAAATTGCAGGTGGTCTTGAGCTACCTGATATGGCTTTTGGGAACTCAATATTTACAATGAATCTTGAGATGCTCTTGACCATGAAAACCTCAGCTCAGCATCTTTTATCTACAGAATTCTCCCAATTCTACCATCTTCAGTAGTCTATATCTTATAGCAGGAGAATTGACTTAAATATTTTTTAATATTTTTGTCACAATGGCTCCATATCAATCAAGTATTTTGTACACAAAATCATGTTACTATTAGAAATAATTTACTATTATTAATCCAAAGACTATAAAGTCCTCCTTCCTTTTGACAAAGCTACTATATCTTTGGTATCTTTCATAAACAATATCTGTAATACAGAGAGAAGATATGTTTGTAAAATGGTTTCTAGGCCATTAAAATGATTCAAACAGAAGAGACAACTGCCAAGTCTAATGACTGCCTTCAATCCCAGGGACCAGCATGGTGGAGGGAGAGAAATAACTCAAGCAAGTTGTCATCTGATTTCCACCTTTGTACATCAACACCTGCAGTCACACACATATACACTCAAAAAATAAACATATATCTCAGAACCTTGGTGAAACGGGAAATACAATAACAAAAATATGTGCTATCAGATTTTGACAAATAAATTATATCTTATTTACAAAATGCTGCAGCATAAACCAGTTAGGATGAAGTTCAAGAGGCTCGCACTGCTGTGGTAAGCTGGAAACAGTGAAATGCATCTTTCCTGTGTCAAACAAACAAATAGGAGTGGATTTTTGTAAGCAGTGGGGCAAAGTAAAATCTACTGTCCCCTTACAATGTGTCTATAGAGTTTTAAATAATAAGATGTTACCGTAAATAAAATGTTAGCTTTTATTACAATTTTTGCAGTTCTGATAGCACACAGTTCTTGAATAAGGAGAAAATTTGTATAAACTCTAATATATAAACAGAGAAATATGTGCATAACATTTTCATCGTGACAGCTGATAGTCAAAGCTTCTCCTTGTTGAACCAAACAGTAGTTGTGATGTGGAAATGGCACACATTTTGGAGCGCTTTCTCTGTGCACTGTACATGTCTGGGTATATGTGTCGTGTGCAGGTGCTGTACAGAGAGCAGGCAGACATCTGATGTCTCTTCATCCTGCTGATTCTAATTTTGGGACATGCAAGGTGTCTCACTGAAACTGTGTCACACTGGTCACCTGGACAGTCTGGCCTGTTAGCTTTGGAGGTCTGTCTGTCTCAACTATACTATGGTTACAGAAGCAGAGGCCACTCCTTGGTTTTTGACACTACTACTGGGGACTTGAGGCTTTCCCACATTAACAACAATTCCATCACCTGAACACCTTAGCTAGCTAAACAGGTGGGTGTCCCTTTCTAAGTTCTTCGTGTACTTGATGACAATATTCTCTTTTTTTCTGTTTTGCTTTTAACAAAGTACTCAAACTATTCAATGCCACTTTAAAAATGAGCATCTTGGGGTGGGACAAACACATACATGTATTTAGCCTGTCTGCAATGATAGGAAGGGCCTAACAAGTTCTGATTTACCACCTTTCGCAGCTGTATTTTGATCCAGAAATAACATTTAGTCAGAATAGAAAATGCTGTTTAAATTTTTTCTTTCTTCTTTACTTTCTTACCTTGAGGTTTCCTTTTGGTACATGGGGAGATGACTCAGTGGTTAGAAACACTGGCTGCTCCTCCAGAGGAACTGGACTCAATTCTCAGCAGCAAAATGACAGCTGATAAATACTTTTAAGTTCAATCCCAAGGGATGTGGGGTTTTGTGTGAACTGAATGCACATGATGTACAGGCATGTATCCAGACAAACAGTCATATGCATTAAATAATAAACAAGTAAATACATACATATGTATATGCATACACACATGTATGCATACAGACATAAGACACTTTTCTAAAATGAAGAGAAACTGGGAGGAGGAGTGGTCAGTGAGATGGCTTAACAGGTAACAGTGTTTGCTTCCTAGTTTGAGGGAAAAAGTTTGGTCTTGGGAACTCATGTTCTGACACCAGAAAGTTGTTTACTGAATGTCATATATATGCTCTAGGATGTTCAGATACACATACAAACAAACAGATAAATGAAAATACACTTGCTCTACGACATCCGAAATCCCATGTGATGTGTCTGCTGTGGCAGATAGAAGAAGGCTTGCTTATGCCCTAGGCCTTATTAGACACCTGCTCAACTCAAAAGTCAGACATTTCTCTTGCAGAACTTTAGGACTCCTTGGTTAACCGAGAATAACTAATCTGCCTTTGCCTATCAGAGTTCCGTGCTTATCATTGTTAAGTGCTTGGTATGTAGCAGGAAATGAAATCCTGCTTTTGTGACTGTGTGCTTAAAGAGTGATCACAGGGCATGCAACCTGATGAAGCTCGCACTCCACGGATCTAGTGTGTTCCTCTTCCGCAGTCACAGCCTCAAAGAGGAGACTCTGTCCTTGGGTTGTCATGATGGCATTTCCATTGCTCACTGGCTATTTCATGCCATCCTGCACACTCAGCCTAACACTGGGACAAGAATGTCAGATATCAATGGCTTCCTATCTCTGCTCACAACTATGAGAAATTTGTCTGGCTTAGGACAGGAGCAGCTGGGAGGCATTTTTAGCTCAAGGAGAAAGATGACATGTTTCTGAACTGGCCTTCTTGGGAGGAAAAATAAAGAAATACCAACTCGCTAATTACAAAGAAAGCTGATGGGTGATAATTCCAGGTAACTGGAAACATACTATAAAACTCCAGTGTCTCTTTTCAAAAGCCCCGAAGAAGCTTGAATACCACAAGTTCCAAATAATATTGCCATAATAAAAGTTTTGCATGAGGTTAACTATGCAATAGGCTAATAACATCACCTGATGCATCCCATGAAAATCATGCACAGATTGAATTTTTGGAGGGTATACAAAGGTTTGATTGAACACTTGCTGCCTGAAAAGTTCCTCTCTTACAACCAGCCAGCCGGGTCTTTTCTCTGTAAGCATGCATATATACTCCATTATATATGCATGCATGTGTGTTTATACAGATAAGAAAGTATTAGAAACCTCCTGTTACTTCTAGTCTTCTTGTTGAGTCTCTTATTCTTCAATCCCCAGTCTGTTTGGGTATCTCTATGTACCCAATGAAAAAATATATCAGCGCTTACTTCATTTGTGTGCTGTTAAATATATTTCTCCACAAACCTTCAGCCTGTATAAATCCATCTGTGGTCCCAGAGACAGGGTCGTTGGGATCACCACCTGGTCAGGAGTTCCGGAGCTGCAGTGTGATGTGTACACGGCAGCTTCAAGAGGCAGCAACACAAGGCACCTTGAACTTTGCTGTGTGATCTTGCTTCTGAAAGCACAGAGGAGGGATGGCTCAATTCTCAGGAAGTATACAAGTGTGCAAAGGGATAGGCTGCTGTATAAAATTCTTTTTCCATTTTTATTGGTATCACATCCTTCACATATATCCATTTAGTGTTTTATATTTTTTTTAATAAGCCTACCTATAAGAAATGAGTAACGCCATATTGTGACTACTGTGTTAAAGACCTGGAGGATGGATACTAAAACCTGGTTAGAAAATATTAATATTGAGTCTTTTACACTTTTGTTTTGAAATCAACACCAGTATTTCTGTTACTTAATATCAAAAATTATAATTTTTTAATTGTACTGAAATCACTTTAAAGAAGAATTTATTTCCTGCACCACAGTGGAAGGCAGAAGGTAGACAGTTACCATGACTGTTAGGAGACAATCAGCACATGGAGGCCATCTTGAATTCTGTGCAGTAGGCAGTGTGGCTACATCCACAAAATAGCAGTTCTCCTTATGCCAGGCAAGAAGCTAAACACCAATCTTTAAATGAACAAAGACCTAGACCATGGGAGGAGAGACTGAAGCAAAAACTGTAAACACAGACGAAGGCTGGACATTTGCAAAACACTGGTTCTTACCTCTCACAGTGCAAACAGCAGAAAAGCCATGGATAAAAGGAGGGCAGGTAAAAATGCATGTTCCTTCTGTTTCAGGCTTTGCTTCATCGACGAAGGTCTGGAGTCCATCAAACCTATGCTAATAAACTGAGAAGAAAGTGACCTAATTGTTTAAGGGTCTGCGGTGGAAGAAACAGGCTCCTAACTTTGCACTGGGTGGCATGGTGCTTCCTAACCCTGCCATTTTAAGGTCATGGAATTTGCAGAATAACATGACCACAGCTGCACTGTCCAAACTTGTGACCCTCAAGTCATGGCCCTGTGTACTCTGCAATTACATAATAATAATAATGTTTATTTTGTGCTTACAAAAATAGACATAAGGACAAGAAAAGTCACAAGAGACATTTTAGTGATGGATGCAGAACTGATCACTCAGTCCACAAATTGAGTGTTGTTTTCACAGTCAAAAGCTAGTTTTGCCCTATCTCAGAGAATCTACCTTGAAAAAAGACAAGCAATAGAAACGTGATTCTAAATTGTGAAGGAATTCTAGAATCACCTAGACAGGATGTGTTGGTGAAGAGACCTGGAGTCCTGGGGCTGCTTTAGATTAGATGATCAGGTCAGGCTCCCCAGCAGAAGTCACACTTGACACAAGACCCATAGAGGTGAGAGGTAATCTGTTCCACACAGAGCAGTAGTGACTACAAGATCCCTAAGGCAGGAACAATCCTGGCTTGAAGAACAGGAATTGAAATGATCTGTACTTGTCTTTACACCACTGTTGTCTCTTATTAACCCCCTCCCTTCCTCTTTCTACATGTGGGCATGAGGCAAAGGGTTGGATGACATCAAACATCCAGATACCTGGTGCTCTCTGAATCCCTAGAAAACAGGGTATGGCTAATCTGTGACTAAAACTGAACATGTAAGTAGAAGACTGGTTTATTACAAGCCTTGGAGACACAGAGATCCCACCAAAATCCCAAACTGAAGCTGTTGGGATGGTGGAAAGAGTCATCTCCAGAGACAATTTCTCTAGCTTAGACCCGGTTTCAGGTATAAAAGGTTGGACATTATAAAGGTATGTTTCATAAGCAATTTGTTTCTCCAAACTGCCACCCAGTTTAACACACTATCAGTCTTACGGAAGAATCATGATGTGGCTGGCAGTGAACAAGCTTATGAAGGAATCTGCTAGAAAAGTGGCAAAACTGCAGAAGATACATGCTTACAGTTTTGGGAATTGGGATTTATTCATCTCTCTCATACATATCTACTTTGATAAATAGCATAGGACATGGAAACAATGGTTAAAAGGTTTGTAGAGTCATTATCTTTGAACTATGTATAGCTCATTCACCAATGTGTAGGATGCTGTATGTATGCCTTCTTTCCCCTAACCTCTTACTTAGTTTTTATGACGATCACATTTCCCACTTTCAATAATCCTTCCCTACTACTTGAGATTGTAAGGGCAGGTCTTCCCTCTCCGAGTGGCTCTCTGTTCTTGCTTTGTATATACACAGATTGTCTTATTTTCTTTTCCAGCTGCTGTGATAAGATACCCTGAGAAAAGGATTTTGGGGGAGAAAGCCTTTATTTTAGGTCACAGGTAAAGGTATAAGCAGACATGGTGTAGAGGTCAGGGTATCAGGAGCTTCGGGCATCTTGACTCTTTGTATCCACAGTCAGGAAACAAGAATGAAGAGCAGCTCACAGAGTTCAGCTCACATTCTGCATGTCAAAGAGTCCAGCATCGTTTGCCCTTGGAATGGTCCCCCTGACAATCAAGATGGGTCTTCTCAAGGGATGTTACTTAGATGACCCAAGTGATTCTACCTCTTGTCAAGTTGACAGTTGACATTAAGCACCACATAGGCATTAGAGTCACAAAGACAGCCTCAGATTTCACTCAGCCATGTACGTGTGGGAGCCCTGCTTAAAACAAAACATTTCTGATTTCCAGTTTTCTCTGTAGTAGTGAATCATAACCTCTTCTCAAACCATCTTTAGAAAGCTGAAAAAATATCTAGAAAAAACGTGGACATTGAGGGGACAAAAAGCTAAACCAAACAGGCTCTGGTTAAGCTAGTTAATAAGAAGAGGGTTATAGGAGAATTGTGATTCAAGACTCCATGGAATTTCAAAGTGTTCTTTATCATTCTCTTTTGCCTCAAGCCTAGTGTCCACACTGAATTTAAGATATTTAAGTCTCACAGTGCATGGAAGATGAAAGTTATCACAGGAGTATCCCTGGAACATTCTATTTGTAGACAAATGAGTCTTCTCTAAGGAAGACAAAAAGCTGTGATTCCAGGAATACACTACAGAAATAGAACATTCTGTGGCATTAACAGACAGTCACTTCTTAGCTGTGCCATTTTTTTTCACACCAGTTCCTTCTGGTTGAAGCAGAGCAAGATAAAATGATCTCAGAGATGTACCCTGAGTCACACTTGTGGACCCACAGAAATTCTGCAAAACATGTCCTTTATCCAAAGGGAAGACATTGACATTTCTATTCAGAAAAAGAAAGACACTGTGAGTGTATAAAATCTATCCTCAGAAGGAGAAAGTTGTGGTTCAAGGACTAGGGAGAAGCTTCTGAAGAATACTGTGGAGAGAAGCCGGACCCGGCTGGCTTAAGTCCATCATTGCTCATTTTGCTCATGTGAACTTCCTTTTATGAGCTACATGGCTTGAACAGTGGTTTGCATGATGGTGCCTTGTTTTGTGTACATACACCTCAAACTTAACGTCCTTTCAAAAAGTTCATCTGTCATTACCAAAACTTTTCAAATCCAGATGTGGCTGAAGTGTGGCAATTGTTGTACCCAGAAAAGCTTGCTGGTGTCTGTGTAAATTTCTCCTACGGAGAGAGTGTATTCAGTTCCTTGTCAAATCTGAAGAGAGAACATAAAATGAAAGCCATAGGCCACATAGTTAAAAGTGAGAAAAAAGAATCAGGCATTATCGTTTTTAGTTTTTTATCTGAACCACTGGTGAGCAGCTCTAAAAACTCCTAGCTGGAAGTTACTTTCTTCCAGTTCTCAAAATGAATGATTAGAAGTGTGAGGAGATGGCCCAATCAGAAAGTACTTGCTCTCCAGGCAGAAAGACCAGAGTTGGATTCCTAGGAAGGACCTTATGTTGCAATGTACACGTGTGATCACAGCACTCGGGATGGGGTTGGGGAATGTTGCAGGTGTGGATGTCTAGGTAACCTGTGATGTCCTGGCTCTGTGAGAGACCTGTGTCAAAAAATAACGTGGGCACTGAGAGAGGAAGAAGCTGATGTTGGCTTTGTGTCTATCATACACATGTATTTTACCTGCTTGTTTTCTTTGTCAACTTGACACAAGCTGGAGTTATCACAGAAAAAGGATCCCCCTTGAGGAAATGCCTCCATGAGATCCAGCTGTAAGGCATTTTCTCAATTAGTAATCAAGGGTGAAAGGGACCATTGTGGGTGGTGCCATCCCTAGGCTGGTAGATCTGGGTTCTATGAGAAAGCAGGCCGAGCAAACCAGGGGAAGTAAGCCAGTAACATTCCTTCATGGCCTCTGTGTATCAGCTTCTGCCTCTTGACTTGATTGAGTTCTAGTCCTGACTTTTTTTGGTGATAAATGCAATGTGGAAGTGTAAGCTGAATAAACCCTTTCCTCCCCAACTTGCTTCTTGGTCATGCAGTTTGTGCAGGAATAGAAACCCTACTAAGATGTGTGTATACATGCCCAAGAACACACCTATTCACTCATCAGAACGTACAATGGCACATCAGAACATTCAAGAGCAGTGGCAGGCACTACTGAAGGCAGCTTGTAAATCCTTCCTGGAAGTGTCCATCACCCGGCATGAACCACATGACTGTAGAGAAATACCAAGCGGTAGCTTTCCATATGGTAAGGTTTATGGTTTGTAGGTATCAGAGGTGGGGGACAGTATACACAACCCCTTGCATTTCTTGGCTCTCTACTGAAACAGAACAGTTTCTATTTATGAGCAAAGGAAAGCATGAATCTAAGTCTCACCTTTGAGTCCTGGGGAAAATGATCTTTTTGATGGTGATCCTTGAGTATCTAAGAGGCTGAGCCTTACAGACTGACTGGGTAACAATTCTTAGAGCTCTGTGTGGCACGAAGGTGTCCACATCCCTCTGCCCCACTTAGAAATACCACGGGCAGCCTCTGCCTCACTGCCTGGTTGAGTGATCCTGATACACACACGTCTTTGTAGGTTTTTGAGTAAAGGTTTCCCTTATTAATTTTACCAGCCAGCATTCACTTAGCATTTGCTTTGAGGCATAATTGACAGGCAAGGTGACACCTGCTTGAGAGAGAGCCATAAATCAGAAATAATTTCCAAAATTGGCTGAAGGGCTGAAGTGTTGAATAGGCAAATACAGGTAAAAATCTCTTTATTAGGGCTGACAGGGACAGCACATGTCAGCGAAGTGTTCCCTAATGTACTGGGGGAGATTAATTTTAGGGCCCTTCTTTGCTGTGTGTTTCTTAACAAGTTCACCACGCAGGCCCATAGGAGGGCAGAGGAGGGGCTGGAGATGAATCCCCAAGGCAAGGGGCTGCTTTGCTGCCAAATCCTCCAGGCCTGCAATTACTCTGCTGTCTTAGACTTTATTTGCATTTTGTATCATTTGTGGAAAAGAGCCATGAGTCAAAATCCAAAGGACATGGCAAGATAATCAAGGTAAAGGAAAAAAAAAGGTGTTCAATGATAAGAAAATTATCTGTGAGATAGAGATACTAAGAAAAAATTTTGTAGAAAACATGAGAAGGGGAACCTAAAATAAAAATGGCTAAGCAATGGTACAGCTCAGAGAGTGCCCTAGGCTTGATCCCCAGCCCTGAATGTAATGGGGGGGGGGGTGCTGTGTGCCTGTGATGCTGGTACTCAAGAGGGAGAGGTTGGAGGTCCAAAGTTCAAGGTCACCCTTATCTCCATGGTAAGCTCAAGACAAACCTGGGCTACATGAGACCCTTTCTCAAATGAGTGAATAATTTTATTTATATTTAATAATATTTATTTATATATAATATTTGTATATTACATAAACATATAACCTCTTTCAATACTATTAGTATTCCTACTACTGATAATAATAGCAATAAAATATAACAATAATAATAATAATAATAATGATAATAATAATAAATGATTTGTAAAGACTGCACTACCGTTTTCCCTCCTGGCTCATGTATATTTAGGCATAGCCCATCTATACTCTAATTTTGTCCACTTTGATTAAAATCATAAAATTTGATCACTTCATAAATTACGTTAGAGAGATGCTATGCCATGATTTTTAAGGACACGGATCTTTCTTTCTCTAAGTATCTTGTGAAATATATTTTCCAATTTACAACTGAAAATAGGAAACAAAATGAAAAGGGTGCTCTGGGGGAAACAGCCAAGCGTATTCAGAAGAGTCTGCAGGAGGCTAACCACAGTCATCGCCAGGGTTTGTAAAAGATGGTAGTCTGGAGAATTGAAAACATGAATGCCATAAATAAGCCTCATTTTAAAAAATAGGAAATGAAGATATTCCCTAACTAGCACTGGCAATATGACAATATTGCTGAAGGAGATTCACTGGGTAAGTCAAAATTTGAGGACAAAAAAAAAAAAAAAAACCATACTGGATAATTACCTGAAACTGGCAGGAATACTGCAACTATAGTGTACTATGCAATTATCCTATTCAGTTATTAGAAAACTTATCAGGTTCCTATTATGGTTAGTAGGTTTAGGAGAAGCTCAAAAGAACGGAGCTATAAACACATGATCCTTCAGGGACCACACTATGTGTTTACTTTTTAATGTTTCAGTAAATCAGGAGCCTTTGGCTCACTTGTGCACACCATAGTACATAGGGTGGCAAGTGGCAGTTCAAGCCCTAGTGTCTCACACTGATTCCAGGTATTGCAAAGGAAAGCAAAGACATAATGGGTAGGAATCAGCTACGCACATTTTGCAGCTCGTTCATTTTATTTATCTACAAGGGAAACTGGGTATCCATGTACCCAGCTGTAATCAGAGGCTTTCTTACTAGAAGAAAGCAATGGCTAGAGAGATACCTCAGCACTAAAGGTTTCAGGGCGTTCTCCCAAAAGACTTAGGTTCAGTTCTCTGACCTTACATCAGGCTTCTTGCTCCCAGCTGCCTGTAACTTCTGCTCCTGGGACATCTGACGCCTGTAGTCACCATAGGCAGTTGTAGTTATGCATGCTCCCAGACACACATATGCACAATCAAAACCCCAAAACAAAATCTACACAAAAAGACACAGCAAGAATCAGTATCTTGTAATACTCAGTCAATAGTCTCTGATTTACCCTCAGTTGTTTTTGCAGGCTAGATTCCAATACTGGTATATTAACTTTCTCTAGATAAACAGAACAAACTAGTGAGCGGTTCTCCACCCTTTGGCATTTTTCTTCTAATTAAAAGGTTTTATTCTCTGCTGGTTAAATTCCATCCAACCAGACAAATTTGAAAAGCTAGTATCTTGATTTTCCACAAGTCAGAAACTATTATGGGTATAGAACCCTGGGATGGCTCTGAAAGGATTTATGGAACCAAAGTATTGATGGAAAATTACGGGCATTTTTTAGGTGTGTCACAATAAAGTGTAGAGAAAAATAGAACTGGGAAAATTCAGAGGCTGGTTGGAGGAGAAGCTATTCCCAGTGCTAAGCCTTGGGACCTCTCATTGGTAAACTTTGCAGAGGCCACAGTGCAGCAATCTACACAGGCTGGCCTGGTATTCACAGATTCCTGCCTGCCTCTGCCCCTTGAGTCCTGGGATTAAAGCCATGTGCCACCAAGCCCAGCTTGCATGGGCTTTTAAATTTTTTTCTCTATTTATTAAATATTTTGTGTATTTACACTTCAAATGTTATCCCCTTTCCCGGTTCTCACCTCTCCCATCTCCCCACTGTTTCTATAAGGATGCTCCCTCTCCCACCTTCCTACTCTTACTTCATCACCCTGGTACTCCCCTACACTGGGGAATCAAGCCTTCACAGGACCAAGGGCTTCTTCTCCTTTTGTTACCAGATAAGGCCATTCTCTGCTACATAAGCAGCTATAGTCATGGGTCCTTCTGGGGGATCTAGTTGGTTGATATTGTTGTTCTTTCTATGGGTTGCAAACTCCTTCAGCTCCTTTAGTCCTTTCTCTAACTCCTCCATTAGGGTCCCCATGCTCAGTTCAATGGTTAGCTGCAAGCATCCTCATCTCTATCAGTAAGGCTCTGGCAGAGCCTCTAAGGAGACATTCATATCTGGCTCCTGTCAACAAGCACTTCTTGACACCAACAATAGTGACTGGGTTTGGTAGCTGCATATGAGATGGATCCACAAGTGGGGCAGTCTTTGGATGGTCTTTTCTTCACTTTCTACTCCACTCTTTATCCCTGTATTTCCTTCAGAACAATTCTGGGTTAAATTTTTGATAACAGTGGGTGGCCCCATCCCCCAACTGAGGGCCTTGCCTAACCCTCTGGATATGGTCTCTACAGGTTTGCCCTTCCCTTGGTTGGGCATTTCATCTAATCTCATCCCTGTTTGGTTCTGGGAGCCTCTTGCTTTCCTGGCATCTGTGACTTGCTAGTGGGTATCCCCAGTTCTCCCATCCCCAGTGATACACACCTCTGTCTGAATTCCTGATCCTCTGTGTGTCATTCCTGTCTCCTCTCATATCTGATCCTGCCCCACTTGTACATCGTCCTCTTTTTTTCCTCACAATGAGCTCTCATGGAAAAGCCCATGGACCAAGGTACATATGCAGCAGAGGACAGCATTGTCTGACATCAATGGGAGGAGAGGCCTTTGGTCCAGTGAAGGCTCCTTTTCCCAGTGTAGGGGAATGCCAAGGTGCTGAGGTGGGAGAGGGTGGTTGGGAGAGGGAGCACCTTCATGGAGGAAATGGGAGGGGGAGGGGATGAGATTGTGGAAAAGGGATAACATCTGAAATGTAAATGCAAAATTTTTAAAATAAAAAAAAAAAAACAACAAAAAGGAAAATATTCTGTGTGAGGTAACCCAATCACAAAGGAACACACAAAGTATGCAGTCACTGAAAAGTGGGCATTAGCACAAAAGTTTGGATCACCCAAGATACTATTCACAGATCATATGAAGCTCAAGAAGAAGGAAGAGAAAAATGTAGATGCCTCAGTCCTTAAAAGGGGAACAAAACACTCACATAAACTTTTAATAGCAGACTTCATTTCTACCCTGTGTGCTACCTTTTCTATACACTTTATCTTGTATGTTATTATATATTCTATGTTATATATGTGTGTGTATGTGTGTGTGTGTGTGTGTGTGTGTAAATATGTACACACATATGTGTCTGGACTTGTTTATTTTTCAGCATTGGTGATGGAGCTCAGGATCTGCACAGACTAGACTAACACTGCCTCTGAGCTCCCAGCTATGCGACCCCTATGTACATAGCAATGAAGTGTCTCTAAGATGTTCAAATTGGTCTTGAACTTATTCTGGTCCAGGCAGACCAATCCTAATTGCTAAACTGAGACTCTCTTCTTGGGTGAGTCTAGGTGTCACACTGACAGGTAAATCCAGCCAGCCCAGCAGTTCTCCATTTTTAATTCAGCCTAAGTGAAAATATGTATCTCTCTCTTCTCCCCCTCTCTCTCCCTCTTTCTCTCCCTCTCCTTCTCCCTCTCCCTATCCCTCTCCCACTCCTCCCACCCCTCCCTCCCCCTCTTCCTTTACCCTTCTCCCTTTCCCTCCCCTTCCCCCCTCTGTGTGTGTTCAATTTCTCCCTTTCTCTTCTCTTTTATACACACACACACACACACACACATACACACACACACACACACACACACATTTACATGTATTCAAGGGCACATGTAGTCATGTAAAGGTCCTCAGCCACTTAAAATTACAAATACATATTACTATACTTGATTTTATTTCTTTAACCAAAATTTGAATTCTGTGCTTGAACTCAGGTCCTCATGCGTGCTGGGCATCTTCCTACAGCTTGTCTTTTCTTTCCCTCTACGGACCTCACCATCAGAGGTCCACTACTGCGTAATGTCAAAGTTAATGCTGTATCCACTGTAGGAATATCCTTAGACTCACAAATACACAGCAAACTCAGCAGAATTTTCTTGCTTCTAACATGTTTTCTCCTCAGCAGTTCTAGTACATTTTTGCTATTGACTTATATACACTTATATGTCTGTGCATATATATGTATACACACATTCACACACACACACACACATATATATATATATATATATATATATATATATATATATATATATATAGTGTATATTGAGAGCCTTTCTTCAAGAAATGTGCTTTTTTGGGCATAGAAATTATGTATTACTTGTTTTACTTTAAATAATTCTCCATAGCTCAAATCCTCACGAACACATTTGTTGGAAGATACTAGTGAATAAAATGATGTCAATTCTCTTATTTGAAATTGTAGGTAATAAGTGATAGGAAGTTGTTCTTCTCATATAATAAATCTTTCCAGACACATTAAAAGACATAATGAAGCACTCTACATGTACACATACACTTACTGTGTATACACCATTTTAACATAAACATGGGTATCTATAAACAGGCAGGCAGGATGTCTGACTCTGCCAAACATAAATATACTCAAATGTATTGATAACCCCATGTACTGTGACCATTTGTCTTATTCTGTGTTGCGTACAAATGTTTAATGTAGGCTTTAGGAATTTATAGACTATAATAAACAAAAGCATCAAATTATGCTGAAAGAGCCGAATTCAATGCTGAAATTTCTCTGTCAGAGTAAAATACACTAAGGAAATTTTTAGTGATGGAAACTTTTAAAAAGTATTGTAAACAGTTCAATGTGTGTTTCTCTAAAAGCAACAGTCTCCTCCATTGCCCTCTGCTTAGTAGCTGCCAAACTTTCTTTGGAGTTTAGTACATGTTAAGTTCTTTTGAATGATAGAGGTTAATGAATGATCATCAAAATGTTTGGCAAAAACTACAACTTTAAATTATGTAAGTGCACAAGAATCATGTAAAGCCTAACTTGGGTAGAAATGTAAAACCTCTAAGATAGCACCATAAATCTTCCAAGTGATGGTTAAGTGACATATCACTTTATATCATATATCATATCATTTATCATAGATCATAGATTATAGATCATAAATCATAGATCATATATTATATATTACACATTATATATTACATATTATACATTATATATTACATATTATATATTACACATATATTATGTATTACATATTATATATTATATATTTTGTATTATGTATTACATATTATATATTATATCATATATTGTATATTATATATTATATAATCTTATTGTACACATAATATATAATCTGATTATACATATAATATGTTATATATCATACATGATACATGATAGATGATAGATAGATAACATATGCTATATATTATATAATATGTAATGGGTAATACATGATATATTATGCAATATATAATATGTAATAGAAGATTTATAATGAATAAGACATGATGTAATTACATTATATTCTATAAATAATAGATAATATGTGTAATATATGATATATAATATATATTATATGTGATGCATATGTAATATATAATACATAGTATAAAATAAGTAATATACAATATGTAATATATAATAAATAAATGATATGTGATATAATATGGTTCAATTTGCCAGGTCAGAACAGGCATAGGGAGTATAAGCTTCCTAAGATATCTGATGGTCATGGTGAAATCTAGGATTAAGTTCTTTGCTTCTGAAGTTTATCCATTTTTCACCAAAGTTTTAAACATGAAACTTAAGAGATAAGCTTGCCAAGGTTTTTGTGTGTGCTTCATGCGTGTTTCCATATTGTGTTGTACAATATTTTGAGGATATGGGGAGTACTTAGTCCTGTGTCACCAAACATCTCTGGAAAGCTATAGCTAAACATGGGTTACTGTAATTGAAGGAAGAAGAAATCAAGAATACTTTTTGTAAGTTTATAATAAGCTGATCAATTTTAGACTTAATCCTAGAACAAAGGATCCATATTTAAATTCAAATTATTTTTAATGTCTCTGAGAAGATTTGATTTAAGCTTTTACAGCCCCATTGGGTCTTGGTGGATATCTCACTGATTTGGCTTGACTCACCTGTGGCTTTTTCTGTGCTCACTGACTTCTCACTTGCAGGGATGAGGTGGATTGCATGGTAAACCTTTTTTTGACACTCTGAATGCTATTGTCTCTGGAAATTTTCTTCTTGAAGATTGTCAAATATTTATCATAGCATATATTCCCTCCACAGTGGAAAACCGTCATCATCCATAGACTTTGTCAGAGCAATTAGCCTAGTCATTCACATTTATTCTAGGAAACAGAAAATCCAATTCAAATGATTATATGTCCACAGAAAGATTCGGAAGCAGGAAGAGTTCAAAATTATATTGAATAATCACCTAAAGACCTGATTCCTTATAAATTTTGTGACATGACTCATATAGATTCAGCATTGTCCAAGATTTCAAAATTCAGTTAGCGGCTATCTGAGACACACACACAGACAGACACAGACACACAGACACACACACACACACACACACACACACACACAGAGAGAGAGAGAGAGAGAGAGAGAGAGAGAGAGAGAGAGAGAGGGAGAGAGAGAGAGAGAGATTTAAATTTTAAGGAAGTTACAGGTTAATAAATAGCAACAGTGATTATGATTAAATGTTTTCAAGAGTTTCTTGTGAAAGGAGCAGAAAACTATAGAATTTGGAGATGCAGTTCCATGAATTATAAGAAACTGGTGATGATGATGATGATTGATGATGATGATGATGATGATGATGATGATGATGATGATGATGATGATGATGATGGTGGTGGTGGTAGTGGTGGTGCTGGTGGTGAAGAAGGCAGTGGTGGTGGAGGTGGTGGTGGAGGTGGTGATAGTGTTTCTGACTAAGGTTATGGTGGTGGTGTTGCTGCTGATTTTAGTGGATTGGGGCACAACTTTTGAACACGTTTCCTCACGTTTGAGGAGTGAGGTCTTTCTTTGAGTTGCTTGGTCTTAGCCAGTTTAGCAGATTTGTTTGCCTTTTTTTTTGTTCTTAATTCTACATGTTTTTTTTTTCTTTTATGTATATTTCAAATAAGTTTTCCAAATTGGCCTTAGCTTCTAATTAGTTTGCTTACTGCACCAAAAGGTTGAAGCACAGAATCAAATGGTTATTCTCACAGAGGACTCAAACCTGGTCTCAACCCAAAGATCTTTCAAAAATATTCTGATACAAAGGCAGGGGAGTATGGCATGTAGTTCACGATGCTACTCTAATAATATTTTATGACTCGGGACATTAAAGTGGTAGCTACCTCCTGTTAATGACAAAAGCAATTCTAGGTGCTGTGCTTGGACACTGCTTACATTATGTTATTTAATTCTCAAAATGCCATAAATTAATCACAATGACCCCAATTTTAAAACTGAAGAAAATGAACTTCAGAGAGAATGAACATATTACCTATGGGTCTGCATTAGTAACTAGGACAGAATATGGATTTGAACCCTGGTCAGATTCTGAACAACTACTCCTAACCCTGTGAAGTATAATGTCCAAGATCAATGCTCATTAGAATTTGAGCTGACCTTGGAGGTCCCTTACAGTGGGTGACTTAAGATGTAGTAGAGCGTAGTCATTAAAGTTTGGGACTAAATGAATCCTGGTCTTGACATTCACTTGCAGTTGCCTTAGCTTAGTCTTACCTGTGATAAAGGACGAATGTTGTAGCGTCACAGCACAGGTGTTACATTCTTTGAGACAACACATGATGTACATGAAGCAGTGTCTGGTTTCTAGTAACTTCTCAATAACTTTATGATGTTGTTATTGCTTTTACCAACTAGACCTTGCAATGTCACTCCATGGATTTAATATGGTTGTCTTTACACAGGGCTGAGTTTAATGACTCCTGATGCAGGGAGTTCACTACCTCCTAGAGAGATACATTCTATCTTTGGAATTTTCCAATCACTAGATTTTTTTTTTAGATTTATTTCTTTTATGTGTACGAATACTTTGGTGTTTCTTCATTGTCTTCAGAAACATCAGAACAGGGCATCAGATCCCATTACAGATGGTTGTGAGCCACCATGTGGTTTCTGGGAATTGAACTCAGCACCTCTGAAAGAGCAGTCAGCTATCTTAACCACTGAGCCATCTCTTTCCAGCCCTAGAATATTTTTTCTCAAAGCCAGCTGAAAATTTTTACAAATGTCCCTACTCATGCTGTCCAGAATGGCAGAGAGCAAACACGTGACAATGGGTGGATGATTTTTATATCTGAGACCATTATGACTTTAAAAGTATCAAGTGTGATGCATAACTTCTTTGTGTTAGGTCCTCCATGGTCTTTGAGAAGTTCTGAGTAGGATCCTTTCCTAGAGATGTACATAAGGCAGCTCATAGGTCAACAGGATGCTGCTTTTCTCTGTGAAGACTTAAGTAGCTAAGTCCAAGTGTTTGGTTCTCTTTTACACAGCCAAATGATGCATACAAGTTCCATCCATCCAGATCAGGCTCTCTTTATGCAACTATGTAAGGCTTTAGACCTCAATGTGCAACTTATATTTGATTAGAAAACACAAGTACCTAGGTATTGTAATTTCCTTATTATCTGAGTTTAATTAAATCCTCAAATATAAGAAAAACAAATATGTGTATTGTACTTCAGTACAGAACACAGTGGATTAATTCCTCAACCGCTTCTTTACAAAGGCAATTTAACTAATTCCACCTACCTCTTTTGGCTGATCCATTGTTCACATATTACATGTGAAACCATAACATCCTCAGGTCACATCAACAATCAGCCAAGCTTCAGGAAAGAGCTTATAGATTTTTTGCATCTTTGATTTATTCAGCATAGTTCATCCTATCTCATAGAACCCCAATTTGAATCTCTTCTTCCACTGGTAGATTATTGTCCATTATCAACAGGCCTCACACCCGCATTCCTCCTGCCCATGCAGCAGATACCCTCTTCGGTAAGCAACACAAGGAGCATTTGCAGAGCTTGTTTCTATTACATTTTTTAAAACAATTATGGCTTCCCTTTCTCCATGGAATAGTTCTCCCTTTCCATTGTTCTCATTACACTCATATGTGTGATAGACACTATAGAGGGCAGCATGCTTTCAATTCAGGGCAACATGATCAAAGTTTACTAATACAGCCGTCCTTCCTGGTACATGGGTTTAATATCTGTGGATTCATTCAAGCCTGAATTAAAAGCATTTGGGGAAAATGCACCAATATGGAACATATAAAGTCTTCTCTCACTGTTCTCCAAACAATACAGTATTTACATTGAATGAATTATGAAAAATAATGTAGAGATGACTTAAACTGTGAGAAAGGATATGAATACAAGTTCAATCCACGTGAAACTATGCTATTTTTTATAAAAGATTTTTAGCATGTATATATATATTCATGTCTGTGATGAATCTTGAGACCAATCCCCCAACAGATGTTGACAGGCACATATGTGCACACATATCCTTGCATAAGTTCTGTAAGCTATTTGACCTTGAGAAAGAGCCTCAGCTCTCTAATCAAAAGAGTAGTAACACTTTTATAAGGGATTTATGAGCAATAGACGTTTACAGTTCCACCTTCGCTTATATGAAGTCAGGCATGTTTAGGGTACAAAGACTAGACGGATCTGGACATATAGCCCTACTTACCTACACACACACACACACACACACACACACACACACACACACACACACACACATCTAAACATATTTGTAGAAAACCAGTGGTCAGAGCTTACAAAAACAGCAGCAATTGCTATCAATTTAACTGTGATCATGATCTCATGATTACTGCCACAATCCTCATTACTAGAATGTTTTCTGTAAGGCTATCTGGATCTCCTCAATTCTTCATGTCAACAGCTCTAACAAGATTTGGCCCCCCTGATTGTTACTACTGTCCTGATAAACTGTGATAATCCCAAGGGGATATATCTTGTCTGTTATCACTTAGGTGTCTGTAAAAACAGGGAATTGTCTATACCAGAAGTTAAGGAACCCCCTCTTTCTGCAAACCACTCTTGGAAATTTCACTGGAACTCAAGATATGGCTCCTCCCTCCCAGGAATTTTGACCTTTTTCATTTCTCATCTTTGCAATTTTCTTTCCTTCCCAACCTCTTCTTCTTTTGCCCTCACCCCAAACCCCTCTCACTCATGCATCTCATGTCATTCACCTACCATGCTCTCCACATTCCTAGCTGCACTAGGAGCATCCTACCCATTGCATTCTGCTCTCCATGTCTTAGATGTCTTACTAATAACGGTCCAGTAATGAAGATCTGGTTAGGAATTCCACACTTTAGAATAAAGCTAGGGTTAAAAAAAATTGGACACTTTCATCCCAGTGTGTTATAATTACAGTGAGTTATTTCTGTTAATGAGATTCTAGGAGAAAGACATTTGGCTCAGGCTCAAGACAGGCAGACTGTGGTTGTGCGAGGCCAGAGCTTGCAAGGTGTCCAGAGAAGGCTTTGTCAGGTCACACAACCAGATACACAAAAGGGTAATTTCTTTCTCTCTCTCTCCCTCTCTCTGCATTGACCCTCAACTGGGAATGCCTCTAAGAAGGTCCCACTCTACACAGACACTCCAGGAAAAGGTGATAAGAAGATTACAAGTAAAGCCTCTCTTTAGCTACTCCACATCTCCTGTCAGACACAGCAAGTTAAATTACAGAGCTGGCCACAAGTGCATTGATCATCTGCCTAGCTTGTACTTCCCAAGATCTATGCTCATGATCAGCAAAATCATCTCAGCTAAGCCCATTTTAATATGGAGGTCTAACCCAATTCAGGGAGGTGAGATCAGGGCCTGGCCCTCACTGGCCAATGTTGAACTCTAGTGATGAATGATCTTCATCAATGAAGATTTCAGTTCACAAGAGGTGTTGAAAGGACTGAATACACAGATGACAGAACTCATGTTCTGAAAGGACTCATAGATGACTCCATCAGCCCATGGGCTCCTCCCTCATCTTGTAAATTACCAGATTGAAAACACAGACAGCATTGCTAAGAACGTCATTTTCCTGCTCAGAATTCCTATGTGAGCATTCAGGATGACACATTGAATAAGTCCTGCTACACTTCAGATTCCCTTCTCTTATTTATGAATACGATTTTTTGTTTGGACACACTGTTCTCTTACCCTTTAGTTACCCTCTTTTGACCTATAAAATATACCATGCTCTCTAACAAAGATATAAATTCCTTAAATGGTTTTGATAGCCCAGTCTTCTTACAAATAAGATAAGCCTTTCTGAGGCTGTAACAGAAAGAAAAGATAAATCATTTGAAACCCTTTAAAATTCTGTACATGACACCGTTCTTTATTAAAAAGGCCCATTGTAAATTGGAAAGTTCCGAAGTCTTTGTGGTGAGGGAGAATGAATTATAATGACATCACTGGGTCGTGAACTAGGCCCACTGGCCACTTTCCAGGATGAAATTGACTGGGAGAGATCAGATGAGCCCATTCGTAGCTGAAGACGTCTGGGAGGCAGCCAGGGAATCGAGGTTCAAGCCCCCTATTTAGGACATACTTCCTCTTCCTCTCCATCATCAAGCAGATTGGTGATTTCCCAGGCTAGGCATGGTGCCTAACAATACATTTCAGTCCATATTCTTAAGAACACCCAAAAAGTTCTCCTTTTTCCCCTATACCCATTCCCCAGTGAAAGATCTCATGAAAAATATTAACATGTCAACATCTGGCTGACACCTTGGGTATATTTTCATTATGCTGCTGATGGGAAGCATTTTGCCTTCAAATAAGCATAATTTGCCATTTTTTTCGTTCTCCTTTTTGTCTCTCTCCCAGCATAATAAATGGTGTCTGAAGCCCAAGAGAAACTCATTTCTGTTAACAGATCATTTGTAAACCTTTAAGGGCAGCTGGCGTGAAAGGGGCATTTTTCCCTTCTGTCTTAACTTTCCTCATTGTCTCTGTAAATGCAAAATGACACCTCATTCAATGCTCTCTGGTGTCATCTTAATCTCCCTTACTTTACACATTCTACCTTTTTGATATTGCTCGCGATGGCATGGAGGCTGTTACCTAATACTGTAATACCTATTATCTGAGGCATTTAGATACATAGACTCTAGCCAGCTAAGAATAATACAGATCAATTGCATGTCAGCAGCCCAATAAAGTCACCTAGAAGATTTTTTTCTTCTGAGTAGGAGAAAAAAAAAAAGGTGTCTACCCACCCGACCCTATAGCCAGCACATTTCAATATTAATATATTTTATGCATGCATGTGATAACACTTTACTTTCTTTATAGTTCTGTGGAAAGTCCCACTTCTCTCCGTAAAGATTATTGCCTATTCTGAGGGGGTTATGATTATAGATACTTACTAAGACAGGAATAATTGACCATAAAAATCCTTTTATATTCCCACAATTATTTTTGCATTGACTAAAAGTGTCAAGAAAATTTTGATTTTATTAACAGGTCCCTAATTTTGCCTTCATTTCAATTTTTTATCTGGACATCCCCCCCCGAAATATGTTTTTAGTCTGAGTTATTTGGCAATTGTACAAAAGAACAATTTGTTACAGAACCTTTACCGGATAGAAGCCCTATAATCTAAGCATAACATCGAGTATCAAATAAAATAAAAATGTATGAGATCAGCAAAGGGGACATGTTCCAAGGTAAGGGACAGATCTAAGGCCTAGAAAAAAGGAAGTTTAAATCAAAATTTGACTGCTCAGCTATGAAGTAAGCCTGCAGAACAAAGGGTCAAATGCAGCATTGACCCATCATTCCCCTCCACCCACCAATAGGTCAGATCCCGTCAGCACTGAGCCTATTTCCAGTAAGGCTCAAAAAACAGAGTTGTGCTGCCTAAGACATATTGTGGACAGTCCCAAAGGTCACTGGATAGGAAGGAGGAAGAAAGGCACTAGCTCCTTCCACAGGAATTGAGGAGGTGGAAAGTGCCTAATCGACTCATAAAAACAGACCCCTCTCTGCTAAATTAGAGTTGCTCCTGTGCTTGACTTGAAGACCCTAACTACAAGAAGCAAGAACAAACCAAAGGTCATGAGTGGACACTGTGGTCAGAATCATGACCACATCTCAGAAAATCTGAGCTCAAATAGGGAGGGAAAGCATTGCAAAGTCTCTGCTAACTGAGCATTTTGTTATGGAAGGCTCTAAATACACGGGCTTTCCATAAGTGGTGTGATGTCAAATGAAGGAGAAAGAGAAGTAACTCAAGGCTTTATTTCACTCACACAAATCAAACCTATCTTAGGTAGCTCATGAATGTACATTGTGAGTTATAGTTCTCTTAAAAAGACAGTGAACATAATTAAAGACACAAGTTGTAGGTTCTTCATAATCTCAGACCACCAATGAAACATCAAGACGTGGGACCAGATACCTTCCTCAAGTGGTGTAAATAGAAACCTGCTTTCAGTAGTCACTGCCCTCGTTTCTTTTCTATCTACAAAATGAACAGACCACAGAAAAACGGTTGGCTCTGAAGAATCAGATGTAACGGAGAAGGCAGTTATCCTCTTCACAGTTAACTGACAGGCAGAATGGGAACTTTTAAGAAAAAAGCATTAGATATTCAGAAAACAGAACTGACTAAAAGCATGAGATACTCAGAAAACAGAACTATTACTCTTCAGTTAAGAGCTTGCTGGATCTGAGAAATGTTGCATATTCTAAGCCTATCATCACAGAAAAGGAAGATAGACTTTTGAATGACCTGGGCATGTGCTTATCTGAATTTGAGTATCTATTAGAATTCTCTGGACTATCTCAAAGAAGTTCTGGAAAATGGGGTGGAGCTTAGGGAACTGACTGCAGTTTGCTCATGAGTGTGGGGATAGTCTGGGGTGTTTCCAGAAAGAAGATGGAACCACTGCCTCCTAACACAGAAGCCCTGGCTCTCAGAGTATAAAGGACACTGGACTCCAACATTTTATATCAGGAATTGTGGGATGAGAGAGAAACCAAGAGGCTGCTGTATCAGTTCAGAAAGAGAAGAGATAAAAAGTTCTGGAGATATTAAAGGAATGGGTAGGAACTTCCAAAATACTGCTTTATGGTAAACTATATTATTTTACAGAAAATGACAAAAGGATCAGGGTTCTGAATCCAGATACTTCTGGGGCAAGTGGCTTTCCACTGATGTATATTGTATTAAACATCTATCACATAGAATTGATAAAGCCAAAGAATATTCTAGACAAGAACACTTGCAGTTCAGACAAGTCTGCTTTTCTTCCTTCCTTCCTTCGTTCCTTCCTTCCTTCCTTTCTTCCTTTCTTTTTTCTTTGTCTTTCTTTCTCTCTCTCTCTCTCTCCCTCCCTCCCTCCCTTCCTCCCTCCCTCCCTCTCCCCCCCTCTCTCTTTCCGCTTTCTTCTCGCCTAGTATTCCCTGCCCACAGCACAGAAGTGAAGGAGGCTTTCAATTCTTCCTGGACAGAATCAAGCAATGTCCTAGTGATGTCATAGTTGTATCAACATGACTGAGAAGAAGAAATCTCATGAGACATAATGACTTCATAAGAAGTGCCTATGAGCATGGCTGTGAGGCATGTCCTGGATTGTTTATTCATGTGGGTCTGGGTTGTATAAGAAAAGTAAGTGAGAACAGTAAGGGAAGCAAGCTAGTAAAAAATACTTTGACATGGTCTCTCCATCAGTTCCTGGTTTTGGGTTCTTGCGTTGGTTTTCTGCCTTTGCTTCCTTCATGATGAACTGTAATCAGGAAGTAAAAGCCAAATCAGCCTTTTCCTCACAGCTGATTTAAGGCATGTTGTTTTATCTTAACAACAGATACTAAACCAAGACATCCTCCTAATAATGAATTTCTACCTAGAAGTATCATATAAAACATGACTTGTCTTCTTTGATTTAGGTATAGTCAATATATTGTCACAGCAATAGAAAACAAACTAGAACATTAAGGAGAGCCAGAAGATCTTGACAAAAGAGGGGAAGAGAATGAGACTATAAAGGGAATTGGGACATCTCTTTTAAAATCCAAGCACAGGGGGTTTTGTCTACTCTCATGGCAGTGAAAGAGAGGAAGAAAATAGACAAAATAATGAATATAAAACCTTGGCTTTTAAAATAGGAAAAAAATAACACCAGTTTTGATTATCTGTTAGGAAATTCCACATACTGGATAGTTTGTAAAGAAAAGAACTGAACTTCTCCCAGTGTGACTGCTAAGAAACCAAAGGTTCAGGATTCTATATATAGCAAGAGTCATGAGACCGAGAGAGAAAGAGAGAGAGAGAGAGAGAGAGAGAGAGAGAGAGAGAGAGAGAGAGAGAGAGAGAGAGAGAGAATCAAACACATTTCTCTTCATTTTCTTCTTATAAATCTACTCCTGTCGTAACTTTCTCATTCTTATTGTAACTAACCCACTCCTGTGATAACAGCAGTGATGCCTTCTAAGGATACAGCACTCATAATTATAAGAACTCTTGAAAGTCTCATCTCTTTATACTGCTATGTACCTAGAATTTAGTTTCTATCATAAATTCTGTCGTACTCATTCAAACTAGAGCAGTAAATTTTCATATCTAAGAACTGGGAAGCTAGAGGATCCTGTCAACTTAATTTTAAAGAATAGAAGAGATAAATGTTGACATAACACAGGGGCTGACAGGCTGGGAATGATTAACAGAATTGCAAACCACAACCAAGAGGCAACTGTGGTATGTTATATCCAAATTAAGTTTCGCATTGTATTAGCTACTTGTCTGAAGGCTGCAACAAAATACTTAATGAGCACAACTGTGCTAAGTTTGCCAAACTGACACAAACATAGACATCTGGGAAGAAGGAATTTCAATTGAAAAATTGCCTCCATCTGATTGGCCTTTAGGCATACCTGTAAGACATTTTCTTTATTAATGATTGATGTCGGAAGGCCTAGCCCATGGTGGGGGGGTAATACCCACCCACTGCAGATGGTCCTAGCTTGCATAAGAAAGCAAACTAAGTAAGTGGTGAGCAATAATCCAGTATGCATCAGTCCTTCATGGCCTCTATGTCAGTTCTTGCATTGAGTTCATTCTCTTACTTTCTTCATGGTGGACAGTAATTGGGCTGCATGAGCCAAATAAACTGTTTACTCCTCTAGTTACTTTTATTCATGGGGTTTTATTACAGTGGTTAAAAGGCAAATTATAACAGCAATCAAGTCAGGAAGAGCCAACAGTGCAATGGCCCAGTCCATCATCCCAGTAGAGTCATCTTTCTTGGCACCTGGACATCCTTCAGACTCAGGATGCAGGGAGCAAAAGCCTAACCAAAACAAACAACAAAAACGTAAACTGCTAGTTTCCAGCTTGCTAACATCACCTTCTGATCCAGTCAGAGATCCAAGGATATGGAATGATGATGGAATGGTGATGGGTGAGCCTTCCTAGCCTTGTGAAGCTAATCTAGGTAATTCTTATTTATATACATGAAAAACATTCTCTTTTTTGAGAATGATTCTGGATCCCACCACTCTGACAATCAAGGTTAGCCACGACCCTCAGTAAACCAGTTACATGTCCAAGAATTCGTCCTACCTTCCAATCTGACCAAAGCAATGTCCTAATGACTTAATCAGTTATTCCTTATGACACAAAGAAGGTTGAGTTGAGTTCTTAGGGATCATTTGATGTATGACTACTAGCTACTAGTTCCAAAACAAAGTTCTACTGTCATGAGAGGTCAGAATATTCCTTCCTTCCACAGAACCATATTGCTTAGCCAGATTCACTGCCACTTTGGACTTCCCTTCCAACTGTCAGATTCCATTTGAAGGTTGTATTGGTTAATTTTAATCATCTAGGACAAAATTCCTTATGAAAACAGCTAAAGAGAGTTGGGGTTTACTTTTTCAGGACTCAGCTCCCATCTTCCACTTTTAGCAATATCTCTTCTATTTCTGCTACACTGCATTTTCCAGGTGAGTTGGACCACAAGCATTTATCAGTCTCCCTGTAAAAATGCTAAAATTATAGACACATGTCATATAGTGTAGCGAGAAGTTTTGTTTCCTTAGATCACAGAAATAGTGTAAGAATGTGTTTTTATTTTAATCCCAGGTATGAGATACAGAGCTGCTACAGATTGTCCAGAGCAGCTGACTATGATATGCCTCATGCTCTAGCATAGGCTTAATTTTACCAGCTGCTGATAGTTTTCCCAAGTGTGTGATGTTTGGAATTCTGGAGACTTTTCAGAGGCTATATAAATGCTAGAGCACCAATTAATGCGTCTGGGTGGCCAAGGAACTAAATGGCCCTAATCAACAAGAAGTTGTCTAATGATATCACCACCCCCTTTCTGCTCTATTCCTTTTTTCTCCTGCCAAATGATAGGGGCTGGAAGGGAAGAAGTGGAGAAGTGGAGATGAGTGGAAGAAGAAAATAGAGCCCACAAAGAAGCTAAAATTTCTATTATGTCACAGTAAGCTTTTTTCATTAGATTCTGGTATCTGCCAAATAACCAGGCTTGTCACCATTTGTTCACTGAAGGGAGTCTAATTGTTTCCAACCTTGAATTAACCAACCACCCATTCAAGATCATAGACACTCTTTATGGTGGCTGATAGCCATCAAATCATTATGTTTTTGCATGCTTATCTGGCCCCAGATTCTTCCCATGAAATCAATGTTGAATGGGCCTTATAAAGAAGATACCATTTTATTTTGTCCTAGAACAATCAAGAGTGTTAGAGAAATTCATTTCTTTAACAGTAATATCAAAATCAGCTCCAGTGATATTCACGAGTAAAGTGGGGGGTGACACACACCTACTAATGCTTGGTGTTCAATGAACTGTTTAGTCCAAAGACATGTGCTTTCCTCAGCATCAAGTCTACTAGCAAAAGGATGAAACCCTACACGGTTATAAAGAAAGTAAATGTGAAATCTCTTGGATTTTATCCATGTATTTGCACATCTGTATAATGCATTAATGTGTGCACTATCAGCATACACATGTACAAGTATGTACTTTTAAATTGATGGAACTGTGAAGAATACCTGCAATAGACTATCATCCTGCCAGTGGTGTCATCAAAGTACAGTATGCACACAACTCTAGCATTGTGAATATAAAGCAGGAAGTAGTAAATGTCAAAGAAACCCACAGATGTGGTGCAATTATAGTGCTAAGGCGGCAAGGGTTTCCTGTAGAAAGGACCCAGAAGAGGCTCTGCAGAGGAAGTGGCATTTTAAAATAACATCTGCCTTCTGTGCTGGACTTTTAGACCAACCACTGACAATCTTCTCACTACTGTGGGACCACGAGTTGCCCTTCCTGATAGCAAACACATCCCTTTCCCTGCCCATGCACCTCTCAGGCACCTGTTTTTCATCTCTTTCTTCAAAGAGCTTTTGCTCTTTAATTATCTAGGAGTTCACACTTCTGTACCCTTATCCCCGGAAATATTAACTCATTGCTACATTCCCGATTTTCTATGAGACAGGAGCAACCATCAGACCATGATAATGCCTTAAACTCACAATGACCACAAATAGAGCATTTTGGAATCAATGAAATTTGGTCTTCCAAAGAAAGTGAAAAATCTGTCATCTCATTGGGAAAAGACAGGGAAACGAAAGTTTTTCTTGTGTGTGATTCCCCAATGACATGATGTTTGATCCAATCACTCAGGTTTCACTGCATTCTCCTTTTTCCACCTTGGAAACTAAGTTTTAGAAAACATGAGAGAGCTGTCTCCATTCGCAACGCTGCAGTACAGAGTGGCTGAAGTGAAAAGCATGCAGTTGCCTTCCTTGTGTGATGCTTCCAAGTGAAATGCATTGGCAGAGACCATAGAAGCATTACGTGAAAGTTATTTAAGATGTTGCTTTGTTGCTTTGACAAACATTAACATTGGCCCTTTCATAGCATCCTTCATGATCACCAGGGATGGGCATCTCTAAAGTCAAACCAATGTTCTTGGACAAAAGGTATCTGTACCCTGACAAAGAGAAAATGGAGGAAGACAATGCTTATTTAACCTATTTTTCTTACTCTGTCCTTTTCTCTTAATCTCTTCCTCTTCCCCCACTCTCCACTTTTGCCATCCTAAGGTGGTAATGATGGGGTAAAGCTTCTCTTAGAATTACAACTTACTCAACATGAGTCTGACCAGGTTCTTCAGTTCTTAGAATGGCCCAAGATTTGAATCTACTTACATCTTATATATGAGAGGATAGAAAGATTCTTAGAGACCAAAGATTAGAAAGTTTGTTATGAGACTGTGTTCCCTAGGAATATCAGAAGCCACAACCATAAAGTCCCATCTTCATGACTGTCTAAAAATTTGCTGAACGAGGACCAAATAGGTACTCCAAAGTAGCAACAGTAATACTGTGAGAACTACACAACAGGCAACTAAGGAATGCTGAGGGTGCTCTTCCCCAGAGAAGAGCACACCAATTGTTTATGCAATAACTAATGTTTATCCCTGACAACACATGTAAATATTATTATACAATTATACATGCTGAGGAGGTTCTACTTAGAAATGTGTGTGTGCATGCACACATACATTCCACACACATACATGCTTGTCACAACTGAAAGAGAGCAAGAAGAAGAAAGGAAGAGAAATTATGCATATACGCTGAAATATTTTTTAAAATATTTTAATAAAATATTTAAAATTTTAAGTTTGAATATAATCTAAAAGTTTTCAACACATTTTGAAGGAAGTCACAAATGAAGAAAATGATTTGTAACAAAAACCAGAGAGTCATCAAAATTTCAAAAAAATAAACACAGCTTTGACATTCAAGGCTAAAAGCTTCATAAACAATGGAAGTGTTTATGGTGACTGTTTTCATTAAAAGGTGTTTGGAAAGTGGCTGTACAATAAAAGGTGGTTCTACTGTGTCTCTAATATAGACACTGAGCTCACAAAATGTACAGAATTTCGATATCATTAAAGGACATCTACACAAGTAGGTGCCTATTTGAGGGAAAATATGAGAAGTTTGGAAGGCAGTATAACAGGATATTAGCAATCTGCCGATGTGTTTAGATATAGACTTGGTGATGACATTCAGAGCCTGGGTTCTCTACTCTTCTAATCACGCAATATGTTCTGATTTGACAAATGCTTGTCATGTTCAAAGACTCTGGCAACTCTTCCCAGGAAACCTTTCTTTAATTTAAATTACCTGCTGCCTCCCAATTACTGCCAGTTTAAAGGTAGTTTGTGTCTCTCTCTCACTTTGCTCCTGGATATGTGACTCCCAAGAAGCAGCCTCCATATAGCTGTTAAAAAGAGCAATTGCTGCAGGAAGAAGCAAGTTGAGGTTTGGGTTCATGTTTCATATGGTTAGCTGTGTAATCTTTGGAAAGCCACACTCTCTCCTATTCATCATGCTTGTCTGAAAAGAACTGAATGCACATGCAAAACAGCACAAGGCCTGAGCTATACACCCCGAGTGATATAAAGCAGGGTACTAATCTGTCTAGCCTATCCTTTCTACTCTGAAGTCTAAACTCGCTGATATGTTTAAGTATAACTTACATTCTGGTTCTTTAGTTATAGCTTTCTGTTAACCACTCCAGACATTTTTGATTGTTTTATTTTAATACTTTACCTCAAATAGTCATTTAGTGCTTTTAGATATAAATATAGATACAGATACAGATATAGATATAGATAGATAATGTTCCTTCATTCACAGCTAGTATTTTCCAAGCTTCACATCCCAATGGAATGCCTGAAACCCTTTATAACACTGAACCATTCATGTGCTGGTTTTCTGTACACACATTTCCATGATGAAGTCTAACTTATACTTCAGCACAATAAGAAACTGACAACGGCGACACAAAAAATAGTGCCATCATAAAATGCAGCAAAATAAAAGGGCTCTATGTGTTTGTTCTCCCTTCCTCTGGAACATTTCCTTTAATATTCTGAGAATGCAGTTGACAATGAGGAGCTAAAGGTCCTGGAGAGGACATTGTTGGGCAGAGGACCAGTACATGCACCAGGATGTGTCACTGCTGTTTAGCATCCACCACTTCTCTCCTTTCCTTGTAGCTTGGGCCATAACATCCACCATGTTTCTCCTTTACTATAAGCTTGGTTGAGGAGGAAATGAATCTTTCCAAGATGACTTTTGAATACTCGACTTAATAGCTGTGGTGTTGAATGAAACCTGAAGTCTAGGATCCTATTCTTTCTTGGTTCCCTTACAACTTGCTGAAAGGCTGTATCAGTAGCCTGTGGGTGGTACCCAGTGACTTGATTGGAGCTGTCAAGATAGACTGTCACCATTTCAAAAGACAAGAGGGCTCAAAGAGGCCCAGAATAGTTCTGCCTCTTGTGAGACTGTGGACAGATGCCAAGAACATCAATTGGCGAGTGCCTTTGATAAGAAGAAGTGAAGGCAATGGTCGCATACTATACCATCTTTTCCCTTTAGTTCTATCAGTTAAGAAGATTATCCTAGAGTCGGGTTTCCATGGGATAGAAGCTGAATAAATGTGAGAAGCAAGTTAAAAGTACATCTAGTGAGCTCCCTTTCGTGTAGATTTCTATTCCTATAGAAATTATTGGAGTGTCAGCTTTACTATAAATCCCCATGCTCTTCGTCAACAAATAACAAATGCCCAGACTAATTTTATTTATTTCTAAAAACAATGGATGTTAGTATTAGTAGTGGTATTAATATTAGTATTAGCTCTCTCAGTTTCCAAGCTGTGACCCACATCAATAAGTATATTTTGATTTTTGAATTTTCCCGACTGGGCAGTAATGTGTCTCTGATACAGACTTCTTCTCAGAGTGCCTGCCAAGATCTTCCTAATCAAGCAAAAGGTAAATTCTCATACTGATCTCTTGCAGATGATGTGCAAAGTCTGTTGGAAGCAACCATTCATGTAGGAATCATGCATTGGTCTGTGGGTTGAGATCTGTATTAAAATAATGTTGAAATTTTAAAAAGCAAAGAAGAGTCATAAAATCATTTTTGTAATTATGGTGCCCCATCAATGAAAGTTTAATTGTTTGGATTCAGCCAATTATCAGATTATTATTATTATTATTATTATTATTATTATTATTATTATTATTAAAATAAATGAAGAGAAAGGTCAGAATTTAAGAAGCCTTTGGCCATAAATATAAATAAGAATTTGGAATGTCAGGGAATAAAATGTGCTTTGTTCTTCTTTGAATAGTAGGCAAGGGAGGTCTGTTGATTCCTTCTTACTCAATTCTATTGACCTGTCAAAATTTTTTTGAGAATCTAGTAACTTCCATTATATTGTTACACACATATTTACTGCTGTCTCTTTTATGAGACCCTGCTTGTACTGTTTCCTGTTCCTTTTCCCCCTTTCTTTATTTGCATGTCACAAAAGTTCTGAATTTGTGCAACTTTCAGATAATTATTTTTCTGAACTCTCCAGAGGTTATTTCATTGCTTCTCTCAAGTCTTCTCAGGGTCAGTGAATCATCCAGATAATTCTGTGATCTCTTCCCAGTCTTAACGAAGAAACTGAAATTTTTTCATAGTAACACATTTGGAAACAAAGCTTACTCCTGAAACATTCATTGGCTTCTCGTGATTATAAAAGAAGTAGAGATAGGAAAATATTTGAAATGTATAAACAGGACAACACTTGAATCCTACCTCCCCAGAAACACTGTTTGGACTTTAATTTATGTCTTTCAGATAGATAGAAACACACACATGTGCAGAGATTTGAACTCTATTTAAACTTGTTTTAGAAAGTGAACATTTTCCTTTGTTACCAAATAGTTCACAAAATAAATTTAAAATTATTTTCATTTGTTACCTGAATAAATAATACTTTAATTAAAATTTCAATAGCATTTTAAATTATTATGAGTTTTACCTGAAAAAGCATCTCTTTTTATAATGTGGCTTGACAGTTTAATTTGATCTGGTTATCCGCCCTCTCCCTAATGGATGACTCACACAATTAAGATTCTCCTTTAAATCCAAAGAGTTTACAAATCGCAATGTGCCCTTTTGAAATATTCTGCCAGCAAAAAGCAAGGAAGAGAAAATGGAAAGGTTCAGGCTATGAAGAATACTCTGTGCAAAGGAGATGACAGCTGAGTTCTGAAAATGTCCCACCGCCACCCTACCACCCAACAACCCCACTACCCCACCACCCAACAACCCCACCACCCCTGTAACCACCCTACCATTCCATCACCCTACTATTCTTACCATCCCACCAAAACACCACCCCCACCATCATCCCACCACCCCCATCAACTCCACCATCCCACCACCCCTACCCCCTCCACCATCCAACCACCCCAACCACCTCCACCATCCCACCACATCCACCATCCTACCACCCCCACTATTCCACCACTCCCACCACCCCCATGACGCTGAAGTTGAGAAGCAGTCAGCAGAGCCATGCTGGAGACATCATTCTTGAACCAGAACTTGAATTTCTGGTGGACTCAAGTCCACCAACTCCAACTCTTGAAGATCTTTCAGTAACGAGTTGAAAAGTCAATAGAGAAACAATTAGGAATATTTTTGTGACAGGATTTTAAAATGTAAAAGGTTATAGAAATTCAAATTGCAGCGCTTTCAATGAAGTTTGATGGGTGAGTACCCAATCTTTACTTAATCCATGGTAATCAGCAGAGGCTCCCACACTGTAAGAGCAGAACAGAGCAGATACACAGGAAGTGCTTCTGGACATCTGTAGAAATTGGTTGTTGTTTCTCACTGTAGACTATGAGAATCTGTGTAGAACAGCATTAGAAACATATGCATCCTTCCTCTTTCATCTCTCAGCTCCAGGGTCCCTCAGAATGTCAGAGGGGTGATTTATGCACATCAGGGGACAAGAAGATTGTCAGTATTCATTCATTATCAGAGCTGCCTTTGAACTGCAGGAAAGCCACCATCTTGATTTGGTTCCCTCCCCAAATGTTCTGTGTCTGCAGCATGAAACATTAGTAAGTCCTTTAAACTTCTTGTTATCTTGAGACAGGGCAAGACCTTTCCCCAATTTATTTAGTTATAGAGGAGGGAAATGAGAGATTGGGTCCTAAATGCTATTCAATGGCATGACATGGTTTTCCCTGGAAGCCTGCCAGAACCGATGCTTATGAGGTGTTTGTCTGATGAACTGTACCCCTATGACATGAAGCAGAGCCCAGAGGAGGTGGCAGTCCATCCTTCTAGCTTAGGTTTGATTTACAAAGCAAGAAGATCATTCAAAGTCCATGGAAGCCAGATCCACAGCCCTAAGATAGTCTAGCAAAAACAAAAAACAAAAAAACAAACAAACAAACAAACAAACAAAAAAAACAAAAAGAAGAAGAAGAAGGAATGCTGGGAAGCTGGGAACTTATGGGCACCATGTGGGAAGTGGGGTGAGATCAACTGTTGTTCAAGTATTTTCATGGAGGCGAGCTAGAGCCTATACTAACTGTGCTGTTTGCCTTAGTAATAGGAAGTCTGGAGAATATTTATTAGCCTGTATCTGTGGATTACCGAGATCATATCTAATAAAGTGAGCCGTGCTATAAAAGAACGGAAATGCCTAACACAGTGGACATAAACAGAAAAGGAAGTTATGAGGAGGAAGAATGCCCCAGGATTAAAACAGCACAGTCAGTAGTGTGGGATGGGTCTGCACATTTGACGTGAAATTCTTACACCAGAGGGTATCTGCATTCCCGAAACTTAGCTGTGGTCTGTGCTCTTTTCTGTCTTTATGGCCAAGCTGAAGGGTAGGTGCTGATTTTCCTCCTGGACCCCCAGATTCTGGGACATTTCTATAGAAACATATGGATCTTTTGGCTGTCCTTACAAACCATATAGGAACTCTGGTTATCTGGGAATCTGTATAAAATTCTGTGTAACCGCAGGAGGTATAAACAATGTTGTAGGGTCTCCAGTGAAAAGTTCTGTGTTTGTTATAGGAATGTAGCAGATTGAGGTCATGAATGGGGCAAAAAATAACCTCCAGAATCCTTCCACTCAAGGTCAATACTATGCTGGAGGTCTATTTACCGGAAACTTTTCTTTTCTCTGTCCTTTATTTTATTTACTTTTTTTTTTTCCTGAGACAAGGTCTCAGGATGTACCCATGGTTGGCCTGGCGTAAACTGTCCCCAAACTCACAGAACTCATCCTGTCTTCCCGTCCCAAGTGCTGGGGTTAAAGGCACATGCCACCATGGCCAGCCCAGCTCCTATATTTTACTGTGGTCTTTTTTCTCTGTTGTGCTAATTCAAGGTTTATCATAACCTCCTGCTTTTCCACTTATCCACATTCTCTGTGTCTTCTGCACAAAGCATTGCTAATTAGGCATTAGGCAGACACAGCTAGATATCTGGGGGTGTCACAGTGCTCAGATGCTAAAACTAAAGCTAGACTAAAGCCCCAAAGAGGGCTTCGTCAAAGCATAAGACAAATGCAGCTGTTACCACATTATTTTTTCATCTTCTAATTTCACTCTTGGCCATGATCTTTTAGTCTGGATGAAGACCAAAGTAAAATGGAAAGGTGGGCTGTGGAAGAAAAGTCAAGGGAGAAAAAAAGGAGAAGGAAGAAAGAGGCATTGAAAAGAAAAAAACAGAATACATCTGGTCCTGCTGAGAGTAACAGCGTTTATGTGGATGTGTAGACAAGATTGTGTGTTTAAACATTCAGAAGTCGGTGTCTGTGAAATGCGTCGCCTCTCTTCTGTGGCTCATGCATTTGCAACTTTGTAGAGAAACATAGACTGGAATCAGGACTCATTCTTTCCAAGACAAAGAACTCACAGTTGAATTTCTTTTGTCACCTTTCCTTCCGGAAAGATATTGAGGAAGAGTCAGTACTGCAGTGGCCAGTGCCTACAAGGACATCTTCCTAAACCAGCTGATGGGCCAGATGAAAAGCATTAACAGGAGCCAACTCAGAGGAACCCTAGCCCTGCACCGAAATCCTGGCCTGTGACACCAAATGGAATCCTTATTCTTCAGGCTTGACCTTCCTCAATTTGTTACGCTGTCCACCTTCACTTTTTAGAGGGCTTCCTTCCTGCGAAATCTGAGCATCATAGCTGTGTTCGTCTGCGATACGAAGAACTCTGTTACTACTTGCTGTCTTCATGGGAACAGCCTGAGAATGTAATCTGAGCTGGCTCGGAGCTACCCCAACACAGACCCATCATAACACCAAAGTGTAGATTTATAGCATGCTTCATGTATATTTTCTTACTCCAAAAGCCACACCCCCCTTTTCACAGATACATACACAACATGTCATGTAGAAAATATAAATTGTTGATCATACAGGCACTTTCCTTCTTTTTAAACCTTTCCAAAGGTCTTTTTGTTAAATACACCCAGATGCCGTTTGACAGATGAGGGGCTAATTGCTCTGTGAATTACCTCTATCGATTCCTGTTTCATGTTGAGCCAAACAAACAAAAGATATTAATGCTTGGGAAAAAAATGAATGATGACCTTTCTCGGCAAACACAGCTTGCGGTCTCTGATTATCGGTGATTCTGGAGAGCAGCGGTCAATGGCCATAGCAGTAACGTCATGATCGCTATAATAAGCTTGCCTGACCTTCTCTGCCATGTTAAGTGGTTTAAATTTATTTGCCCAACAACAGAAGAGCTTTTATTTAAAGTCACAGAACATTCAATTCAATTGAAAGATGGAGTGTCTTCTTCTGACTCCCTTCCTTGTAACCTTCCTACACCTACATGCAAAGACCTCTGCCTTTGCCACCAGGAACCAGACCTCAATGCTGTTGAAAAAGGGTACAGAAAGGTTCTTTCTGTTTAGCACCCTGGGAGCCATTTTTACTTGCCAGGTTGTTTTTATTAAGTTTAAAATAAAATTCAGAATTATTTCAGTTCTCTCTCTCTCTCTTTTTCTTAACTTTTGGCCACAGTGTGTGTCAGGTTCCAAACCATTTGAGCCCATCCAAAGTCAAGAATTGAAGGAGACTAGTCTGAAGCACCTGAGCCAGAGATCAAAAGCTCAATTCTATTTTTATCTCAGATAAGTAGGACATTTTAGGAGTCATTTCTTTGTGCCAGAGGATAGCTTTTCAGTTCTGTAGTGGAGAAAACAGCAAGGCAGTTCCTACCTCAGAACAGCCTTCTTATCATCCCAGATGCCTCTGGTTAATGAGAGCTTTATATCTTATACCCCAGCAGTTAACAGAATACGGTTGTGGGCCCTTTAAGGGCCTTCTGATCATTTCCTCTATACGTCTTTGTGTATAATGGTGAAAATATGCACAGAACCCTTGGTGTTTAGGAAGGAAGTGTCTGCATCCCCCATCCAAGATGGAAATGAAAATATCTTGAAAAGGGGGGGGGGGTGCTGACATTTCCACTAACTTCCTGATGCAAGGAATGCCAAAAGTATCCAGGAAGTAAGTAGTTTCTCTAAGAATATTTGGGGCCCTGCGCTCTAAGATCAAAGCAGGAAGTGCAGAGGGAAACACCACAAATAATCAAAAGACATCCTGCTTTCTTCTCACGGTGTCAAGCAGCTAGCTCTGAGTTTAGGTGGAGAGCCCAGCAGTTTCAAAGGGATTCATCTCAAATACCCTATCTACTCTTCTCTCTAAATCAGGACTCAGAAAACTGCTGCGACATTTTCAAGGACACTTGACCTTACTGTCTATGGGAAGTGCCATTCGGATTTCCAGAAAGTTCAAGGCACGGGTTCTGCACGGGACTGTTACTTTTTAAGCCAGGTGCTCCGAATATTTCTCAGTGTTTACAACCGCCATGTACTTTCTCTTCCTGAAATGCTATTGTGTGTGTCTTTCCTTCGACTCTACTGCCTTCCTCAAACCCGGTTCAAACAATTTAACATTAACCCCACTCCCATACGTGGGACACCCGCACTGAGGACTCCCCATCTTATCCAGGTCACACTTGGGCTTCATGCTTGGCACATGCGCTTATCGGCTGCTCCACTGACCTGTCTTTTGCCGGTTTGAACTCTGCAGCTCAGGCTTCTGCCATACATTTGGGCTTAGTAGGTGAACATCCAATGTTTGAGAATGAATGAATGAATGGATGGATGGATGAATGGATGGATGAATGGATGGATGGATGGATGAATGGATGGATGGATCATTGCTTCAGTTAATCATTGTGCAACCAACTGTTCTAGGCCTTATTAGCTCTAGTGAACTGTGCTTTAATAGTCCTCCGTAGATCATCTGGGATTGAGTTGCCCATTGCTAACCTTGATGATGCTGGGCAAGTTGGGAAAGCTTACTCATGAATGTTCTTTATTTTTCATTTGAGAGAGAAAATCTTGTTCAGGCATTCTTTTTAAAATAGCCACAGCACTTTCACGGCCTCTTAAGTCCTGTTATTTCTACTACTTCCTATGGGTTGGAGCAAATTGTAAGGCCAGCCCTAGATCAAAGATTGAAGTAATGAATTTTTGTCCTTCAGTCATATGACAAACACTGCTTCTCAAAATAAATACCAAGGGGAGGTGAGAAAGTTGCTCGCAGGAACATGGGCTTGGGAAATGGCTCATTTGCTAGTGTGGTTGCCATACAAGCACAGAGGCCTGGGTTCAGATCCCAGCACCCGGGTAGGAAGTTGGGAGGGTGAAGTCTATCTACAATCCCAGAAGTGGAGAGGTGAAGGCGTGAGAGCACCCTTGCAGTCTAGAGAAACAGCATCAGTAAGGATGAGAACATACATACATACATACATACATACATACATACATACATACACACACACACGAAAAGTGATTACGGCAATAAAACACATCTATTAAGAAAATGTTGGTAATCACATGACAATCAGATGTTTGTTTGCCAATTATTAGAACATTTCTAGAAAATGATAGCAGTATTAGTTTTTCTCCTTCATGTCAGCAACACAGAACATGGTGACTTAAATGTGGTCTATAAATAAATGCTTATAAAATTGGACTACAATATCGCTGGGCCAGAGAAGAACGGCATTAACCACCCAAGTCTTGGGATCTGAGCTTGATTCCCTGGATCTACATAAAAGTGGAGGAAGGGAGTCACCTTCATAAGTTTGTCTTCTGACCTCCACACGTGTGTTTGGACATACACATGCCTATCCTGCCTCACACATGTAAGCAAAATAAACTGTATAGTCTCAAATTTAGAAAAGTCACAATAGGAAAAATCCCGATGGCTTTATTTTTTCTGTACTTTTTAAAGACAGAATTCTCAGGGGACAGATGTGTTGTTGATATAAGATAAAAAGCTAGATGGGAAATGTTAACTTTAATGAGTAAAAATAGTTTCATGCTCCTTGTTCACACATGTTACACATGGAAGTTCATTTAAACCAGTGCAAGCCCCCAGTAAGAACACACAGGCGGGTGCTTCCCTTATGCCTCCTAAGGTCACTTTTTAAATGGGCTTAGAGAAATCCCCAGTTAAGGCAACCCCATTGTTACTTCCTTACAGAGAATGGGCTCCATCAGGTGGACCTTAAGTCTCTCAAGTCTAGGCATTGATTTACAAGAAAGAACATAGCTTAGAAATGGGAGAGGAGAAAAAAAAAAAGCTAAAACCCTGGCAATAATCAACCCGTGTGAATTCCTGGCCCTCTTCCCTGGGGGGGCCCAGTGGGGCCCACTGCACTGGGCCAACCCCACACAGCACACACTGGATTGGTGGTCCTCTTATCAGGGAGAATTCCACCAACTCGGCCAAAACATACAGAAGGAAGCACACACACAAAAAATAATGTGAGCCTTGGATGCAAGTCTGGGGATTGAGTTTTGTATAAAGCTAATAAGGAGAGGAGGAGAATTTTTCTTCACTGTTTTTTTTTTTTTTTTTTTTGTGTGTGTGTGTGTGTCACACGACAAGCACTAATGAGATGAATCTTTATCATATCTGAGTAGCTTTATGGCAGATAGTGGCATATTAGGTGACAAAAGGGACGCTTTTGGTTATTCCTCCGATGTTTGCTCTATAAACACATTATTTCAACGTGATGCAATTGAAACCATTTCCGTCTGCACTGCTTGACTTTTATTCGCATGCCACACCTGTTAGGCACAATTACGATATGCTGCACAAGGTCCCCTTCCAAGACCTTATCTTGGGTTAGAGCAGATTGCCAGGGTCCCGGACTACAGCCACAAACCAGTGAGTTCTGTGAAGTAACAGGAGGGTTGCCCGACTGAATCCTTCTATCTACCAGAGTTTACGAAACAAATCTTTCAGATGTCTGAAACCATGAGTAGATGAATGAGCCAGCCTTTGTCCAGCTCAGTCTCCTGGATTGTACTGACAGGCCGAGCTTTCGTTACCTAAGGCCGTCTCTACCATCACAATTTTTTCACTACATTTTTCTGAATTTATAATCCCATTCCCTATTCTCTGAACAACCACCTGTTAAATAGCTCTTTGAAGGGTCTGTGGATGTTGAATGAACGGCCCCATTCAACTGGAGCAACAAAATTGAGACAGCGTTCTCATGCCCATCCCTAAAATTCTACTGTGACCCTGGACTCAGAGAATTGACCGTTCTTAATACATGCTGTGTGATTATCAGTGTCTCATTGTTTGAGCACAGAACACTTAAATTGGCTTTCAGATGGAAACCAGGAGAATGCAATGTTCTCGTTCTTATTTTTCTCTACTGACATGGTATTCCGAAAGAGAGGGGAGAAATTGGAGGTAGGGGTGAGTAGAGGAAATCAGTAAGATGGGACCCCAAGATGTTTTGTTAGATACAGCTGCAGGATTCTGCAAGCACATGCCTAGTTTCCAATGGACTTCAGAAAGGCGAATTCATACAAGTTATTTTGCCATAAAAGGGAATCATCTCTCAAGTTTGCTTTCCTAAAATCCTGTGAAGCTGAATGACCACAGCACTCCCCAAGGTCCAGAGCAAAGAATCTCATTCCCTTCCCACATCCCGACCCCTCAGAAAAAAAAAAAAGTTTTCCCACTAGAAGCTCAAATAATTAAAAACATTCTCTGCACAGAACACAAAATTTGGAAAACAGGAGCCTATTTTGCAGAGGGTGTGTGGGACTGCATGTTTATTGTTTGATGATATATTAACTATGAAGCTATTGCATTTGGGAGTTGCCTACATGTGATACCGGCTGCAGGGCTGGTGTGTGTTTGTGTGTGGTATGTGTTTACTTTGACTCTTTCTTTGTTACTTAACTTCAGGAAGAGGCCTGAAATGAGACCCAACCCTGCACGAACACACTGCAACTCTCTAAATCGAAGCATTGCTTCTTAAACCCTGCCTAGGTAAATTACCTCTTCAGTGTGAGCATTTCCTTTGAGGAGAATCCTGAGGAGGAGCCTCCAGGGAACAAGCTAACTTTTTAATGGCTCTCTCAGATTAAGAGGAAGGAAATATGAAGTCCTTGGGGGGAGGCACTTCGCTAGGCTGTCTGCATCCTGTAATTCTTCCTGAGTCTGTGAATCATACTTTTAAGACTCCTTTTCAAGGGCATTTGTCTTCCTTGAAGAGAGGTCCAAAGCAGAGAAGATGAGGTTTAAAATAGGTCTCAATCATGCTTTTGCCATAAAATCAATTGTGGGGGTCTCGCTATCTACCTTACAAAGATGGACGCAGGCTGCAGGTCCTCTGTTGCCATGTGGGACACTTCATGAGATGGCTCTTTGGCTTCCTTTGGGTTTCAAAATTTGCAAATTTTCTTGTATCTTCCCAGTGTCTTTGAGCTACCCTGTATACAATTTCTCCAAAACAAGCTGCACTAGAGAGTGATTTTCTGCTTGAAGGGAGCACTGGAAGGGCTGAGTTCTTTCAGCACAGTATTGCTTTTGAAACGGCATCCTAAATAAAACAACCAACAAACAGACACTTAGAAACCACATTTATACCAATTCTAAAAAGCAGTCAGCACCTTCCTAAACAATGTCTGCTATGACTGGGCTTTATCATAGAGTGAAGCATTAGGTCACTCAAACTTCTGCCGAATTGAGGAGTGTCAAGAATACAATTCTTAAAAGTCTAGAGGGTTACAATGGCAACAGCTTCAGCAAGAAAGTACATTTTACTGAGAATCTGCTAAAGGGTGAATTTTAATCTTTAAAAATTACATTAAAAGTCAAACGTCCCATTGAAGTGGGAAAAAGGACAAAAATAAAAAAAAATAAGGAACAGCCACCAAATGCACAACACCAGGAGAGAGCATGCATGTAGACTGTGTGCTGTGGCCACACACCACCTGACAATGTAGGCCACAAATGTGCCCCGAGATTCTGGATGTTAACAATGGGAACAGATGTTGTAAAAGGGCAGGGGATAAAGCTTTCCATTCATCTCAACTGTGTTATTAAAAATGAAAGTGCACTGAAAACTTTTGTTATTGCTTAAATCCAAAATAGGATCACAGCAAATAAAGAAGTTAGGCCGTTTTTTGATGTTAATTGGATCCTCATAGTTGAATTGGACTATTTGCCACACCCACTTCTGGGAATTCTTATTCTGAGAGTCTGCAGGAACAAGGCTGCGGATAGGTAGACATGAACACCAACATCTCCCAACTCGAGCTTACCTGTAGCTAAATGGGAGAAGAAACAGCTTGTATTTGTGTAGCCTGTATTTTCTTGTTGCAGCTCAATGGGGCTTAGTGAGCGATGACTGAGCTCTACTCAGAACCCACTAGTGTTGGGCATAGGCTAACATATGGACATGTATTTATAACAACTCCAAAATGTTAAGGTCTTTAAAAGGCAAAGAACATTTCACCTCAAGACTTGGATAATCACAGTGTCTCAAATACATTGAAATACTTAAAAGGAAGGAAGAAATGATCTAAGACCACTTAACCTCCTTTTTCATCCCCTTCTAGATTTCTGGAGTCTAAGCCTTGAGTTTCCATTATTTTAATGGTCACTCTGATTGAAATGTATTGGTAGTATGAAGTAGGAGAATCTAGAAATGTAACTGTGAGTCGTACTTATTCATGTTTTAAAGAAGTTCTGCATGAATGCCTGCGGTTCACACTTCATTTCCGGAGCCTCCTCCAACAGAATATCAGCAAAATACATATCTTTCTGGGTAGAAAAGTAAGAATTGTGAGGCTAAATATTTAGTAGTTAGGGATTTATTGATCAAAAGAGGAGCTACATGTAGGAGATAGAAAGAAGAAAGGGAGGAAGGGAGGGAGGAAGAGAAAAGGATGGAGGAAGAAGGAAGAGAGTGAGGAGGGAGAGAGGGAGATAGAGTGAGGGAAAAATGGAAGTATACCCTAGTCTGTAGAATCTATGTTAAAATGTTTCTCACTGGGGCTGGAGAGATGGCTCAGAGGTTAAGAGCACTGACTGCTCTTCTAGAGTCCTGAGTTCAAATCCCAGCAACCACAAGGCAGCTCACAACCATGTAATGGAATCTGATGCCCTCTTCTGGTATGTCTGAAGACAGTTACATTGTACTCATATATATAGAGAGCAAATAAATATTTTTTAAAAGGACATCTTAAAAAATGTTTCTCACCATTCATGAGATCTTATGAGAAAAAAAAAATGTCACTGGCAAATTTTAGTATTTTCAAACTGGAACACAAATGTACAAGTCTAAATCCTGAGGGACCAAAATATTTAAAATTTGTATCTTTGTTGTCTAGTTCTGATTTCTATAAAAACCTGCTGCTTTATAACATACATAGTCCCATATTATAGAGATTATAAATACAAATATTTTATTACTTATGCATAAAACATGATTTGTCTGGGATATAAACCACAGTGCTCTCAGGTACCACTGCCATTTGATTGTTCTGAGTATTGGCTTTCTGACAGGGTTTGGAATGAAGCCATTTTTATTAATTTAGTTATTTTTGCTGATATAAAAGCCCGTCTATCATGTTAATGATGTATCGGTCTGCGGTCCCACCGAACAATAATTACAGAATGTCCCTAATAGTAAATCATTTGTCACAATCACAGCTCAGTACAACAACCTTCTGTGGAACAGGGAAGACATTATCTGAATAGCAATACACCTTTATGTGAACCGATTAGAGAGGATCTGGCCAATACCTGAGAGTCAACTTGGAAACATCTTTCCCCAGGTCTCAGCTTGGGGACTGGAAGTGCAGCATTTCAGTGATCTCTGGTGCTAGCCTAAAACCAAAACTTGTGTCCAAAGGAGAATAAATGAAGGTTTATGCCAACCTAAGCTTAGAGAGAGAGAGAGAGAGAGAGAGAGAGAGAGAGAGAGAGAGAGAGAACGCTAAGAGCAGAGCTCTCTGAATGAAGTGTGGGTTCTTCTTTGGAGGAGTCCCAACTTCAGTTAATATATCTATATTTATAAAACACAAGAAAAACATTTATTGCAGGATTATATACAGGGACACTTGGGAAAGTAAAGATTTTATTTAGCAAAACAGTTTTCCATTTTTGACAGGATTGACTGGCAGGTACAGGGACATCTCTACCTATTTCCTGTCCTTAGGCACGTGTGGCTTCTTTCCTGTCACGGAGTACGATGGTCTCCCCTGGACACAAATGTTATTACTCAAAGTCTAGACTTCCCATCAAGAAGTGTTTTAAGTATTTGCTATAATAAATCCTCTCGTGCTTCCAAAAGCATAGATATCTGTTCCATTTTAAAGGTTAGGAAACTGAGGCACAGAAAAGGAAAAGTCAGATATCTGTAGATTAAACCAGAAAAGGGAGGTAATTTCTTGGGCTTAGCTAATTCCCTCCCTCACTGGATCAGTCAAACTACATTTATGGAGAGGCCCTAGTGTGAGAAATCAGCAACATGCATTGAATATCTCTGAACTTAGTTCTTGACCTTTGCTGAGAAGATGCCTACCACATTAGTTTACTTACAGATTCTTAGTAATAGGCAGCCTTACTTTGGAAACAATGCCTTGTTTTCATTGAAAAAACAACGATACCATTTAGCAGATAAAGGTGATTGTAGTTTCAATACAGGTTGTTGACATTAAGGCTATATTGAGTCGCAGAGCCTCCATCCCCTCTTTAAGTAGGAAAACTGCCCTGGCATTGAGTTACATGAGTCCTGTATAGCTTTGCTGGCATGACAGGGATCCAAAAACCATGGAGAAATTCTTCCGATGATTTGTAAGGGCATAACGCGCCTCTCTTTTTGTTTTGAGAGATGTGGCTTCTTCATTAGATGTTCTGTTGAAGATATAATGGAATACGCGTGCATAGAGAGAATTCTGGAATACTTATCGTTAAACCCGGTGACTTAACTGTTGTCTCCGGCTCAATTAAAATGTAAGGAGTAGAGGGAGCCATCAGCTGTGGAATGCTTTGAAAAGCCCACACTGCTTTCAGCAAACAGGTTTCCTGAAACACCCACAACAGAACTAGACATTTATGCTGATGAAAATGTGTGAGGTCCAAAGAAAGATCGGTAAGTTTCGGCTCCTTGCAGACAGCCATTATTTATTTCTATATTTGTTTGTTTGACTCTGAGACAGGGTCTTCCGTAGACTAGGCTTCCTCGACTTTCTTCATAGAGCTAGATTTGCAGCTGATCACCTGATCCTCCCCACTCAAGCGCCTGAGTGTAGGTGAGTGAGTACCTGACCCTCTTAGAATTCTGTGAGGCATTGGAGGACCCCTAGGGAATGAATAGGCAATTGCCAAGCTGTTCTACCTCACCTTGCCCAATACCAAGCCTGAGCTCTCGGTGACGCATGTCTCCTTAGAGATTGTGACCCCAATGTTATGATGGAAGGAAAAAAGAAAGACTTGACTAAAACTTGAAATCGGTTACCACAGGATACCAGAAGCTAAAGCCAGGATCTGCTGAACCTTCCCTTTAGCCTCTTGGCACCCTATATTCACTGAGGCCTGATGTTCTCCGTGGAGACCTTACAGCTGCTCTCAGGGAAAAGTGGTTCAAAGGCACATGCATCCTTGACATCACTGCCATCTTTTCTAAAGGGGCAAAGTCCTATACCAAGAAAAAAAAAAAAAAGAGTCAAATACCTTCTTCTTGCCCCAACCCCACTGTCCCCTTACCCCTGTGTTCTGTCCAGAAGAAAAATCCCTCAGCCGCAATGGTTGTTTTTATTAAATTCTCCTCAATAAAAAGCTCAGGCAGGATTTATTAGGTACTCAGGGCGGACGTTTAGTATTTCGCCAGTTATTAAGTGAAAATCAATAGAAAGCAAAGAAAATGGAAGTCACCGCACTGTTAGCGTACCGTTGTCGCCCCGATATTATGTCGGCTGTCTTGTAGATTCATGACAGACGAAAGAGGCCGGGAGAGAACTTTCTGCTTACATTGCAGGAGCCAAAGTGGGGTTATTCATTAGAGCAGGCAGCCGGCCAGATGGATTTCCAGTTCAGTTTTACCATTTGTCTTTAAAACGCCTGTATCGAGTGAGAAAGAACACTGATATTATGTGATATCAATGGCAGGTTTATGTATCTAAATCAGGATTTATTGTTATTTTGTTCCAAAGACCTTTTTTTCTCAAGAAATACCATTTCGGTGGACGAATATAATAGCTAAAACCTTGTCAAAGATAACCTTCGCTGCTGTCCTGCACCACTCGCGGTAAAACAAATAGAACCCGGCGTATAAACAGTTTTAACCACATCCTTACAAATCGTTTCTTCTCAATTCCTTCCCTCCACATTTCAATATCTATTTTTTTTTAATGCTGCAAACACGCTTTTGGGTCATTTTGTGTTTTCTTTTGCGGGGGAGTTTGACTCTAACTAATGTGAGCAGTCATTTTAATTGCGTTTAAAAAGCCGTGGCTGTTTTCCGCTCCTCTTTGGCAAGTTGCTTGCTGTTCCCGAAGCATTCTTCAGAAAGCTAAGTACTCTGTTGTTCTTTCATTCCTCTCTGTCTTGAAATGATCTTCAGCATCCAAACACCCACCACCGCAGTGTTTTTTAGCTACTTCAGGGTCTTTAAAAGCAGGAGTACTTTTTTCTTTTCTTTTCTTTTTATTTTTTTGCCTTTTAATTGTTGATGTACGTGTTGGATAGCTTCTGGTTTTCTTCACTCAAGAACGGATCCCAGCCGACTGGTTCTGGTCCGGTCGATTCTAAGTAACCAATGCAAACAGCTGACTGCCAGAAGGAATGTGCTGTATAAATAGCCCTCGAGAAACAGAGCACAATCCATTTATTTGTAAAATGCCATTAGCGACACATTATGATTGGAAGAAAAATTACATCTGGATTTTGATTGAAGATCTTGCTAATAGGACATCGCTGCTACTTTTTTTTCAAAAAGATCCATTATTTTCTTTGACTTCTTTTCCCTTTGTGTTTGAGAAGCAAAAGTGAATTTAGTTTTATATGGACCAACATTAGATAGCAGCCAGGAACCTATGGTCTTGTTCCAAGTTCACAGTAAGTGAAAATTAGAAATTTTTAAAAATGATTCTAAATCATTGAATGATTCTACCAGCTCGCACTGAAGAAAATTTATATTACATTACAAAGAAGAATGAAACGTATTACTAAACAGTTGTTTCCTGATATTTTTCTTTACATACTTAGGCAAATTATTAAATCAAATTAAGAAATATACTTTACCAGATATACTCTTTTATATTTTTCTACTTAGACCAGATTCCCATTTTTGTCCTGCAAGTTTGTCGACAATCAGAGTTTTATCTTCTAAGTAGACAGTATCCTTATATTAAAAAATGACAGGAATTTCCTAAATCCCCCACTTTAACAGAGTCATTCTAGACTTCTCTTTATACTCATGTTAGTGTGCTTGGTGCTGCTGGCGGAAAAACAGCGCAGTAGTTTAAAGGCCCTGGAACTGGGCTGTACTTATTCCAGTTTCAATATCACTCACCAAGTAACTGGTGAAGTTATTTCAAGGCCTATGCCTCAGTCCTTCCTTCCTTGTGTTGAGGTCAATAATCCTTTTGACATTTTTCTGTTTTCAAAATATGTAGACTTTTGCTTGCCTGGAATCAGGTCCACAGAGGTAGAGGGAGTGGTGAACTTTGAGAATAAATGGTTCCCATGTGATGGTGCTGTGGTCATCTAACAAAGCAACAAGCAATCCCCCAGAGGATTCCACTACCCCTGTGCTCTCCTGTTCACCACAGTGTTCAGTGATGTGGACAAACACAAGCTAAAGGCTCCATCATGAGCATTCCCCTAAGCCCAAATTTTAAATTCAAGAAATTGTACTTCATCTCCTCTTCCCAAAATTAACACGCAACCTGAACCAACAACAAAAAGAAGAGTGTCTGGGCTTAACTACAGCATTATTGATTTATTAATGGCTTTTGGGATCGGGTAGTCAGGATGTGTAATGTACGACTAGAGACCTATTTATGGACAACCCGGTTTGTTGAAAAGTTTTTCATTCTAACAATATTTGTAACACATACAGCTATGGGAATGAAATGACAGCGAATGATTATTGACATTACTTTGCAGTGCAGCCAAGGACAATGAAAGCTGATGGATCTCATAGCACCCATGTTTCATGTCTCCTGAGGACACACAAAGTTGTAACTTGTTACTTTACAGTTTTTGGTTTTGGTTTTGGTTTTTTTTGTTTTGTTTTTTGGTCATGTTTCTATCTCCAGACATTATGGTTTCTAACTGTGTCTTCCTTCACTCCCTTTGTAATTGGGAGCTAAATGGAGGGGAATAGAAAGTACTCATCAAAGAAAGAACAATATAATCAAGTTGTTGGGAAAATCAAGGTACTTTTAAAACACGGCAGTATTCTGAAAGAGAAACTCTTGTCTATCTCAAAGATTGTCCATAGGAACTCTTATTTTCTTGTGACAAAATTGTCTGAGTTGCAAGGGCAGGGAGAAGAACTTGGGCTTGTGTTAGGTTATCTGGGTCTGCATACCTCTCAGTCCTTACTAGCTTCAGGGACTTGGCTAGTAGTTTACCCTCTTGATGCCTTGGGCTTTTGTTTGCTTCTTGGGACAGCACATAATAAACATGGCAGCTCTTTAACAGAGTCCTGCTTCCAGCGATAGGAAAAGCAAACTTGGAAAGTATTGACTGAAGAGTCGTGGAAGGATATTAATGTAATGTAGACCTGTCTAGAAGACAAGCCCATGGGTTACCTCAGATGATGGTTTTTCTCCAGGAAAATTGGATAATCATACAGTAGCCTCCGGGGGGTGGGCAGGGTGGGATGAACAAAAGAACAACATGATCCTCTTTAGCCCTTCTATTTTAGTGCTCCTCCTTCTTTATCTCTTCCAGTTCTCTACTTTTTCTCCCTTCCTTCTCCTCCCCTTCTTTTCTCCCATAGATAAGATTTGGCTTTGTCATCGGTTCTGATCTTGAACTTCTGATTCTCCTGCCGCAGCTTTCCAATAGTTCGGATGTACCACTAGGCATTGCTGATAAACCAACTCTCTGTGAATGTATGACTTGTGAGTAGGAAAATAGGCTTGCAGAACTGGCATTTAAGTTAAAATGTCAAAAGCTAAGTTGAAAGTCATAGCTGACTGCCGTAGTAGTCTTGAGTGTCTAATACAAACCAGCACGGTGATGAGTTTTCTGCAGTGGCACCATTCCAAACATGGGTGATTTTATTTGGGATGTTTGTTAGCTTCAAATGCTGCTGATACATACTTAGTATTATATCATTTTAATTCCTGTGTTCTTTTCATAGCAATATAATCCTAGTAGCCAATGTACTAGACCTCATAACATTAAGCAAAGGAAAATGTGCTCAGAAGAGCAGAGATGAAGAAGTTTTATGCTACTGAGGATCTATTCCTTTGAAGAGGAAAGCTCAGAAACCTGTCTTATTTTTCAGTGATCCAATTTAGCACTTTGGAAAAAAAAAAGCCAGATCAAAATAAGCGTGCCTCAGGGCTCAGACCTGCTCATAATCAACATAACTATATCAACTGGAAAACAACAGCATGTTACTTCTGATGAAAGACTTCAGGATCCTTTGCTAAAGTTTGAGCTTCTGGTCAAAGCTCAAAGCATCCTGTCTTCATCCCTCATTGCTTCCCACTTCTGGTACATCAGTTATTACTTCTTTCAAGTGCTGATGGCTCACTGTGCTCGCCTGTGCACTGAGAAAAATGAAGGACAGACCTACCTTGCATGGCACTGCCCTGCCTCCCATGGCACTGCCCACCACTTACATGTCTGAGCTCATCAGGCATTTGAGAGGAGAACTGGGGCTCGGCAGGAGTATTAACCGAGGGCTGCTGACAATTAGTTAGAGACGTGGCTATCCATGTCAGATCGAAGCTCATAAACGATGGCATTTTTCCAATAGAAAGAAGGAAGTTAAGTCATTTCTCAATGCTGAAAACAGTTTTTCTTTACAACACACACACACACAAACAAATACACACAAACACATGCACATGCATATACACACAAGTACACACATGTACACATACAATACATATATACACATATGCAAATGCACACACACACAAGCAAGCAAACACACACACACACACACACACACACATAACTTTAACTCAGTGATTCAGCAAGAACATTTCAACCAAGCACCAACATCTGATTTGATTAGATCAAGTCATTTTCTCTTCCTTCTTAAAAAGGGAGTATTATTAATAAAATCACACTTCTTTAAAAGAAAAAAAAAAGACAGAGAATGTAAATGTGGCACTAATTTAATTACACACAGGCACTGTAAGACACTAATGTAAATATTCTGGTGAGCAGGCCTAAGATACTTGAAGTAATTACTTAAGGGCTCCCTTTCAAAGAATCTCTTCCCTTTTTATTAAATGCCTTTTAACATTAGCACTTTCTTCCTGACAAATTAAATGAAATTTCATTACTCTCCCTGACTTAATGGCATGAGACTCCTGCTGAGGTGAGAGTTAACCCTCCCTGGACAGCTGAAGAGGGCTTGGACATTTTGTCAAAATGCCACTGTCCTACCACACAAAACAAAGGAAAGGGAAGAGCCCTCTGTATTTCACCAGCACTGCTACAGGGTCCTTCATTTCCTTAATGTTTTTTCAGCTGTGACCCCTGCCAAAAAAAAAAAAAAAAAAGAAAAGAAAAAACTTAAAAAAAATACTTGTGTTGTTTTTCCAGATATCTCAAGATCACAGGACAGGGGGTTGGAGGAAGAGGAGAAGAGAGAGAGAGAGAAAGCATTGTGTGTGTGTGTGTGTGTGTGTGTGTGTGTGTGTGTGTGTGTGTGTGGTTGAAAATTGGAAATACTGAAAGGGAAATAATAGTTATAAGATACACACATATGTTCTCAAAGTTTGATCATTCTTAATGTGTTTAATAAATTTCACAACACTCTACAAAGTAAGAACTCATAATGTTCTCACTAGAAAAGGAGGGCATATGCATGTGTGATTAAGAAAATTTACCCTTAGTCGTAAAGCAGTGAACAGCAGAGTCAGGTTAAACTCAGTCAGCCAGTGACTGTCACCAATTTAGGTGGGTGGCAATGCAACCCCTGGCCTTGTACAGGCTGAAATCTTCCCTACCCTTTATATATTTGGACAAATGAAAAGTCAGAGGTGTTAAGCCATGGTCTCAAGGCTCTTTAGTCCCCATCTAGACAGGATCTTAGACCAGCCTTGTCTTGTATAGACACAAGATTCAAACTTCAGTTTTCAAAATGTGGTCTCTGGAAGAGTTCATCTGCAGCCTTGCTTTATTCTACCCATTAAGGAGGAAGGTGATGTTCTGACATTCTTAAAGGACACAAAGGAAAGTATGTTTGGAAATCAAGCTTCACAGTTGGAAGGATACAACACGAGCCCTGAGTGATAGAGAAACTGGAGGTCTTATTTTACCAGGCTCACAAGCTATGAATAAGTACAAGTTAGCCAGCTGTGGTGATGCCTACCTTTAATCCCAGCACCAGGGAGGCACAAGGAGGCAGATCTTGAGTTCAAAGCCATCCTGGTTTACAGAGGAAGTTTCAGGACAGCCAGTCTTGTAAAACAAGAAAGAAAGAAAGAAAGAAAGAAAGAAAGAAAGAAAGAAAGAAAGAAAGAAAGAAAGAAAAAAAAAGAGAAAAGAAAGAAAAGAGAAAAGGAAGAAAGAAAGAAAAGAGAAAAGAAAGAAAGAGGGGGTAGGGAGGCAGGGAGCGAGGGAAGAAAGGAGGTAGGGAGGGAGAGAGGGAGGAAGGAAGAAAAGGTCAACAAAGATGAGCCAGCTGACTAATGCCTGTAATTCCAGCACTTAGTAGGCTGAGGCAGGAGGATTGCCTCTAGTTTGAAAACAATCTGGATTACCTAGAGTAGAGAGACCTTGTCTCCCAAACAAAACAGAAAAAAACTAACCAAATAAAACCAACCAACCAAACAAACACAACCTACTGCTTGTACAGTGATAAAGTACTTACTTTAGGTACTCGATACTCTAGGTTGAAACCCCAGTACTACAACCTCACCCCCAAAAGTGTATTAGTAACAAATACTGCTAAACTTACCCTGTTTTTCTCTCTTGTTTTTATTTGGTAATGGAATGGAGACTGAATCCAGAGTGACAGTCTCCTGTTGAACTACACCCCAACCCAAAGCTGTTCTGTTTCTAAAGTGTGCTGGAGGATCTACAAGGGCATACTCCCAAGGTCAGCCTGAGAACTGTTGAAAAGGCATTTTCCTAACTCCAGCTCCTGGGGTGGTTTTTTGTTCAGAGAAATGGCCATATCTTCTGAGAACCAGATCTTACCCTCTGTATTTTTAGAGTCCACTGGCTTTTCCTCTTGCAGCCCTAATGTTCCATCTTGCTTTTACTTTATACTGAAGCTTGTTCAGACATGCATAAGCTTTATGATAACAGATAGTCACTATTTTCAACTTCAGACATCTAATTGGGACAATGTCTTCAGCACGGCTGTCTCCGTGTTCTCTGAATCTCATGGGGCCAGTGCACTGTGGAGGAAAGGCAGCTCTGAGCAAAACTGATTTTTCTACCCAAATCCCCAGTAGCTCCAACTTCTTCATGTCCTCTTCCATCTTGACCAAGGACTGTCCTTTCTAAGACCCCAGGGTTTGTGGAAGAAAAACAATCAGTTCAAAGTTCAGAAGACAAATGGTGCAAGATTTTCCCACTCTTCTTGCTTGTTCTAAAACATATGTACTTTTAGAGATCAGTATGTCAATGTTTTGAAAGAAGCAAAGGCTAGAATTTATTTGGGTACAGCTATCAGATTTTGAGGGGCTGGATCATTTATTTTCCTCTTGTGAGGTCCAGGTAAAAGTCCAGACTCTCTATCCCTCCCTGGCCAGGGTGCTTCTGACAAACAAGGAAATCAAGAACCCAAAATAAGTATTTTATCTAAAAAATGTGAGCTATCCCAAAACAAACATGAAAAGTCACAGCTGCCAAATTCCACAAGGGAGGGGGAAAAAGAGTCAGACATTGAGCCAGGCTTGGGATTGTACTGGGGACTAATGGGTAAGGTTTGGCCAGCTGCCCTAAAGGCCTTGAGGGACACTCAATCCAATTGCCAAGCCTTAGTGGATGTGAATTTCAAGGTTACACCTGGGTGTTCAAGGGCAGGGCCAAGTGTAATCGGCACTTAGATCATAGATTAATCTTATTTGCCATCTATTAGGTTTGATTCCTCTTCCCTTTCTCCCTCCCTAAAGCCAGGATTATTGTGATTGTTTAAGATAATGGATTCTAACGGAAGAAAGGTCAGGCAGGCACAGAGATTTGGAACCTTAAGATAATATGATTAATCTAAAAGCTTCTTTCTCCACGGGGAGGGTGCCGCTTTTCATATGGCTAATTGAGAGAAGAGAGCTGAAAGACCAAGAAAGAGCATCAGAAAGGGAGTGCACAGAACTGAGTCCTTGTCAACAACTGCAATTAATTATCATTGTCAGGATGATCTTTCATTAGTTTTCACACTAATAAGATAGACTCGCCTTGTGCCCCAGCTGATAAAACCTTATTGGCAATGTCGATAAGAACGGGTCAGTTCGAGGAACAAGGATTCATGGACATCTTCATTTCATTTTTTTTCTAACTTTCCAAAACTAAATTACTAAGTGGACACCTCTAAAAGTAACAAGATGTCAGCTTTAGGACCACTTAGTGCAGGGGAAGTCCTTACAAAATGATTGTCATGATGTAAGCAGTGAATGATTGCTAAACTCTCATCAGGAGTCCTCGAACCACTAAGTATAAATTGTGTATTTTAAGGCATATCGTTAAAGTTTCTTTAACCAATGTGAGGAATGCCATAGAAAAAGTTAAGGATGCCTTTTAATTATTAAGAATGGCAAGTAAAGGTCTTCCAGAAGGTTGTTATCCTAGAGCATTGATAAGAAAAATGGACAAAAAGTCATATGTGTAAAAATGGAGTCTCCACTACCTCATTTCCCTCCAGTCTTCCAGGTTAGAATCTGGTTGCCTTTCTTACTGTACCTGTTAAAGTCTTTCATCAGCGTGTCTCACTGTTAAGCTGAGGATGCTTCAAATGCATGGAGATGCATAGCCATAGCTTGGAATATACGGGCATGCACATCTCAGTTTCTTACACATTGTACATCATTGCCACCATTATATTCAATGTAAGCATTCTTCTCTATCTCTGTTCAGGAGACACTGACTCCCTCCTCAGACCTCAGAGGCTGGGCCTCAAGCAGAGGAAGGTGTGATTATAAGATACAATATGTACATTTTCTGAACAGACACTTTCTGTTAACCAAGGGAGATCCTTCAGTTCACTCACAGGAGAACAAGGAGAAAAGATCAGACAGGGCATTTCCTTTGCCCGAGGGAAGAAAGAGAGAGGAAATGATTCTTGGGTGCACTGGGTCCAATTCCATGCATGCAAAATGGCTAAAAGATTGGGACAGGGGAATGTGGCCATGTAAACGAACAAATGAGGTCATAGATAAGGCTGTCAATATTCACTTGCAGTCTGAGACCATAAACAACTTAAAGCAGTATGGAATAATTAGTCCCCAAGAAGAATCGTGGAAACCCGTGGTCTTGGCCGGAGACCAAGCTCTACCCTGAATAGAAATGCCTGTGTTCGAATCATGCTAACACAAGCACTCCACAATTCAGCAGAGATAAGCAGGAGCCGGCTGATGGGGAACACATGGGGAAAAAAAAACACATTCCTCTGGCATAAATTTCTCTAAATTGTTGAAACATTTTTTTTTTCTCAATAATGCCGAATGCATTGACTTACTACTTTCAAACCATGGTTGTCTGTGACCAGTTCATTCTGCAACCTTTGCAGGTGGGGGAGAGAGAGAGAGAGAGAGAGAGAGAGAGAGAGAGAGAGAGAGAGAGAGAGAGAGAGAGAGAGAGAGAGGGAGGGAGGGGGAGGGAGCTTTGTATGATTTAAAGGAAAGCATTATTTCCTTTCTCCCCAAATCAAATGCAGGTTTATTGTTAAAAATTGACTTCCAAATGTAACCTGGAGCATTTTCGAGCACAAAAGGGCAAAAATCGTCCATTTAAACACTGACTAGGAGTCACTTTCTGACCAGTGGTTGAAGTAGTTGAAGTGAAAGGCTCCGGAGCAGCTCCTGATGATGGGCTCTTAACAGCTGTGCTTCGTTTCTGTGTTTAGTAACAGGAAGAGAAACAAACAATGTGCTCTCCAGCCTCATCCCTCTCTTCTGAACAGTCAGTACAAAGAAAACACAGCAAAGCAAAAATAAAGCAAATACAAGTCTTGTTGTCCTCTCTCCCCACACCCACCGACTCTGCAGTTAATTCTGAGTGGGAGACCACCAGGAAAGCCTAGTTGGAATAGTCCGCTTGGTCCCTCTCTCCTGTCATCTCATTCCCACGTTCTGATTTTTTCCCCATTCTCTGAAAGAAGTGTTGGCACTCGGCAACCCCCCATCCATCACAGCTTTACCTAATATGTGATGTGTTTATTCTTCCCAGGCACGGGGCACATCACTCTCAAATGACTGACAACAACTCTAAAATGAAATGGGCCCAAAGTGGGCTGGAATCATGATGGGGAACCTCTCTAGTCAAACATCAAGCAAATTACTGTGAGCTCCTCCTTGCACCTTCAGTGTGGAAATGTCATAAAGTAATAAACAGGGAACCCCTGGGCGCGTCAAGGACTGGATTTCAATAGATTTACATATTAAAGGCACAGGATAGGACACATTGCTTTTGCTGTGATACCGAATTGATTCTTCTACCTTCTCACTTCCTTATTCGAAACATTAATTCCCAAGAAGTGCCAAAGGATCGGTTCAATACAATTAGACAGCAATTCCCCCCAACATTTTGTTTTTTAAAAATGAACAAAAAGAAAGGCAGGGAAATTTGGATGGCTAACTTTAGCAGTATTTATGTGACGTCACAATGGGGTAAGATGAGATATGGCTTTGCTTGAGTATCTTAAAACACAATATATAAAAGACTAAAGAAGAAAAAGTAGAGAGAAACAGTATAGATTGCTAAGCATTATTAATTTTTCACAGGAATTCTTACTATTATTTAATTTTATTATCTCTATAGAAAATGCTCAGTTTGATAGGCTGAATGACAAGTGTCTTTTAGAAGACTTCAAAAACAAATTTGTCATCTTATTCTTAATCTTTGAACCCTTAGCATGTGTGGTGTTTTGAGTGAAAACAACCCCCAGAGTTCCATAGGGAACGGCGATATTATGAGATGTGGCCTTGTTGGAGAAAGTGTGCCACAGTACGTAGGTAGGTTTTGAGATTTCAAATGTCCAAGCTAGGCTCAGTGTCTCTCTTTTTCTGTTGCCTGCAGGTCTGGAGGTAGAACTCTCAGCTTCTTCTCCAACACCGTGTCTGCTTGCATGCGGCCATGCTTCCTGCCTTAATGATAATGGATCAAACCTCTGAAACTGTAAGTCAGTCCTGATAAAATACTTTCCTTTTTTAGAGTTGCCATGGTCATGGTGTCTCCTCTCAGTAATAAAACCCTTACTAAGACACATCCTATATACTAAATCGTAAAATGTACCAGCTAAACCATCCATTCCATACATTTATGCTGGAGAAGGGCAGGGCCTCTGTGTGCTTATTCGAAGCTAATTTCCTGAGTTCTTTTATTCTTCGGTTGTATTTGATATGAATCCTTCACCATGCCAGGTCAAGTAAGTTGTCTGCCTGTTAACAGAAGACACCAAAGGGATGGCTTGCCCTCATTTCTCCTGTCTCTTTCCCTTTCTGTCTGTCTCACATACATACACAGAGACAAGCTCACAGAACATACACCTCCACAGCTCCTTAGGATTATCAATTCTAGATGTAGGGAAAGCAAAAGTAAGCAGCACTTACCAATTGAATAACAAAAATGACTATATGTAATTTTATGTTTTTAAATTGGTGTTGAGATATCCTGGAAGAATTATTTAGGTCTAATGCTTCAACCGAGTTTGCAAATAAAACAGAAGCTCTCTTCTAAATGAAAAAAAAGGGGGGGGGGGTAGATTTAAAGAGATGGAGTTTCATCTAAATTATGATCACATTAAGAAGAAATGAAAAGGACTATAAAAGATAACTACACATAAATATAATGCCAAGTTGTACAGTTTCTTGGATATTTAGTTAGAGATATTAGAATATTAGAAATAATTTTTCTTCCCTAGTTTCTATTTTTGTATGTATGTATGTTTGTTTATTTGTTAAGGCAGGGATTAATGTGTAGTCCTGGCTGTCCTAGAACTAACTTTGTACACCAGGCTGGTCCTGAACTCAGAGAGACCTGCCTGCTTCTGCCTTCGGAGCAATGAGACTGAGGGTGCTGCAGCACTCCCTGTCTTTCTTAGTTCTTTTGTCTTCAACAAGGACAGCAGTGATAGAGATATCATGAGGTGAAGATGTTTCAAGTTCAGTTTCTAAGAAGACTTTTCAAAGAGAAAATCCAAAGAAACATGTCAACACTGGAAACCCAAACCAAATTGCAGCTGGAATAGCACAGCTCATCAAATGATTTCCTTCTATTAGATACTGGGAGCTTGGCCATGAGAATGAAAACTTTATGATGATATAAACAAGAAAGTCAGTCTTAACTTTCTTTCTGACTGATTCAAAATGAAAAGACTATATATATATATATGAAATCTATACTATATATGTATTTATTGTATATGTACATATATGTATAGTATGTATGTGTGTGCAAATGTGCATTTGGTCAAACAATGCTTTTTTGTCTAGGCAATAATTTGTTTAAAATATTACACCACTTTATGTGTTTCTGTGGGTGGGTAGCACATGGGTGGAAGTCAGGGAAATTTACAACAGTTGATTCTCACATTCCATGAGGAGTGTCTTGAAGATAAAACATAGGCCATTGGGCCTGACAGCAGGCCATCCTTACCCACTTTCACTTAAGATTACACTTTGTAGTATTTAATAATTTAAATATATTTCTCAAGAGTGGTTCTATTTTTAAATAAGAACTTCCTATGTAGGAAGGACTTCCATTTCAGCTCCTATAGGACACTTGGCTTGACAAAGCAGTGGGTGTTGAGGTATGGTAATTTCTCTAAAAACAAAACAAAACAAAACAAAAAAAAAACAAACAAAAAAACCCTAAAAACCCCAAACAAATCATCTCGTATGTGTAAGTAATTTTAAACATTCTGAATACTAAAGGACCTAGTACTGACCTTTTCAGGTTATTCTGAAGAGATATGGCATCCATGGGCAATCTAAGTAAGACATACAAGAAGGTAGTCCTAGTGTGTTCTCATTAACTGAAATTTTAAGACAGATATGAAAAATAAAAGACATCACCTAAAGCAATTAACTAGAAAATAAAAAGGCTAAAACTAGACATAACCCTTAACAATCAAAAGAATTTACTCCTTTCAAGGTCAACAGGGAGAAACATAATTGAAATCCAAAATAACCTTTCATTAAAACAAAACAAAAAAAAAAAGCAGTACACTTGTTTTCACCCATTTAAACTGAAATCTATCCAAAAATGCAACCAGTAGAAGGTTGGTGACCTGAAGGACATGATGTAGGAAGGAGCCATGAATTGAATGTGTTTTGGGTGGGAAGGGGATATAGTTGTCCCACCCCCACCCACACACACACACACACAAATAGACTATTAGCTCTTGATAAAGAGATACAACTTTTTAATGTATATTCTTTTGTAATCAGTCAGTCTTTGAGAGTACAGCTTTATTACTCTGAGCTCTTGACAGGCACTTGAGAAAAGGTCATATAATAAAGTATGCTTATTTCTCATTGAGGGAGACAATAAGTCATCTCAGCATCCATTATTCACCCAATTGTCTTCATTTTTCTTCACCTGCTGGGTTTTCAGCCATAAAGATAAAATAATATTATTAAGCCAGCCTAGATATTTTCAGGATGATCTAGAACTTGACAGTGAGCTGGTCTTCTGGAAAGGAGGAAAGTAAATAAATCAGAAAGTATTTGCTCTCCAAGTTGTTTACAGAAAATCTTATAACAATTATTTTGTCTTCAAAAAGTTCCATCTGGAAATGTGGATACATGTGTCAGAAAAAGCTCTTTATATGAATAGTGAGTGTTGCAGTTACACTGTATAATGTCCTTTACATTCAAAAGAATACTTTTATAATTAAACTTTAAATACCCGGTTTTACACACACACACACACACACACACACACACACACACACACACGAAATTCTTGCTCTAGGCTCAGATGGTCTAATGCTTGTCCAACATGCATGAAGCTTTCACACTGAAAACCAGCAGCAAAGAGGTCTATGCATGCATACTTGGAATCCTAGCACTCAGAAGATGGAGTAGGGAAAATCAGAAAGTCAAGGTCACCTTCATTCACAATGTGAGTTTGAGAGCATCATTGACTTCATTCATTCCTGTTGCAAAGATAACGAAATCTATCCTGACTAGAAATTCATAGAAAATAAAAAATAGTTTTAAACATCTTACTTAGGTAATATTACAGAGTGTGATTGGAATATCCCAATGGCCAAGTGTTCAAGTCAGACTGTCAATATATAGAGAAGCACACATCTGTATGATGCTGGTCATCTAATCCCTGTGATCGTCTCAGTATAGTGAAATGATGGCAACGGTCAGCCATAACTCGTGCTGTCTAGATTCTGTGATGTTCAGCAAGAACCTCAGGACCTGCCCAACTCCTTCAGCAGTGGAGAGCATCAGAAGTTATTTTATACAACTCAGATCCAGAAGCAAGACAGAGTGGAAATGAGGAGTCCTCAGCAACTGCATCTGCCTAGGACAGTCTTCAGAGGACAAGGGTAAGAGGGGGGAAGAAGGGAGGGAGGGAGAGAGAGTAGAGATGGTAGAGAGTGAAGGGAGAAGGGAGAAGGGGAGAGGAAGAAAGACAGAGGGAACAATCTAGAAGGTTCCCCAAAGGAATAAAAAACATTCTTCATGTGTGTGCCCACTTGTGTGTGTTAAGAAAACTCACCATTCTTAAGACTGTTTGAGTTTGTATTCCTTGTGCTGGTAAGAGGTTTGATAACATTGACAATGCTTTGCTATTTTTACTTGAACATTAGAGTTCTTTATATTTATTGCATGTGAGGCTTCAAGGTATATGTGCCACAGAATCCTCTAGACTGTTCTTTTGGAAGGATGATAAATTTTTACCCTGAAAAGTACTGCCTTTCCCTACTCAGCCTTCTCCATTTTTTCTTTCTGGGATGTGGCATCTATGATTTGGCTCAAATTCTCTTTCTGTGTCTCATTATAATGCCTGATCCCAGAATTCCTAGGCAATGTTCTACTGAATTCAAAACCCAACAAAATACTCCATCCCTTGCAATGTCTTATGTCGTTTTTAAAATCTCAAATGTATGATTTTACCAGTAAAGACCTTGTAGCCAGATACTGGAGTGAAAACCTGCTACCTCAGGAAGGCAGAGAAAGCACCCAGGTGATCTTCCTTCTCAGCCACTGTACCAAAAAGAAAAGGCCTCACTCCTTCTCCACATTGTCTCAAAAAGCCCTCAAACTGAATGTCCCAGCCTTCTTCTTCCTTTGTTCACCCTTGTCAGCTGGTTGCTTGCTCTGCCTCTTGACCTATGGTTGAATTTGTTTAATCCTCTTCACAATAAACAGAAAGTTCTTAGATTAAAAGTGTAGAAGCCTGTGCTAGGGATGAGCCACACAACAACTAGAAACATAAATGACACAATCTTGGGTTTCAGAGTGTGATCAAATATCTTGCCACAGACCTCCTAATCATTCAAGAGGAAACCCTCATTTTCTTGTTTGTAGCCACGTGGAGCTCTATTGTTATCTAGTGCTGCTATTATATTAGCAGATGCTAAAACAACCTTGGCCTGAGATCCACGAGTAAACAACCCGTGTAGTAATTTTTTAACCTAACCAGTTCAAAATAAATTCTCGGGGAGACATGAGCTGATGTCTAGTCATCTCAGATAGGGCCCCAACAATATCCAAAACAAAATCTTCTACCCTAGAATAGCTTGGTGAGCTAATCAGTTTCTGTTGCTTACAGGAGCATGGGACAGGAGTTACTTATAAGAACATGCATGACTCAAAGCCAGCTGCATTTCCAAAAGCCCACTTCAGTATGAATAATAATTCATGAAAGCTGTATCCTAAAATTCATTGCCCATCTTGCAGACAGCTCCAGTGAGAAGAGTCCTTTACCCAGAAATTGTTAACAGCTTGTATAAGTCCAGGGATGAAACTTGAGAAAACCTGGTAACTTTCTGAGCTTATGAGCTCAGTCATATGAGCCTCTCTTCTTCCTCTAGGAGTGAATGCTTCAATCTGGAGGGTAGGGCTATACGGCACGTGGACATACGTTTGCAGAAAACCTACAATATGTTTCTGTGACTGTAGGCAGCAGTCATCATATGTAACTTATTTGTATACATGTGAGAGTCTGTGAACACTGCAGATATGGCTTACTGCCAGAAGTATATGAATATAAAAGTATTACCATTCTACAGCTGACACAGAAGAACCTTAGAGAGCAAAAGTGGAAAGACACAGAGCAATGTTTTTAAAGGGGTAGATCCATTGTATTCTCTTCTTAGAAACTTACAATGTTACTTAAAAGGTGTAACTCAAAAGTCTAGTTTTGAAGTAGATTTACTTATTCAATGTAAAGATGAACTCAATCATAAAGTTTTATGGAATACGAGTCTTATCTTTGTGTAGTGGCACATAAATATGAAACCCATGAAGCATGATACTAATGCAGGAAGATCACAAACTCTAGGCCAACCTAACCTATGCAGTAAGATGGTATCAAAATTACAATATGTGTGTGTGTGTGTGTGTGTGTTTGTATGTACATATATGTTCAAACATACATATAAATTCTTAAAATGAGGAATATGCTTTATTTTCCTCAGTCCATGTAAGCATACTATTGATTACTTTGATTACTTAATTTTACTTGTTATTTTATTATGAATAGGCTCCATTTGGAAATATACTTTATTATTATTATTATTATTATTATTATTATTATTATTATTATTATTATTATTTTTACTATTACTATTACTATTATTATTACATCAACTGAACATCTGTATAAGGAAATCTTTTTATATGGGAATTGAATTTAAATTCTACAGGAGAGAGAATATCTGTTTGCTCTCACCTGTTAAAATTGTCACCTTGGCGGTGGCGGTAATTACATCCCATTTTTCCTCTGAATGTCTTCTCAGCTTGAAGTCTGCACAGACACATGACTCATCCAGGCTAGAAGGGCTGAAAGAACTGTAGAAGCAGGATGCAGGGTGCAGGAAGAGTGTGCAAACTCCGGAGGCCCTTCAGGACATCAGCTATACTTTATGATGAAATGTTATGTTTGCGAGAGGAAAATAAAACAGAGGAGATTCCTGGGTAGAGTGTACGCTGATATACTTGGGGGAACTTGGACTTTACTAGATCATGTTTCTTGAAGGGAAAAAGAATAAATTCTCTAAATAAAGAATAAGTAGAAGAAACAGCTCTCCTCCGGTGTTCTCTATAACTTGCTATCTGTGGCAGAGAAGGACCTCATAAAACATCCAGGGACCAACAAACAGGAGGCAGAGCCCGAACCACAGCTCACTTGTGCAGCCCCCTCCTATCATGACCACTCACTCAGAAGCACAGGCTCCACCTATGTCTTCCCTACTTACATGGGAAGGTTGTTGTGGAGATAAAAGGCTAATGTGCATGCAAGTGCTTCAAAAAGGATAAAGCACTATATAAACGTAAGATGTTATTGTAAAAGGGGGGCTTTAAACTATAGCATAAAAAGACTTGTTATAAAATAAAAGTGACTCCAGTCACTTATTTTTACGAGGCACTTTTCTCTCTTTGGAAAAAATATAATTTACTAATTCAAGAGAGAGCTATTAATTTCTCAGTCCTTCACAGCCATTAAAACAGGATGATGACTCCAATTCAGTTTACAAATGGAGTGGGCATACTGCAGAGGAATGCTATTCTCGGGTTACATATAAATGGAATTAAATTAAATTAATGAAAAGAGAAGAAAAGCATGTGTGGATAAACAACTAACTCATCCCCTAAGAGGTTCAATCAATATCAGAAGTAAGATATTAGTTAAAATACTTTGGCTACCTCACATCTCCCTCCCTAGCTTTCTTGTGTGATACTTAAGGATTATTTCTAAACTGCTATTAATAATATTCGCCAAACAACTCTGTTCATTACTTTTACCTTTTGCACAGCTGAGCACTAAGTGCTCAAAAGAACAAAATCAAGAGAAGGGAAAAGAGGTAGGGAGAGACAGAGGGAGAGAGAAAGGCATGGAGCAAGGGAGAAAGAGAGATTAATGAACTTGGTACAGGTATAACTTTCAAAGTCATGTCCTTGGTGAACATTTTCCTCCAGAGAAGCCCCACCTTCTAAAGTTACCACCACCTCGTAAAATACTGTCATCAAGTTGAGAACCAAATGTTCAATGTGTGAATGAGTACGTGAGGGGCACCCAAACTAGTATGAAGTAAATAATCTCCAGGTTTTTAAGTCGATGGAATGCTCTAAGTGCCTGATATCCCCGCAATAGTCTATCACAGAGACTTGACAGTTTTTTAGAGTTTCCAGGATCCCCAGTACAGATGATGCAACTATGAAAGAATTCTCCTCCTGAGCAAGAAAACATTAACCCCATGGCAACAGGTGTGTGAGAGCCAGTGTTTTATCACCATAGCAAATACCCAAAAGTAAAGGTTTTCTTTTGCCTCATGGGGCGAGGAGTGTGGGTATTCCGTAATTGGTAAAACAATACCTTACCCAGTGGCCTGAAACAAATATACGAATATATGTGAAAGAAGGTGGGGTGGGATCCTAGAGTCTCCTTCAGAAGCATGCACAAAATGAGCTCATGACCTCTTCCCTGGTGCTACCTTCAAGCTGCCCCCTGTTTCAGTAGAACCACCTGAGGGCCCAGCCTTCTGAGACATGCTTATGATACCGACTACACCCAGACAGTTCTAAGTAGGTGGCAATATTTTCCAAACTGTGAGAGATATACGGTCTGGAATCTAAGAAAAGGAAAGTTGTTCTATGCAGGTTGTGCCCTCTTTCGTTTTGTGAGTTTTTAATATGATGTGGATGGTTGACATCACATCATCAGGGTTGGAGAAGAGGAAATTCTCTGGGGTTCCCAACGAGAGAGTGGGAAAGGCCGTGTCTTGGTTTTCTCCCATTTATAAGAGGGATGGTCACACTACACTTCTGAGTCCCTCTCACTGCTTGCATAGTTCATGTTCGGTAGTGCAGTGACACAAGACCTCAAATGTATCTTCTGTCCCCACCACAGCACAGCACTCCCTCCTTAACATGTTAAGGGACTCTGACGGTGACAACCACCATAGGGCACTTCATAGAAAACTAACAGTTTTCATTGAGTGTGTGTAGACTACAAGGTAGGCACTATCGCAGTTTTCTGATGCCTCAACAAAATACTGTGTTCCCAGATCTGAAATCCAAGTGAACTAAATTTAAGAAAAAAAATTACAGAAAAAGTGACATTTTACACTTAGGTTTTAGACATCTAACTTCTGAGAAACTGGTCCAAGATAAATGTGGCCTAACAGTCGGAAGACTATCAGCCGGTGTGTTTATGCATTAATCTACAGCTAAAGAGAGAAATGCTTCATGGCTTAAATTAAAGCGCAACATAATTTAAGTCATTACAGAGATATACGCACAAAAGTGCCGTACTTTCTTTGGACTCTATAAAACACTTGTGTGGAATAGTCCAACACACTCACACCTACTCCTTCATACCTTGGAGTATTTTCTAGTGCAGTTCTGGGTACCAATGCGTCTGGGGGAAAAAACAGAAAAGATATTTACAGAAGCTGCAACCACCGCTAAGCATGCATCAAATCAGTGCTAAGCCCTGTGCAAATCATCCCACTTGTCTGTCGTGCCAGCCCGCTGTGGAAAGTAGCTCACACACCCTCAGGCACGGAGAGGTAAATGACTTTCTTGGAACCACTCAGCAATGGCTGAGGCTTGGTTTGAACCGGGGATATATAACTCCGGAGCCAATGCTGCCGCCAGCCTTCAGGCTGTTCTCCTGACTAGCACCATGGACCACAGACTCACTTACAGAAGACAGCTGTGAGACTAGGGTTCATCTGTCCTGAAGTGGAGCAGACTCCAGGGGAAGGCTGATGAAAACTGTCATAGATGGGAACATCGGTGAAGGGCAGCAAATAAGGCAAGAGAACTGCAGAGGCTTTTTTTTTTTTTTTTTGTTAAATATTAAGTGGCCAGTCACAGGAGAAAGGGGGTGGAGTGGTAGGAAGGCAGAAAGGAGGAAGTGAAGGAGGAACAAAGGGAGGGCAGTGATTGAGGGATGGGTGTACAGAGGGAAGGAGGAGATATTATACCGAGTCCCAATTCTATCAATATATACAAACTTGAGGACTAGCTGGACTGCCTTTAGCATCTGACAGGCTCATAGTAGCTTTAGAAAGAAGTAACTTTAAGTCCATTGGTTGAATTTCTTCTTCAAATAGGAGAGAAAACATTTGTATCAGAGAATCCATAATAGCTTGTCTTGTCCCTTGGACATAGTAACCAAGAATTAAGGTTATAACAACTAAGTTTGGCAAGAATGTTTTCCCACTGACCTCAGCTGCAAGGAGAGGCTGGTGATGTGCTGTGGTAAACAGACGGAGGGGACAAGGTGCTCTGTTGCTTTGAGCATTGCTTGTGGTGAGTCTCAGAAGTGCTGGGCAGCTCCCCTGACCACAAACTATACTGTTGGCCTACATATTTACCAGAAAGTGATATTGCCTATAGATTTTCATGAACTACCATCATTTTTAAAAGTCTTCCTTGTTTTTAACAAGGATAAACCAGATTTCTTGCAATAGTTTTCATAAAATCAGTCTGTAGTCTCACCAGAAAACCATCACCAAGAAAAATAGCTGTGTCCACCCTCAGAAATCATTTTTGAAAACGCGAGTAATAGGTCTGCTTGGTTCAACTGTATTGTCTATGTTTCTTTTTAATCCTATTTTTTTTTTAACTGTGCATATAAGCAGCTCATTCTGGTAAAAATCTTTACACATTCATAGTGTTTAATTTCAGTGTAAGAAAAATTCATTGATTTAGTGACTTTTTTCAAGCCTAATAACTCTTTTAAATGGTTGCAGTTTTCTTTGTTTTCATTTAACATCATGTTTTCGCTTCTCCACTGTGTTGTCTACAACTTTTTAGCAGCCCGGAGTTTGTGATGTCTTATAGAGAAATAAAATGGTAGATTAGAAACTGCAAAACACACAAAAATTAAAAAAAATATATTTTAAACAAACTTTCTCTCTACTAAAATTTTCAGAGATCTGAAAATGTTCAAAGGTTTATCGCAAGCAAGTGAATAGGCAATTAAGTTCAAGTCCGAAGATCCCACATAATAGAAGAAAAGAACAGACTCTCCACAAACCCTCTGCTTGCCAGACATAAATCATGGTGAGTATGCCTCAACACACATAAAACAAACAAATAAACTTTAAAGGTTAAATGAAAATAAAAGGCAATTTGTACACATATGGGGAAATTCTATGTTACCCTAAATCATTCTTATCATCTTCCTAAAATATCAATGACTGTGTGATCAAAATGGTAGTAGCCCGGGTCCCTCTCCTCCTCTTGGAATTTAAGGGAGAAAGGTAGGCCGTATTTGGAAATTATTTATTCTCTATTTTTCTTTTTTTTCGTTTCATATTTGTGAATTTTCTACTTTCACCCAAGTCACTAATTTCTATTGTGGTTAGGATATATTGCATGACTCCAATTTTTACAGATGTATCAAATTGGAGATGCTCCAGTGGCACTAAAAACAAATGCATCTTCTGCTTCTATTGGCAGAATAGATTATGTCTGCCTCTTAAACATAGTAATGCGTTTCAATCTCATCTCTCCATATATATGAAAACATTGTCAAATAAACATAAAGTAAAAGTCTGCCTTCTCTCCAAAATCACTTTCTTTCACACTCAGCATCAAGTGGATAAACATGGAGAATTTAAAAATACTTACAGCGGCAGTAGGCAGAGACATTTCATGGCAAGGCTAAGTTTTCTACAAAAGCGGGTGTAGAGCATCTAGCGAAGCTGGTTGGAGTGCTGCAGATGTATAATAAACGGGAAAAAGTTCATCAACTATTGCAATGTGAAAACAGTGGAGACCACTGTTGAAAGTAGTTGGAGTTTAGGAATGCTTGCTCCCTCTTTAGCAAGCCGAATTTTGATATAATATGCATACAGTCTAAAATATGTTACTCATGAGCCATTCTCCTAGATGAATATTTCCAAATAACCTTTGTCCATAATTTATTTACTGTATGTCCCCATACACTTAAAAAACTTGAAAAACAGTATTCATAGTTATCCCATTCCTACACAAGGCTAGAAATTAAATACAAACATTTGAAATAGTCTAAAGAACAGAAAACCCGCACTTATAAATCAACACATTCATCTGGGAGCTCTCTGGCAGACAGAGCACAAAAGATACATACAGAGATCTTGATTTTGTATCCCAGGATAGAAGAGTTTTTGTGGGGCGAGGCTATCTTATTTTTCTGGTGCTAAATTTCCAGAGTGAAAATATTATATTCAACCTCATCTGAGGGATATTAGGCAATACGGTGAGCAATGGCTTTAACACTGGTCTTCCAAGAGCACAGAGAAGTCCTTAAGAGGACATTTCTCATAGTATCCATCTACAAAGGCTGGGAGTGTAATGTCAAATCTCAACTGGCAAAAAAACATTACTTGGAAAAGTGAAGATGTTATTGCCCTGGTAGCTGTGGTCCAACAATTTAATTTAACGTGGGAGTAGAACCTGGGCATCCAGAGTAGGAGACGAAGACTAATTTGTGTCATCAATCACTATTCGGTACTGTCTCAAATCCCAGCAACCCGTTGGCAATAGTCCATATACGATTCATTTCTGATTGACCATTCAATCAGCAATCCACATGAACATTAGACAGTTCTTTAATTCATGTAATGGGTTAAACTTACTGTCCTAGGTTACTATTAGAGTAAAAATGTGTTACTATCTTTTACCAGGAGTGTCAATAATGTTTTATAATCATAATTTTTGTTTCAAAAACATGTGTCTTAGTGGCTTACATAGCTCCTTTGATGCTTTCCAGAGTTTTAATTGTGTGTTGTTAAACACGTTGCTCTATTTCCTCTATGACTTCTGCTTCCCAGTGGGAACTCAATGTAGATAGGTATCATTCTTGTCTTTGACCACTGTGTGTACTTGGGATTATGTGTATCAGTTTATTCTCCTTGTGGTTAGGTAGCTGGAATCCAGGTAGGATGAGAACTGTGTCTCACATATCCTATGGGCCATTCTTCAAATCGCGTACGTTTCCGTGTATCTTTGAATATGAAATAAAGATGCTACATCCAGAGATGGGTGGATGCAATGCAGAATATATTGCCTCCTAATAGATAAAACTTGAGTGTGGCTACATTGTTTCCGAGATGGTATCACCATACTCTACCCCACTGTGCTTTGTGGAAGATAGAGAGACATAGAAGACATGACTGATAATTCACAAAGGGTTTCCAAGGTGTCACTACCAGAGGTGCTGTTTCTGCAGTTTCTTTTGGGAGTTACCCAAGAGGTCATTCTACTCTAAAATGCAAGTGACTACCATCTATACAAATAGTTCTTTGTGATTTCTAACACGATACAAGTTCTCCTTCATATGGTACATGGCATTAAATTTTAACATTGTTTTGTCCAGTCATATATTCATTGTGGCAAGATCTCACTAAATTGCTCAGATTAACCTCGGTGTTACACCCCTATTTGATTTTTGTAAGTGCTGATATTTGAGGCACACCACCCTGTTTCTTCCTGTACTGGTTAGTTAGGTTTCTGGGTCAAGATAGAATGAGGGTGTGTGCTATATACATTTCACTGTCCCCCTTCCAAATCATTTATGATTTTAATGGGCCTCTAAATATTAAACAAAAACTGAATTTAATGGATCCATGAAAGAAATAATATTTCTGATGAGAGGCCTCCAAATCTGCTTTTAAACATGACCAGGTTTTACTTACAGAATAATGCAAAAGAATTATCCTATTGATTCATGAAGCTGAAAATGAACAAACCTAACATTTAAATTATGATTTTCTGTAGCCGATATGTCTCTTTCATAGCTCATTGAGTATTTTGTAGAGTATAACCACCAGTGAGGAAAAAAAATCTGCATTCATTGGTTTTTATATGGATCCTTTTATTTAGAAAGATAGTCATCAACTGTTTTTACATTCAAGCCTACTGACAATTAAGTTTTATTTTTCAGATAATCTAAATTCCTTTTCTCTCCTGCAGTTATCTATCATAACAATAACGCTTACAGTAATTTAACAGAGATTTTACATTTGTAAACTGTAAAAGGCTGTTAAGAGATGACATGCCATTTCAGTTTCCCAGCCTGCAATCTCAAAACTTGATAAAGTTGCTGTATGATCATTTTCAAAACCTAATACAAAACAGACACATACCTCCTTGGCCGAGGTTGTGGGGAGCTGAGGCTTTATGTTCTGTGGTGCTTAAGCTCTTCCAAGTTCATCTGGGTCGCCAACTTAACAACACTGAGCAAGATATGGAGGTACTCTGGTTTGTCTGCTCTTTGAGGTCAGCTACTCTATGATGGTTTTCTTCTTTTGATTTTTTTCTGGAGTCCTCGGGTTCCAAGCCTGGTTTCAGCTCATGCTAACAAGCTAAACTACAGCCATAGCCCTTATCCAATACTTTCTCTCCTTTCTTTCTCTACTAAGTCAATGTAAACATTCATACATACAAGCAAACAGTAACATATACTTAAGGAGGAAGAATATGTGGATTGGGGAGATGTCTCATTATCTGGACAAGTCTGAGGACCCTACTCCAGATCCCCAGAGCTCAAGTAACTCTGGACACAATGGTATGTAAATCTGTATGTAGTTAATCCCAGTGTTCCTAAAATGAGAGAGGAGGAAGAGAAAGGAGAGTCACTAGAAGCTGTCAGACCAGCTATTCCAACACAGTGTCTGTCAAATAAAAGTCTTTATCTTAAAGAAGGTAGAAGGTTACGGCCAGTTTCTGAGTTTGTTCTCTGACATCTACATGAAGGTGGTGCACAGGAGAAGTATGCCTGACCTCACACACCCACCCCTACATCTCACACCAAACATAGACACTGAAAGAGAAAAAAATTACTAATCACTTAATTGCCTCTTCCCACTTTCCCACCTCACACACTCAGATCCTCATGATGTATATTATCCACAAGGCAGATTTCATGTTTAACAGGAGCATATGCTTAATAATGGTCTCCAGTGCGGGGAGCTGGGGGCAGTGCAGCCTTTCAAACACAGGTGACCTAGTCAGCACTTTATAAATGAATAGGGAACTCAGTCTTTTACTCTTGAAAGTGGAATAGATAATATTAAATATTTGGCGAAGGGCTATTTGGATGTGATACTGCATAAATTATATGCCCGATATCAGTATCTGATAATTGCATTTCCAATAGGAATTACAGTTAAGACTCGTGCAATATGACATACTTTTGATCATTTTAATTTCCTTTGTGATTGCAGAGAATGGCAATTCTTTGGGGGACTTGACTCCAATTTTCACATTATGAAAGTAAAGTACGGATAATGGAATAACTTGGAGACGACGGGAGCTTGCTCTCCAATCTCCTCTCTGCTTTCCCATTTCTGCAGTGGGAATGCCACCTGTGTTCTCCTCATTATAAAACTTTTAGCAAGAAGCTAATGAAATGCAAAGCTTTCTGTAAGACCAGCACTAGCCTCCCTATCAAATCATCTGAAATATTTATTTGCCCTCCTGAATAATTGATAGGGGCATCAGCTCTCCCGGTCAATTGATTTATTAAGGGACTGTTTGGAATTAAACAGCTTAAAGATATTAGATTTAGCAGTGATCTTGGTTGTTAGCGTATTCATTTACCTACGGGAGCCCCCATTAGATATTGTTAATCCATGACGTTTCCAGTCACGGCCTGGATCTCCTCAAATTGCATTAACGCCAGGCTGTTTAGCCACAGAATAACAGGTTTGATTGAGTGCTTGGGTTTGGTGTAATTAGATTTTCCTAGAAAAAGGGGGACTACTTTAATGCCATGTGCATTACAGGAGATATGCCATCAGCATTACTGTAATTGGTGAACAGAAGCACTGGGGACCTGGCCGTGTGTGAATGTTTGTGTTTATGGCTTGGCCGTCCATTCTCCATAGATGGCACTTAATGGTCATGCTTACTTACATATGCATGACCCTCACTGAGACACAGTGAAAAAATAGGAACTGACCTCTTTAATAAGCATCTTTAAAAAAAAAAGTGGAAAATTCTATTCTGAATAATGGGATCAATTTTTCGTTTGTTAAAACTGCCAATTATTTCTCTTACTGAAAAGGTCGTGTGGCTGGTTAATCAATGATAAAAGGAGTACAAGCAAGTGCAGGGGTATGTTCATGTATTTGATTTACATTTCACTCTAAGATAATCTGCTACCATTTCCAACTGCTACTCCTATTAACGGCCCCATCACACCAGCAGAATTCTTTCTCAATGCTCCCTTCGAGGAATTAAATGTCCTTGATGCTGGAGATGCACATAAGTAGATGAAGTCCAACAGGCCGTGGTTCCCGATGGGAGAGCAGCATTCCACATGGAAGTGGTGCATTGAAGAAGGCTGTCACCTTATACCATGGGCTAATTAAAGAGTGGGAATGAATTGGTACCAGACAAATCAAAAAGTTGACCCTGTTTTCTCATTTCCACTTTCTTTTATTTTTATATTCCTCTCATTTCTAAACTTAAGGGGGCTACGAAATGCAAATTTGTTGTTCACGACTTAGATCAGGATGCCTGATTGGGTCTCCCCATTCCTCATTCTGTGATTAGTAGTATAGACAGCAGATTTGGAAAACCATGTCTTTGTCCAAGTTCCAAAGTTGTGTATCATAGTGAACTGTAACATAATTGTTTTGGGCTAGATATGTCAAAAAGTCAAAAAAAAAAAAAATCAAAAAGAAAGAAAGAACAAAAGAAAGAAAGAGAGAAAGAAGGAAAAGAAGGAAGAAATGAAGGCTGGGAAGAAAGAAAAAGAAAAGGAAAGAAAGAAGAAAGGAGACAGAGGAAGAAAGGAAGGAAGGAAGAAGGAAAGAAATAAAAAAAGAAAGAAAGAAGAAACAAGGGAAAGAAGGAAGGAAGGAAGGAAGGAAGGAAGGAAGGAAGGAAGGAAGGAAGGAAGGAAGGAAGAAAAGAAGGAGTAATGTATCAGGCTCGATGGAAACAGGTTATCTTGATTTGACCTAGCATTTCTGACTCTGATTATGGGTTCTGAGGCTTGGGGAGGTCAAACTACTCCTCTAAGATCAACATCCAAACCATCTTCATGATAGTATAGAACTTTGCTGATCATACAGACCATTGTGTTGGTTACTTTTGAAGTGAAGTGCCTGTTGCAAAAGGAGAATTCTGATCATATTACTTTTCTGATCATAGAGCCTGATCCCATGGCCACATTTTTGCACAGACTTGTAGATAGATATTTAGGTTGAATGGAAGTTTGAAGAAGGGGAGAGGACAGTGTTTATTTTCATGGCTGATAAATAGGCAGGGGACCAAGGATGAGGAGTCAGATGGGCAGGTGTTTGCTCTTCTATCCATAGAAGTACCAGCAGGAGCCAAGGAGGCAGGGTTACTCCAGATATATACAGCAATTCCCTTACCTGCACGTTCACCTCCTATGACTCCAATTACCCCTGTTTAGTTACCATTGGAAAATATTATATGAAAGTATCTGGAACAAAACTCATGGAATTATTTCCTCACTGTACCTTGAATGATACTTATCATTTTAAAAACATGATCTTAATGGAACATATTGCCTCTGATAATGTTTGGTTTGTAATAATGGTAGAGAATTGGCTGTGTATTAATAAATGGTCCTCTTCTAAGAAAGCATTTTTTTTTGTTGAGAGTGACAGAAAATTATTTATCAAATTTTATATAATTTACTTAAAACATAGCTATCAAATACATGGTATCATTATTGTCTGTGAATGAATGCTATGGCTTTCTATAAGACTACCATATTCCTTCTTCATGTGGATGAGAGAGGCAGACATGAACTACTGCAAGTGTTGCTCAAAATAATTCCTGGATTCATGAGGAGCTGATGTTCAGGGTAGCAATTACTGATACAGTTCTGCAATGATGAATTTGTATACAAATAAATAAAGGTAAATTCCCTAGACAAGTTCATTATAATCCATGCATAGCTTAATAAGGATTCACCCGCATTATGTCATTCCCCTCTATAATTGTCCCATAGATCCTGAACGTAACTGTTATACGGATTTAGGGCAACTTGGGGTAAGTGCATTCCCAGCTATTTCTTGGAGGCAGAGAAACAATGCAGACTATCTTTATACATTTGGACAACATCCTGATGCACTCTAGGGTTGGGGTAGGGTGGATAGATTGTTTCGTAGAGAGATTACAATCTATTAAATGGGAGGGTGGGAGTTGTCCTCTGTGACGGAGGGCACACAACTCTTGTGAAGATGACCTCTAAGTACACTAGTCAGGAAAAGTATGCCACCAATTATTTCCAGGCATACTCACTCACACAGAGGTTCAAGACCTACAAAGCACTGACTAAATTCTGTAACTCTACAGGTTCTGATGACTACTCTCCTGTCATAGGCATAGACTCAAGTGAAATAAAGGAATAATAAACCTCACAGTGTCTCTGTAATTGGCCTATGTGTGTAGAGTTCCCTTATCAATATGGTCCTGACACCGAAGTAATCGAGCAAGGGTTAAAACACAGCGACTTAGCCAGTTAGTTTGATGCCTCATGACATTTAACCACTGTACCATTTCTGTGGCCATTGTTCACCCTTATGTCATGATGACAACTCACTGATAGTGCTGAACCTAAAACCAAGAATCAAGGTACAAGGAGGAGTTTTGTGCTTATCATCTGTACGGTCCCTCAATGCAGAAGCAACCTTCTCTCTCTCTCTCTCTCTCTCTCTCTCTCTCTCTCTCTCTCTCTCTCTCTCTCTGTCTGTCTGTCTCTCTCTCCCTCTTTTCCCATATCCTATCTTTATTTCCTCTTTTGCTTTCCATGTCTCATTTCAATCCCTTCATGTCCTATTTGAGCATCCCTCCTCCCTGAGCAGTGCTCCTCCCTGAGCAGTGCTCCTCCCTGAGCAGTGAGCCTCTCTGTTTAATACTCCTCCCTGTGCCATGCTATTCCCTGAACAGTGTTTCTCTTTGCTACTGGGATCATGGGAAAAGGTGTCCACCCGAGGTTTCCTCAATAAAAACATGAACTTTTTCACATAAACTGTTAGTAATATAATGAAAACAATCTATCTGTATCTTTGGTAGTTTTTAAGTGAGATGCATACTCAACCTAAGTGATGTGTGTGTGTGTGTGTGTGTGTGTGTGTGTGTGTGTGTGTGTGTGTGTATTAGACTTATTTCCTTTTAATTAACAATTTCTACTGTCTTGACTATAGTAAGTAGCCTTGAATCACTCCTCTAGGACCCAAGCTCAAGTTGGAAAGTCTCAGGACTAAGCTATGCACCCAGTTTTCATGAGTCTACCAGTCATGGGGCCATGCTTCTGAATCCTGATCCGTTTGTCAGCAGCTGTAAGGCCCAGATTCCATATTTGTGGAATTCATGCCTTTCTTCTTCTGTGGTGTGTGACCCTGCACTCTGAAGACCTCATTCTGCTTGTTTCTGACAATTTTTCAAGGTGTCAGGCTGCCTGAATTATATTCCTGGATTCTGGAGTTCCAGTTAGCCTTCTCTGTTTGGTTCAAAGCACAGGCATATGTGGACCATCAAAGCATTTTATTTTAAAGGACCTAGTTATCGTGTTAAATTAAGAACGGATGTACATGTATACTTTGTGTCTGCTGTATCTATAGGTAGAGAGGTAGAAGAATGAATGAACGTGGACATTTGTGGGCAGCTTTGTACTGATTATGAACGACATTTGAGGAACTGACAGGTTTGCACTAATCAGCTCAGAACACAGCAGGCCCTGCTCTTTCCCATTCACGCCACCTAGTCCAAGTACTTAGTACATGTCACAGACATTACTGTGCCTAACAAATAGACATACAGGTTGGCCTAGAGAAACTGCTGCTTATATCGCCAGCTTGATGTTTTATTAGGAAAAGCAATTGTCACTACGCATCCTGGAAAATATCGAATGAAGGAAAGTGAGCATCTGAGATCTCTGTCCATCCTGTTTTTCCTGAAAACAAGGTCCCTTGCTTTCAGAGAACATGAATTTGTCTTTCAGACTCCATAACCAACTCTATCTCCATGACATCTCTCTCAGGCTCTGGTGTTCTCCCTGTGTCTGTCTGTGTCTGTCTGTCTTTGTCTTTCTCTGTGTGTCTCTGTGTCTATCTGTTTCTTTCTCCTCTTTCTCTGTGTCTCTTTGTGTGTCAGTGACTCTGTCTGTCTCTGTCTATCTGTCTCTCTGTATATCTCTCTGTGTATCTCTCTCTCTCTCTCTCTCTCTCTCTCTCTCTCTCTCTCTCTCTGTGTGTGTGTGTGTGTGTGTGCATGTGTGTAAGCAAAGCCATGTGTTTGCTGAGGCGACAGCCGACCCAGAGCCTTAATCATTGTTTACAGATTTAGTTCATTTTACTAGCAGGCAGTGCTTTTCCAGAGAGCTGTTTTCCTGGCAGGGTGCAAAGACTGCGTCCAAGGGCAAAGTGCGTGTCTCCAGGCTGTCTCGCTCACCATCCCTGGCACTGTCTAGCCATGCCTGGCAGGGCTACCTCGACAAGGCAATGGGCCGGTATGTCAGCCCCTGCCTCTGTTGGTGCTCATCTGGCAGCGGTGTTAATGAGCACCTGATAAAAACAGGGGGCAGGGCGCAAAGGACCCGAGGGGGGCATCCAGACTGTGTGTGTGGCAGGCAGAGCCAACACGTTTCACACTGAGATCTACTCATGTGGTGAAAAGTATTGAAAAGGACAGACTGGGGGTTTTACCTTTCCCTCTGATGGGGCTTTTTATTGTTGTTTCGCTTGTTGACAGACAATGCTTTGAGGCTCTGAAGCTGGGAGGCTTCCTTGCCTCTCCCTGCTTTTGTTACAACAGTGCATGCATTTCGCTCAAAATAATGGATTAGACATGAAAAGGAAAGGGACAGTCAAGAGTCATTCACATTTCTTGAGTGCTTGATCTGCTACCTTTAACAATCCTCTTTCTTATGCCCCTGTTTTCCACTGTGGACACCTGAAACCTGCTAGCAGTTGGAAAATCTGGTTGCCTTGGAGGTGGGTGGGCTAGCCTTCAAGTAAAAGAGAGCTGGGTGGTATGAGCTCTGACAATGCTCAGCTAGTGCTTGCTAAAATATCCAGTTATCAAGGTGGAAACCTCAAAGATGACGATTTAAGTATCCATCATAGGGAAGCAAATGCCTACAGTTCAACCCTGTTCAAGTAGGCCACCTTGGAGGACCAATCCAGTGTCAGGTGTAGAGGCTTTCCTTGCTTCCAGATGGGGAACCATCAGAGGATTTTGCACTTGAAGTTCATATGAGAATAACCTCTGAAAGGAAAACACCCTTTCCTCAGCTTCATGAATTTTCTGCTACTTAGTTCTGGCACGTTAGGACCATTCATAGCACTGTGTCCTTTGCGTTGTTGATTTGCAATGTCAGCCTCTTTACAGTAAAATGTTCAGTAGTAGATGGAAACCTTCACTGGTGACAGAGGTGGATTGAGGTTCTGAGAATCTTTTAAGCTTCTTCGGTCGATGACATCTAAGCCACCTTCTGATCTGAGAATTGGATTTCTCCATCATATCTAGGCACGGTCACAGTCCTAATTCTATTACTTGAAGAACTTTACAGATGAATAGGACAGTCACTCAGTTCCCCCTTCACAACAGAAGGCATCTATGAACACTTAAGAATTGTTTCAACAACCTCTCAGTCTCTCATAAATTTATAGGACTCAGAAAATCTCAGGACTAACACAAGAATCTTTGCTACTCCTTGAAAATATCTACTAGTGATTTCATCTGGCATTTTAGAACATTCTATCTGGGGCTGGTGAGAAGGTCCAGCAGGTAAAAACACTTTTTTCACAAGCCAAGGAAGCAAAGTTGGAACAAGAGGACCAACTCCAAGAAATTGTCCTTTGATAGTTACATGTCCCCTCTGGCACCAGCACCTGTGTACCATAACATGTGCATGCGCGCATGCACGTACACACACACACACACTCAGAGACTATATATACTGTACATACTGTACAAACTGTACACACAGAAATAAACCAAAACACACACAAACAGATCACACCACATACACAAATAAACAATACCACAAATACTCATAAGCCACAACATACATATATCCATACACAAACACATACACCACCATATATACAGATAAACAACACACACATACACACAAATAGAAGTGTAAAGTGTATTTTAAAGTGCTCATGCCTTCCTGAAGCATGGGATAAAAGAACATGATGCTTCTTCACTTGAATTCACAGGCACCTGGGCTAACAGACTGTTCCTTTTTTACTTTACCAAGAGAAACTCTAGTCCTTTCCCTGTGTGATCTACATGGTGACTATCAAAAATTAATGGAAATGAAAGATCTCCTATGTCTCTGTAAATAGGCACAGTTGTGCTCTGTTTGAGGACTTCTTGGCATTCAGAGAAACTGTGAGAAAATGGAGAGTAAAACTGAGGATTACTTCACATGCCCAGTGCCAGTGGCAGGTATCTGAAAAGGAGCTGCCTTCACACATGTTCACCTGTCCCACATACATGAAATCAACACTGTTAGACCCTCAGAAGCTGACACCAGGACTCGGTTTCTTGTTCCACTGGGGACATGGATACACACAGTAACTTCTTTGCTGAAAAGTGTTATAAAAAAGCTGGTCTAAATATGACTAGTAATACATGTAAGAAAAGAAAAGAAAAAGAAAGGGAAGGAAGGGAGGAGGGAGGAAGTGTGAGAGAGGGAGGGAGTGAAAAGGGAAGGAAGGAAGGAAGGAAGGAAAGAAGGAAGGAAGGAAGGAAAGAAGAAAGGAAGGACCCACTTATTCTGGATATAGGTTTTAGACCATCTGCCAACACTGACCTGTCAGAGAGGGAGTGAGTCTCCCTAAGATGTCGTCCTCATCTTTACATATTTCAGGGGGAAAAAACCTGTCTCATGTCTAAAGTTTTCATTTAATAGCTAATATTATGTGAGATGTAGAATAAAGAATGAAAGAGAGAGGGTGGGGGAAGAGAGCACCAGGGAGCAAGGAAAAGAGGAGGGAGGCAGAAGGGATGAAGGAGAGAGGAAGCAGGGATCACCTTTAAGGCTTTTCTTTCCTCTTTCTTTCAAATGACACAATAGAATTTTTTTTTCCTGAAGTTGTATTAGGGATTCACTTAAGCAGAAATGAACTGTAATATGCAAATAGTTCTAATTGGACTGCTAATAGAGCGTGTCTCTGTTGTTTTTTTGTAGGGAGTTTTATGCCTATGTAATCAGTGCAGACAGCCGTTAAGTAAATGAAGAGGCAGCTAACAATGTCAGAAAAGAGACCGGGCGGTTCCGGCTGACACTACCCTAATCTTCCAGGACCCATTAAATGGCAGTTTCAAGGCATTACCTACCATAACATCCTTGAATATCACTGATTTTATTTGCAGTATCAAACATTCCATTTCATGCCCCATTAACAGAGGGAGCCTGAGCTTTTTGACGCAGCTAAACATTTTACTAACTACCTGGACTAAGTAACCAATTAACTTTTGGAGACAATACGGCCAATTAAGCGCGAAAAGGTAAGGCTGTCATCCCCCACGAAAATTGAATTTCCTCTTCCTGATGGCACTTATTGTCACTGCTCAATTGTTAATGGGGATTCGGTCCCTATTAAAGATGAAGGCAATGTGGAATGGAAAAGTTCAGGGGACTTGGTTCCTAAAGAGTAGGTCACAAAGTGTCCCAATCGGCCACTAATTCAGTTAACTTTTCTTCATGCCAGATTATTGGATGAGACTGTGGCAGGACACTTTAATATGACACTCGGTGATAGTACATTGCACAATCTGGTTGCTTCTGAGGAACCCACAGGCTCAGGGCTACACTTAGGACCTTATATGGAAGGCTTGGGGGGAAAAAAACCACTGTTTTTCTTTTTGTTGTTGTTTGTTTGTGGTTTTTTTTTCTTCCCTGACAGTAGAAAGATGAGTGTCCAGCAAGATATTATCCCTGCTTATGACTGGGGTAGACTCTTCAGAGAGCAAAACCACAAAGCCGCCGATTGAGAGGTGTGCTCCAAATTAACCCTCTGTGGTTTGGGAAGTCATTTTCTAAATGGCAGACAGGGGCCCGGGTGGTTACTCTGCTCCCTGGATCTGACTCCATGACTGAAATGGAGCACAGGTAATGAACTTGGATATCACGTTTTGAAAGCTGGAGGCAAATCTCATTCCTTCCAGTAGGGAGTCTTTCATCTTCGGAAGCACAGAAGAAAATTTGTCCTGGAGGGCACCATCCATGGCCCTTACAGGAGTGACATACACAAAACTCACGTGGAGCTGTGGCACAAATGTTGATCATACATCTGTTTCAAGGGAAAAAAAAAACTACATTGCTCCTATTTCATAAAAATGGGACTCTTCTGAATTGGAAGAAAGGGCAATTGCAGGGTCTCATAAAGGAGGAAGAGCGTGATCTCCAATCCTAATTATTTGGATCTTGTTTTGCAGATCCTCGGTTTTCTAAACAGTCTTAAAAGTAAAATAACTGAATGGGTTCTGTTTGCATGTATGATCCTATATCATTTTAGGGTCTGTCCCTGTTTAGGCCAGAAGAGGGTATCAGAGCCCTTGCAAATAGAGTTACAGATGGTTGGGAGCTGCCATATAGGTGCTGGGAATTGAACCCAGGGCCACTGGAAGAGCTGCAAGTGCTCTTAACCACGGAGTCTCCTCTCCCACTCCAAGAAGTAGACTTTACTTTTAATTTTATATAATTTTTTATTAACTAAATGCCTGTTGACATGCACTTAAAATCTAATTTGGGACCAAATGCTCATAATAAAGCAAGGTCTCAGCCATGTATATACTTATTAATTGACCATTGTTAGACTGGTACGACTGTGTTAGGACCCACAGGAGACCATAGTTTCCTGACCTTTATCCTGTTTCTGACAGATCCTGTATGATGAAAGCAGGAAAGAGAGCATCAAGAAGAAAAAATTGACATTAGATATTTTCAGATGTATGTTTTCACATGTCTCTTGATAAAAATGTTTACTTCCAAGGACATAATAAAGAAATTCCTCTAGGTTACTCTTAATCAATTAATATCATAGAGAGGTTTTTTTCCCCTTCTGTGATTTTCTTTGGATTGCCATGGTTTTTCTCAGAAGTTGTAATTTTTCTTACAGAAGGGATTTCTCTGAGCTGTTTATTTAAGCCCTTTCCCATGTCTGTGGGTGATTTAAAAATGATTATGAGAGTCTAGGCTTCCTGTTCCTTAAGAAAGACCGAGGTGTAAAACTAGATCACCAGTGTTTCCCACTCCCACCCACCCACATCTCTACATGACAATAGTGCAAACAAACTATGACCAAATTACATCAGCAGGACTCAGACCACAGAGAAAGCTGCAGCCTGGAGATTCCAATAAGCTAGGACATGAAGCAAAGGCAGGAGAATTGTCCTTGATCTTCAGGTCCCCCCAGCACTCACACTGTGCCCTGCTGATGAGGAAGAATATAAAGACTTAACCTGGAAAATCGCTGCTTTCTGAAGAAGGAGGTAGGGAAACAACACTCTTGGGTTAATGGAGAGGAGAGAGGGGGAGGAAAGTGGGCATCTACTATGGAATCACTTAAGCAAGATCATCTCAGAGTTCCCTCCAGCAGGAGTAAGGCTGTCCAGAGGAAACCAAAAGGAGGACAGATCCCAGGAGGAACCACCCAGACCACTTGAAAATTCCTTAGCTAATCCATACTGTACAAAAAAAAATTTCCTCCACTGTAATCATAGGAAAAGTAATAGGAATCTTGTGTAATACAGCAAAGAGAGTTTCTAATTCTATGGAAACCATGAAAAATTCAGTTGTATCAATAAATAAAGTATTTGGAAGAAAAGAAGAAGTGTGCCCTTTATCATCTTGGAATGGTTAGGTGTTCTCTGAAATATAATACTTACATAATATACAAAAATGTTTCTATATATTTGGCTGAAATTATTCTTGATAACCAAAGCATACTAACAGTGTTTCAAAATCTACACATAAGCTAACCTAGAAGAAAAGAGCTCAACATTTGAAAAATGTCTGTTTTCCAGTTAATAAAAATTCTGACAAATCAATAAAAATAACAGGACACTAGCAGTTTTCAAAGACATAAATAAAAATGACCAATAAATACATTTAGTTTCTGAGCTTTGCTCACAATTTTTAAGACGTGCAAATGAAAAACAGCAAGTTCTCATTTTTCATCTCTCTGACCAAATAAATGCCAAGGTAGATTTTTCTTCAGAGCCAAAGCAGGGAGAAGTGGCCTGTCACCTACTTAGGGTTCTGGAGAGCACAAGTGACTGATGTATTTCCAGTACAAAATGACTCAGTCACTGGCTCTACAGCTCCAAAGAACAGATGCACACACACACACACACACACACACACACACACATACACACACACACACACACATACACACACATTCACACACACACACACAAACACACACATTCACACACAAACATACTCACACACACACTCACACATACACACAGACATACACATACACATAGACATATACACACACATACACACTGTGATGGTTGCATATGCTTGGTCCAGGGAGTGGAACTATCAAAAGATGTGGCCTTGTTGGAGGAAGTGTGTCACTCTGGGGGTGGGCTTGGAGACACTCCTCCTAGTTCCCTGAGGATCCTCAGTCTGTCCCTGGCTTTCTTTGGATGAAGATGTAGAACTCTCAGCTCCTCCTGCACCATGCCTGCCTGGATGCTACCACGCTCTTGTCTTGATGATAATGGACTGCACCTCTGAACCTGGAAGCCAGCCTCAATTAAATGTTGTCTTTTATAAGACTTGCATTAGTCATGGTGTCTGTTCACAGCAATAAAACCCTAACTAAGACACACACATATACACACTCACATACACACTCACATACACACACATACACACACACATACATGCTCACATATACTCACATATACTCACATACACAGTCATACATACTCACACACACTCACACTCAAAAATGCATACTCTCACACACATACACACACACACACACACACACACAAACACACACAATATTTTGTAGTCTTTTATCCACAAAAATTAAAATATGTTTTGGCAATACAGGATCTGTAAATAAAGGAATAAAAGTTAAAAATAAATTCAGCTGAGCTGTATAGGTGTATGTTGTAGTCATATACTTACAACCCCAGGTTTGGTAAGGTGAGAAGGAGAATGATGAATGCCAGGGTACCCTGGGCTATACAATGAGACCCTGTCTCAGTAAATAAAAAGGGGAGGGGTGTATTTCAATATCAGTATGTTTTGTTATCATGCACAATCCCCTTGCTTTGAACTATATCATCAGGAAAAACAAATTGTGATGAATTACATAGAATTGATTCTTTGACACGCTACATGGGAGAAAAAAAAGCTCAACCACAGCATGGCATGTATAACAGGATTTCTTCTTCTATTACCTGCATGATATTTTTCCTTGAGTGTACCTACAGACTTATTCTTAGGTTTCCAATAGAGCCATATGAATACCTACCTATCCTAATGCCTTCGTGAATGCACAGAGCTCTTGAACAGACTCCTAAAACATGATGCTTGCAGATTACAGTTGACATTTGTTGGCAATTGCTCATGGAGAACATTCTGGCTTTTCCAATTATGCCTATGCATCTTTTCATATAAGTTTTCACCATCATTACTAAGAGTTCATTGAGTGCAGAGATACAAGGTTATTCTTTCCATAGCTCGTACTGGAAACAGAAATTTACTTTTTTATTAAGAAGTAGATGTTTCCCCCTAGCTGCCAATGGGGTTACAGAGTCATTGTAGAAATGTAAAAGACATGATCTTTTTTTTATCATGACAGCCTGCAATAATGTGTCCTTACCAGTGATGGTCTCTGAAGGCTTATCACGCTCAGTGTCGTGTTAAAACACAAACTCACCTCTTCCCCTGAGAAATGCACATTTTAATAAAGGGCATGCTTTCTTGTGAAGCGGGCAAATGTTAATAACAAGTGATTCACGGTCCTTTAAGGGCATTTGGAAGATTACAGTAACAAGATTTAAATGAGATTCCTAGGCATGTTTGGGCTTGATTTACTCTTTAGCTTTTAAAAATAATATGTTTTCTGAAATATTAACTTTCTGCTTGTTCACTAACTGCAGAAAAGTGGCAAGCGAGTCCACAGTGCCCAGCTTGGAGTAGTTTTCCATCTACCTTTGGTCTGACTATCTGGAGAGAGGGGTGGTGGGTGAAGTCTGGAAGCGCTCGGCTGCTGCCAAGTATTAACTCCAGGCTCCAGAGAGATCTGTTTTAAAGCATTCTTTCATGAATATTTCCTCATGGCAATATTGTCTTCCACGACCCACTGTGCTGACTCGCTGATGGAATATGACTTATTTAACAAGTTTATAGATGCTGGACAAGTGTGTGGAGCCTTGTTCTTTTCTGTATGCATGAGACATACTTGTAAGCGTGTATCTTACCGTGTTAATGAGATTGTTCCTTTACTGAGAGCTGATATGTAATATGGAGGTGGTCATATCACCACTACCTTGACACAATGTAACAATGTACTTACCTCTGGTTTTCATCCTAATACTATTCTTTATCTTCCAGCAGTACTGGTGGGCACTGGGTCTCCTGGCCACACACTGCAAGTAGAGGAGGCCCACATACAAAAACATGTGAGGGGCTATGTAACAACTTAGGGCATTAGGAATCTGTTTTTTCCGAAGACTGAGTTCTAACTTGAGTTCTGTTTCTGGAGCTCCCAGAGCAGATGAGGCGAACTGATCATTGCAAGTTGTTTTCTGACTTCCACATGCATCTTGGCATATACGTATGTCTGCATGCACCCCTGCTTCACTTACATGAACAGACATGGGTGTAGACACACTCACTGAGCACATACACACATGCACACACAAATACAGAGAGAGAGAGAGAGAGAGAGAGAGAGAGAGAGAGAGAGAGATGCAGATAGAACAAAGTTGCAAAAATATATAGGAATTGGGTCTGAAAAGCCATCAGGAAGGAATCTAGAGATGTGCGTAGACTGCAGCACATTAAATGGCATTAAATGAGCACAACAGCTGGACTCATGGAAAGGGAAGATGGGAACAGCAGCTGCTAGGACTCACTGGTGAACAGGAAGAACTCATCACTGAACAGGAAGGACTCACAGCTGAACAGGAATAACTCACCAGCGAGCAGGTAGGATCACTGGCGAACAGGAAGGATTCGCAGGTGAACAGAATGTTCCCAGAGCCAGGGGTATGAAGAAAATGGCCCTAGAGGACAAAGGGAGTACTAATTCTGGGCAGTTATTACAGGATCAGAGTAGATGGGAATACATGATTGGGGTGGTGGTACTGAATGTAAGAGCAGAACCTGGAGTCATGACTTATTTAGATAAAAGGATAGGTTACAATTAACATCAGGAACTATTAAATCCCTAAGGTATTTTGCCACCACTAAGGGGGAATATGTTGACTCTGTTTGGTGAGATGACAAAACTTTGTATTCTGGTATCTTCCATGTCTCGAAGCTGGCATCGAGTACCTGTCAACTAAACTTAAAGAGGTCCTTATCTTTGGCTATATGCACATAGTTCTATGACCAATTTTCTGAGGAACTGCCAGACTGATTTCCAGAGTGGTTGTATCAGCTTACAACTCCTGGGCACATAGCCAAAAGATGCTCCAACATATAGCAAGGACACATGCTCTGCTATGTTCATAGAAGCCTTATGTATAATACCCCAAATCTGGAAAGAACACAGATGTCCTTCAACAGAGAAATGGATACAGAATATATGGTACATTTATACAATGGAGTACTGCTCAGCTATTAAAAAGATGACTACATGAAATTTCTAGGCAAATGGCTGGAACTAGAAAATATCATACTGAGTGAGCTAACCCAGTAACAAAAGAACACACAAAATGTGCACTTACTGATAAGTGGATATTAGCTCAAAAGCTCAGAATACCCAAGATACAATTCACAGACCATATGAAGCTCAAGAAGAAGGAAACACCAAAAGGTAGATTGTTCAGTCTCCTTAGAAGAAAGAACAAAATATTGACAGGAGGAAATACAGAGACAAAGAGTGAAGCAGAGACTCAAGAAAAGGCCATCCAGAGACTGTCCCACCTGAAGATTCATCCCATATGCAGCTACCAAACCAAGTCACTATTGCTGATGCAAAGAAGTACTTGCTGTCCAGAGCCTGATATGCATGTCTCCTGAGAGGCACTGCCAGAAGTTTACTGACTCTGAGTTTGCTTGCAGCTGACCACTGGACTGAACACAGAGATCCCAATGGAGAAGTTAACGGACTGAAGGAGCTGAAGGGATTTTCAACCCCATAGGAAGAACAACAATATCAACCAAACAGAGTTGACATTGTTGTTCCCAATATTTCCTGGAGACTAAACTACCAACCAAAAAGTACACATGGAGGGACCCATGACTCCAGCTGCATATGTAGCAGAGGATGGCCTTGTCTGTCATCAATAGTAAAAGAAGTCTTTGGCCCAGTGAAGGTTCATTTCCCCAGTGTAGGGGAATGCCAAGGCAGTGAGGTGGGAGTGAGTAGGTGGGGAGTGTCCTCATAGAAGCAAGAGAAGGGGGGATGGGAGAGGGAAAACTGGGAAAGGGGATAACATTTGAAATGTAAACATATAAAATATCCAATAGAAAAACAAAACAAAAACCAGATCCACAGATGTGAATAATTGTGTACGTGAACAGAGCCCGCAAAGCAGTGAGAACAGCATTACCCAGACCTTTAGAGTGAGAAACACAGACTGAAAAGTTCTGCATCTGGGGTGAGGTTATATCGAATCCCGGACAAAACTGCAGGAAATGGAAGAGGAGACAGACATATTTTGTTATGGGTTTGAAGTCATTCAAAGTCATTTAAGTTGTAATAATGAGATTCATTTAAGACCCAGGACTCACTGAAATAATATAGTGAAAGCCACGAGACATTAAAACCGTACTTGCCATAACAGAATCCATTTGAACTATTATTAATCTAATCTCATAAGTGCATGTAATACTCCAGCAAGCAAACCAAAGCTTTGAATTTGGTTTACACTAATGGGAGAGTATCTCCTGTGCTTTTCAGTGGGATTCTCTGTACCATTAAGCAATTACTGGTGGCTAGAATACCAGCCCACATGTCACTATTTCTGGTTAGGGGATTTTGCCTGCCTGACTAAATCTTCCAATTAAATGCAATGGTACTACATCCGCTTCAGGTCTGCATTTACAACGAATAGTGAAGAAAAAAAACAAACGTATTCTTACTTTTTGTAAACAGTTTGAGGAGCCATTGAACCACACACATAGACTTGCTGAATTGAAGCCTGCTGAAGTAGGATGTCATTGTGTAACAGGGATAAAAAAAACATCAGTAGACAAGAAGCCGTCTCACAGGTATGCAAGCAGAAACTGCAGACAAGGCCAACTCCATCTAAGAGCATCTTCCTCAGATTATTATTTCTTTTTTGGTGTGTGCATTTCTGTCCATTTCTTTAATAGTTATATTTAAATGAATTTGTGTTTTATCTCAAGTTCTATTAAAATTAGGGGGCTAAGCAAGGGCTAAATAACGTAGCCAATGAGACATTTCAACAAAGCTTATCAGAAGTGAAAACCACGTTAGCAGTGTGGCCTTTGCTATGGTGGCTTCTCTTAATGTTAGTTCAGCATGATGCTGACTGGCAACGGAAGATGGGAAAAAGAGTTTTAGCTTTCAAAAGTTAGACTCACAATTAGAAATAATGTGTTTAGTAGTAAAAGCAATTCTGTGATCTTCTTAAAAAATTGTGTGTGTGTGTGTGTGTGTGTGTGTGTGTGTGTGTGTGTGTGTGTGTAGATGTCTGGAGGTATGTTTACAAGTTTCTGCTCAAAGTGCAGAAGAGAAAATTGGATGCTTTGAAGCTAGAGCTACAGGTGTTTGCAGGGCATCTTGATCCTCACACCAGTTCTGGCATCTGAACTCCAAACCGATTATTGTACCAATGCCTGTAACTGCCAATGACCCCCTTGAGCCAGGTGTTGACAATATTTTACCAACACTGTTTGTTCATCACCACCATAATAATGATGAATGCATAGGGTTGACATACAAATTTTCCTGGAGTTAAGAAGGCCAGCACCGAGAGATTGTTTCTGAATTGTGGGATGCTCAGGAAACACCCAGGCTCTGGAAGCCACCACCTCAAAGTCCAGGCTGTACTTCCAGTGTCAATGGCTCCTTAAACCTGGGCATTTACTGACCTTCTCATGTCTCAGGTTTACCTGTAGAACCCAGACAGAAGCAGTACCTACCACACAGTGCGACTTTGGAAATTAAATGAGATACTAAATTAAAGAATTTACCTCATGAACAAGTTCTATGGGAAGCCTCGGGAGTCACACAAATGGCAGAAGGTAATGAATGTGTAAATATAAGACTGAATTTATGTAAAACTCATCGATAACAGTAGTTCAAGATATTTGGACCATCATAAAATTAAGGACATGTGGAATGGATTTGTAGCTTCTTAATGAACTCATCACAGAAGTTACTAAAATCACTGAGAAAAATCCCTTAAGGTGTTAAAGTCTAAGGCAAACAGTGTAAAAGAGTATTGATGGACAAGAAGGGCAGACCTTTCCTAATTACAGGGAAGAGCACCTAAGCATTGCATGTACATACACGTATACATTACTTAGTTGTCATAAAGAAGAATAAAGTCATGTTGTTTGGAGGACAGTTGAAGCCACTGGAGACAATCTTATAAATAGTCTTAAAGAAGTCAATCTCAGAAGGACAAACACTACATGTTTTCTTTCATTTGTGATTTCTAGATTTTATACAGATACTTAAAATCATGGATATATAGATGACATGAAATAGAAGTACAGCCATATACTGGCCAAAAGGGACAAATGCAAAAGCAGAGACTGAGAAAGGGGAGGGACTGAGGAGGGCGTATTGTAACACATGCTATGCCTTTAAAAGAAAAGAAATGGAAGGTTCAAGATATCACCCAAGACTCCCATATCTGTACCCAACTGTTAGAATGACTCCAAATCTGATTTGTTACGTTAATGGAGAGAAATAACCTCAACCAGACATTTAACTTGATGAGTTAAGAATCTTAAGAAACATGGGATAACATATATGGTGTTTTCAATTTCTTGGTATTAAAGGTGACTTCTTGATTGCTAACAGTCAGATATAATTGTAATTGTTCAATGTTATACGCATTATAACATTCGGGATTCTGTGGTAAGTTATTGTTTTATGTAAAGACTAGGCAAAGAAAGTGAAAACAGACAAAACAACAAAAGCAAAACTTTTTGTATGTCAGCTGGTACTTCTCATAATTAAATACACTCCTGATGTCAGAATGAGGGCTTGAAGGTTAAGAGCACTATCTGCTTTCTCAGAGAATATGAATTAGATTCTTAGCAACAACATGACAACTTACCAGCATCTGTATCTCCAATCTAAGGGCATCTGACTCTTTGCCTCCTCAGGTACCAGGCACAGAGTGATTCATTGATATGCATGCAGGCAAAAAGCCCATTCACAAAGTAGCTACTAATTTAGCAACCATTGAAATATATATACTTATTATATATAATATAAATATATTGATATTTTATAATATAAATTATATCATATTATTATATTTATTATATTATTTATATTATATAAAGCTATAGAATATCTAATTATATATTATACATTCATATAATATTTACAATATAAATAATTATATAATATAATCACAGTATAAATGTATATTATATATAGTATATACATATTACATATGTGTGTGTGTGTGTGTGTGTGTGTGTGTGTGTGTGTAGTCTTCAAACTTTCAGTAAGCACAATTAACTCATTCTTTTTTATTTCCTGTCTTTTCCAAAGAATTAATTTTGGATAGTTTATATTTTTGGAGCCTATATTAGTTTAGACCTTAAACATTCTCCAAAGTCCCACTTGTCAAAGGCTTAGTAAGCTGTTTGTGGACCTACTGGGAAGTCACCAATCCTCTAAGAAACAGTGCCTTCCTGGTCAGTGGGAAGCAGTTGCATCATTTGTGATGTTCCAATAAAAGGAATTGGGAGATCCCAGGCTTGTTCTTTCTGTGCTTAGTAGCTATTGTGAAGAGAGCAGTAGGTCCCACCACTTATGCAGACCATGATGTTAAGTCCAGCACAAACCCACAAGCATGAGAGCCGCAGGGAATGGACAAAAACTTCCCAGTCTGTGAGCAGAACTCTTTAGCTTCTGGGTGTTTGTCATAGCTATAGAAAAGTGACACACTTCCTTTACTCTACAAGCTTGTAGTCTCTCTCTCTCTCTCTCTCTCTCTCTCTCTCTCTCTCTCTCTCTCTCTCTCTCTCTCTCTCTCTCCCTCTCTCTCACTGGAATTTAATTTTTAAAAGGATACACTTGCCACTTGTTTTACTCTTGCCCTTCAAAGACAAGTGTGTGATTCAGTGACAAGAGATCTGGAGGTTTAATAACATAAGATGAAGGCCATTTGCCCTTATGAAATTTTATAACGATTTCTTCCCCAAACTAAAAGCCTCATTCTTCCCCTTAGAGGCTGACCAGAATGGGCAACTGCAGGACCCCAGGCCCAGCTGCAGAAGTGTGTGGCATTGACCCCCTGGCTTCCTAATAGATCTGCAATGTGTTTTGTCCCTAGAAATCATCTGATGAGTAGCTCGGAGCCATAGTATATCTTGTTAGAGCTGCAGAAGTGCCACCGAATGAACTAAAAATCTCCCTGCAGAATTGCTGTATCAGAACGCCCAGAACATTCTGAACTTTCAACAAATTCGTGTTAGAATCCTGAGGAGTCATGGATAAGTCTGTATGGGGTTAAGGGAGAAATATGGAGCTGTGATTATGTGTCTTTGGGGAATAACAAAGCTCTGGGCAAAAAGGGTCTGAAGGAATCCCTTCCCAGCACTTTGTAAGTGTACCACAGGCTGAAGAAATAACAGGAAAGGGTCTCAACATTCCTGGAGCCATACAGCCTCAGACAGGACCTTATCCTCAATCTTGGCTGATCCCACTTTGAAATAGAGGATCCCTTGATTGGCATGTTTATTATAACAGCTGTCAGTCATCATGAAAAAAGATAGATCCTTTGATTCAGCTATACATTTTCTGTCATATGTGTGTATGTATGTATGCGTGTAATATGTATTTATATATGTAAATATTTGTTTGGATCAACTACCTGACTATGTATCTATCATTTATCTACCATCACCAATATTAATCTATCCATCCATCAACTATCTATCATCCATTTATCTATCTGTCATCTATATATTTGTTTATCTATCAATAATATACATATTCACCTGTCTATTTATCTATCACATGTTATTTATTTGTCTATCCTTTATTATCCACTTACAAACCATACATCTTTATATCATTCAATTATCTATTACCTGTCATCTAGTGTACGGATTATCAGTCATCTTATCATCTAGGTATCATCAAATTATCTGCCTTTGTATGCAACCAAGCTTTTTCATGACTTTTAAAATATCCTATTAGAATATTCTAGTTATTTTCTCCTCCACTATGTTTTTATTCTTTTGTTCAGCTTCTCTCTTCTTCCTTTTCCTCCTCTCTTCCATTTCTCTCTCCTATTTCTCTCTTCCATACCATAGGGCTATGGATTATATTTTGCCACTGATACAAATGCTGCTCTATATATTGGCTTCTGAATAAAACTGCTTTCTTAAAGTTGTGATATACTTTAGCATTCAGGCATGCTGTTAAACCCTCACCATCAAGTAAGATTGTCACCCTCAAGTATCACTTCTTCCTTTGCTTCTCTCCTATAAGCCTTGTCCACCCCTTTGCCCAATCTATGTCTTTTAATTTGAATTTTCCAGGATTTAGATAAACAAAGTCATTCACTATACAGCCTATCTTCCCTGTGTCATTTAACCCAGCAGAGGACTGTATCTCTGCTGTTTCATGAGTTAACAGTTCCCTGTTGTGTACTGCTCGTTACAAACTCATGTTATGGACAGAACTGAACTTATGAAAGTGATTCCATACTAACAGGAATATGAGTTATTTTCAGGACAAATGTGTATTCTATAAGCCTTTATTCAGAAACTTCCTGTCAATGTATACATATAGACATACATAGCTGGATAAATAGATAGAAACTTAGACAGAAAGATACAAATACCTAGGAGTTGAATAGATTACTCTATCTTTTTAAGAGAATGACAGGCTGATTTCCAAAATGGTTATCCTCACTAGCAACTTGCAATGGTTCCTGTTCTTTACAGTCCCACAGTTACTCCACCCGGCCATACTTCTTTCTCTCCTTTAGACACTGGGCAGAGTGTGTGCTGCCAATTCATAGTCATTTTTACCTTCGATTCTCTAATGACCAAATACATTAAATATTTTCCCAGGGTTACAAACAATGGTATGCTTTCTTTGCAGCATTTCATCAGCTTTGGTTTTTTGCACATTTTAAGTCAGTTATTTAACTTCTATTATGAAGCTCAAGAATTTTTTATACATCCTAGATAAGAATTTTTCACTTTGAAAGTGTTTTTCTCCTAGGCTCAGGTTTACCTTTTCATTTGTTGGATAATGCTTTCTGTAGGACCCCAGTTTTAAATGTAATGGAGTTTGATTCTTGCAGTCCCCCCCCCCTTTCTTTCTAAGTAACGCATCTATTATGAAGCCTAAAGAAACTTTCTCTAACCCAAGAACCTATAGATTCTAGTCTCCTCTTTCTCGTTTCCATGTCTATTGGAGATTTAACAATCTATGAAGGACAAAGGCATTTGTTACAATACATTGGCTTTTTATCTTTTGGTCTTTGATCCTCTGAGTGAGATCTTTTGCCTACATCCTGGAATCACTGGAAATAGTGGCTTTTGTGAATGCCAGGTATGTGACCATCCATCTACAACTGCCTTTATGTCATGAAGACATTATTCCTCAAGCTCAGCCCTGATTGTATATCCTCCATAGATGGCTTGAACTATCTGGAATAATGCACCTGTAGGAGAGAGTAACTTCCCTGTCCTCTGACCCAACCAAGGAGGCAAGATGCTAGAGGAAGTCATCCTACCTTCAGTGCCCTTGGCTTACCAGGAGGCCATATTCTAGTCTATGTGCATGAAACAGCTGACATTATACAAAGAGATTTCAGTAAAATAGATGCTATCACCCAACTGAGGGTATCAAACAAAGAGGATAACTCCCTACCAAAGAAGACAACTTGGACAAACTCCAAGCAGTCAATTTAGCACTGGAGACCCTAGGCAGTACCCAGTCTCATCTCCAAAGTTACTCTAAGCTCTTAATCCATTCCATATCAAGTATCTCTTCTGGATAAAAGGTTCTTGAAACTTCTGGCCTCGTATATATCCAAGCTATAAACCAAAACTTCTTATGTCTGCACATATCTAAGGCAGACTGTGGCTAAGGATTTTTCTGGGACACTCCTTATTCCCTTGGAATTGTAAACAGGGCTGGCAATAATCAGAGCATTCATTTAATTTTTAAAAAGACATAATACTACACATTTGGAAGAAGCACTCTGTAGAACTTTCATTCCCTAATAGGTCCCAGATAGCCAGTTCTGTTGAGAGATGTGGTACTCTCCTTGAAAACAGCTTTTAAAACTCCAGTCTGATAAATAACCTCCCAAATGAGCCTGGATGTTTCTCTAACCCTTAACATGTCTTTATGAACATCCGAGCTTACTCCATCTCATTAGGGCTTTGGGGAAAATTAAAGATACACATTTCAGGAAATTTATAACCAGAGAATGTTCACAGAGCAAGCAGAGGCTGCTTACCTGCTACAGGATGAATTTGAACTTAGAATTTTTTTTTTTTTACTAAACGACAAAAGCAAACATCTTGTAAATAGCAACAGCCCACTGCTCTTTCAACTTTGAAGTATTACTTAACTGGTTTTCGTTGGTTTACACCTTAAAGGAACAAGTCTTTTAAGTGAGACATTGTTTCAGTCCATCTCATCTTACATCCATATGATAGAAAAGAAACTTCCAAGGTTTTCATCCCAACTAATACTACCTGGAAATTATAGCAGAACACTGAGGTGGTGTTACCTCATATGCTGTGGATATCCCCAAACTCATGGTGCCCATGGACCACTTCTCAAGAATGTGGGAATGGCTGGAATACATTTGCCTTCTCCCTTTGCTATGATGAAACACATATTGTGATTCTGAATTTGTCATTTGCTTGGAACACTATCCTATTACGTTCCCTGGCTTTTAAGTGCAGTGTACATTTCTATGCAGAAATTAATATTTCCTGCTTTTCATTTCATCAAAAAATTAATGTTATTATTTTTTTTGTTTGCTCAGGAGCAGACCTCATATGAATCAACCTCTTGACCTTCAGAGAGGGGATTTATCCTTCCTTAGTAGCCTTCTTGAGACAATGATGCCCTAAAATTGAAGCCATGTGGTTCTTTCTCACTATGACACTCAGATACATTCATACATATTTTACTAAATTGTCATTTCATATTCTTTCAACTTATAATATTTATACCTGCCATGTAACCACAAAATATCTCAAGTGAGCTTTGTAACACCAGAAAACATTGGCAGCGACACTTCAAAATTTATACTATATCGTCTCTTCTCTGACAATAAATTTGCTTATAACAGCAAACCATGGAACGAATGAAATGGCTCAGTGGGTGAAGATAGTTACCTCTAAGCCTAATGGCCTATGTTTGTTAGCTTGAATAAATATGGTAGAAGGCTTATTTTACTCCTGCAAGTTGTCCATTGACCTCCACACCCATGCCTACATACACATATACACAAATCAATGAACTATAATGAAAATTGGATGAAAATATAGTGCTAGTCTTAAAATGTCTATATTATCATCTGTTCTAGTTTTCATAATCTGGTGTCCAAATTGCAGAGGGCTTATTACACTATTTGTATTTTTAAACTTTTCATACTTAGTGAGATTTTAGTGACTTTGGCTAACTCTGCTATCTCAAGAGCTAATGCACCTTTTGGGTTGATTTTTTTTTTTAGTCAACTTGACATAAGCTAGAGTTATCTAGAATTAGGAACCTAAATTGAAAAAAATGTCCCTATCAGATTTGTTTATATACAATTCTGTATGGCATTTTTTTTTAGATGTGAGAGTACTTTGACATATGGGTTTTTGGGTGAAAACTTACTCAAACCACCCAAAAATCATGTGAAAATTTAGTTGGGTTATAGTCTTGCTAAGTTCCTTTGAAGTATTTAATGCATGTGTTATGTCTGGGGAAGAGTTATAGTTTTATTTCATACCAGCATACCAAATTGCTGGTATTGATACATTTGTATATGATAGATCTCTTAGAGTTGCCTTCCAGTACACTGAGATGTTATTCTACTTCTAAATACAAATTGGAGACATATTTACTGATTTTTGTTTACATTTTTCTCAACACCTGGCATGACTGGAACCCCCACAAAAAAAAGGGAAATATGAAACCCAACCCAGTCAGAGGCACCTGTTTCTTCAGACTTGCACCTGTCTTCAGTTCAGACTCAGGGCTCTAGCTCCCCACTTAATTCTGCAACACAGAAAGAAAGCTCAACTCCCAAGAGCTCTGACAGAGCAGAATCTCAGGAGCTTTGTCACATTAGGACTTCAGGATTCCAGAGGCATCTTGATTCCCAGAAATTCTGACACATCTAGGATCTCAGAATCACAGGATCCCTGAATCACAGTATCACAGAGACAGCTGGACTCTAAGGAGTTCTGACACAAACAGATTCAAGGAAGAGACAGGCTCCAGTCAGAGACAGCAAGAACAGTTAGCACTAGAGAAAACCAGATGGCAAGGGGAAAACACAAAAACATAAGCAACAGAAACCAATGCTATTTGACAACAACAAAACCCAGTTCTCCAAGTTTTCCCACCACCCTAAACCTTTTGAACCCAAACACACCTGAAAAGAAAGATTTAGTCCTAAAATCCCATCTAATAAATATGACAGAGGAATTTAAACAGGACATAAATAATTCACTTAAGGAGATACAGAAGAACACAGATAAACAAGTAAATGTCCTTAAAGACAAAACAAATAAATCTCTGAAAAAATACAAAATACAATCAAACAAGTAAAGGAATTGAACAAAACCATCCAGGATCTAAAACTAGAAATAGAAACATTAAAGAAAACATAAAGGGAGATAACCCTGGAGTTCAGAAACCTAGGAAAGAGATCAAGAGTCACAAATGCAAATATCATCAAGAGAATACAAGAGATAGGAGAGAGGATCTCAGGTGTAGAAGATACCCTAGAAGACACTGAAACAACAGTTAAAAAAATTACAAAAAGTAAAAATCTATTAACTTAAAACATTGAAGAAATTTAGGACACAATGAAAAGACTGAATCAAAGAATAATAGGTATAGGAGAGAATGAAGATTCCCAATTCAAAGGGCCAGCTGACATCTTCAACAAAATTATAGAAGAAAAATTTCCTAACCTAAAGAACAAAATGCCCATAAATATAGAAGAAGCCTATAGAACACCAAACAGTTGGGACAAGAAAAAAAAAATTGTCTCATTACATAATAATTAAAACACCAAGTGCACAGAACAAAGAAAGAATTTTAAAACTGTAAGGAAAAAGGGCCAAGTAACAAATTAAGAGAGACGCATAAGAATTACAGACTTCTCAACAGAGATTATACAAGCCAGAAGATCTAGGGCAGACATCATACACACTGTAAGACAACAAAAATCCCAGCTCAGGATATTATATCCAGCAAAAGTCTTATTTACCATAGAGGGAGAAGCAAAGATATTCCATGACAAAACCAAATTTTAACAATATCGTTAAACAAATTCAGCCCTACAGAGGATAATAGAAGAAAAGCTCCAACACAAGTAGGGAAACTACGTCCTCAAAAAAGCAAGAAACTAATCATCTCAAAACAAACTCAAAAGAAGAGAACCACACAAGGATAATTTCAACAATATCATAACTCTAACAACAACAACCACAACAAAACCAGAAAGCAACAATCTGGTTCTTAGTATCTCTCAGTATTAATGGACTCAATTCCCCAATAAAAAGATATAGACTAGCAAGCTGCATACAGAAAACACACCTCAGTGACAAAGACATACATAACCTCAAAGGAAAAGGCTGGAAAAACATTTCCTGAAAAATGGTTCCAAGAAACAAGCTTGAGTAGCAATTCTAGTATCCAATTAAATAAACTTCAACCCAAAAGATATAAAAAGATATGGGGACAATACATACTTATAAAAAAAATTCAACAAGAGAAACATTCAATTCTGAACATTATGCTCCAAATACAAGGGCACCCACATATGGAAAAAAAACACTACTAAAGCTCAAAGCAAACACTGAACCTCACACAATAATAGTAGGAGACTTTAGTACCACACTCTCACCAATAGACAGATCATGGAAGTAGAATCTAAACAGAGACACAGTGAAACTAACAAGATATGAACCAAACAGACGTAGCAGATATTTAAGGAACATGTCACCCTAATGTGTGTGCATATATATATATATATACCTTCTTTATAGCACCTCATGGTACCTTCTCTAAAATTGACTATATAATCAGACACAAAACAAGCATCAACAGATACAAGAAGATTGAATTAATTCCACGCATCCTATCAGAACACCACAAACTACAGTTGGTCTTAAACAACAACAAAAACAACAGGAAGCCCTCATACACATGGAAGTTGAACAAAGCTCTACTCAATGATTATTTGGTCAGGGAAGAAATAAAGAAAGAAACTGAAAACTTTTTAGAACTTAATGAAAATGAAGGCACAACATACACAAATTTATGGGGAACAATAAGGGCAGTGCTTAGAGGAAAATTCATAGCTCTGAGTGATTCCATCAAAACTCTGGAGAGAGCATACCCTAGCAGCCTAACAGCACATCTGAAAGCTCTACAACAAAAGGAATCAAAAACACCTAAGAGGAGTAGATGGCAGGGAATAATCAAACTCAAAGCTGAAATCAACCAAGTAGAATCAAAGAGAACTATACAAGGAATCAACAAAATCAAGAGCTGGTTCTTTGAGAAAATCAACAAGATTGATAACCCTTGGCCAGACTAACCACAGAACACAGAGACAGTATCCAAATTAACAAAATCATACATAAAAATGGAGACATAACAACAGAAACTGAAGAAATTCAAAAAATTATCAGATCCTACTTCAAAAGCCTATACTCAACAAAACTGATAAATCTAGATGAAATGGATGATTTTTTAGAAAAATACCAAGTACCAAAGTTAAATTCAGATGAGATGAACCATATAAACAGTCCCAGTGCCCCTAAGGAAATAGGAGAAGTCATTTAAAGTCTTGTACCTAAAAAAATCCCCAGAACCAGATGATATTCATGCAGAATTCTAGCAGACCTTCAAAGAAAACCTAATACAGTACTTCTCAAAATTTATAAAAAAAAATTTATAAAATGGAAACAGAAGGAACACTACCTAATCCACTCTATGAAGCCACAGTTACACTAGCATCTAGGCCACACAAAGAAACAACAAAGATAGAGTACTTCAGACTAATGATACAAAATTACTCAATAAATTTTTTCAAACCAAATTCAAGAGCATATCAGAACAGTTATTCATCATGATCAAGTTGCCTTCTTCCCACGGATGCAGGGATGGTTCTATATACAGAAATCCATCAACATAATTCACTATATAAACAAAGTCAAAGGGAAAAAACTCATGATCATCTCACTAAATACTGAAAAGGCATTTGACTTCATTATAAAAGTATTATAGAGAATAGGAATTCAAGGTCCATAATTAAATATGATAAAAGCAATATACAGCAAACCAGTAGCCAACATCAAACTAAATGGAGTGAAACTTGAAGCAATCCCACTAAAATAAGGAAAAAGACAGGTCTGCCTACTCCCCCCCCCCTCTCTATTCAATACTTGGTTAGTACTTGAAGTTCTAGACAGAGATATTGGGCAACAAAAGGAGATCAGAGGGATACAAATTGGAAAGAAAGAAGTCAAAATATCATTATTTGCAGATGATATGATAGTATGCACAAGAGACCCTAAAAATCCACCAGAGAACTCCTACAACTGATAAACAACTTTAGCAAAGTGGCTGGATACAAAATTAACTCAAACAAATCAGTAGTTTTACTCTACTCAAAAAATAAACAAACTGAGATAGAAATTAGCAAAATGACACCCTTAACAATAGTCAAGACTAATATAAAATATCTTGATGTGACTTTAACCGAGCAAGTTACAGATATGTGTGAAAATAACTTCAAGTCTCTGAAGAAAGAAATTGAGACCTCTGAAGATAGAAAGAGCTCCCATACTCAAAAATCAACCGGATTAACATAGCATTCTGAAGCCAATCTACATATTCAGTGCAATTTCCCATCAAAATTTCAACTCAGTTCTTCAAAGACACAGAAAGAGCAATTCTCAAATTATCTGGAATAAAAATCACAATAATAACAAAAACAAAACAAAATAGAACATAAAAAACCCCGTATATCAAACCCATTCTCAACAATAAAACAACTTTGAAGGGAATCAACATCCCTGACCTCAAGATATACTATAGAGCAAAAGGGATAAAAAATACTTGATATTGGTAAAGAATCAGACAGATAGATCAATGTAATAGAATTGGAGATCCAGAAATGAAAACCTATGGTTACCTGATTTTTGACAAAGGAGCTAAAACCATCCAGTGGGGTGGGGGGGACAGCATTTTTAACAAATGGTACTGGTTCAACTGGTGGTCAGCATGTATAAATATGCAAATTGACTCATTCTTATCTCTTTGTACAAAGCTCAAATTCAAGTGGATCAAGAACCACCACATAAAACCAGGTATAATGAATGTAATAGAAGAAAATGTGGGAAGGAACCTTAAACACATTGGCACAAGGCAAATTTTAACAAACAGGACACCAATGGCTTATTCTTTATGATCATAAATTGACAAATGTGACCTTGTAAAATTGCACAACCTCTGAAAGGGTAAGGACATTGTCAATAGGACAATATGACAATGCAGTGATTGGGAAAAGATGTTTAACAACTCTACATCCAATAGAAGGTTAATATCCAATATGTACAAAGAATTCAAGAAGTTATACTCCAGAGAACCAATGAACCCTATTAAAAATGGGGAACAGAGCTAAACAAAGAATTCTCATCAGAGGAAACCCAAATGGCTGAAAAACACCTAAAGAAATGTTTAACATCCTTAGTCATCAAGGAAATGCAAATCAAAACAACCCTGAGTTCCACTTCACACCAGTCAGACTGGCTGAGATCAAAAACTCAGGTGACAGCAGATACTGGTAAGGATGTGGAGAAAGAGGAATGCTCCTTCATTGTTGGTGGGACAAGCTGGTACAACCACTCTGTAAATTAGTCTGGCAATTCCTCAGAAAATTAGAAATAGTTCAACCTGAGGACCCTGCTGTACACTCCTGGGAATATCCCGAAAGGATGCCCCAACATGTAACAAGAACACATACTCCACTATATTTATAGCAGCTTTATTTATAACAGTCAGAAGCTGAAAATAGTCCAGATACTCCCCAACAGAAGAATGGATACAGAAAATGTGGTACATTTCCACAATGGAGTACTACTCATGTATTAAAAGCAGTTTCATGAAAATCACAGGCAAATGGATGGAACCTGAAATTATCATCCTGAGTAAGGTAACCCAGCCACAAAAAGTCATACATGGTATGTACTCACTGGTAATTCAGCAAAAAGAAGCCTGGAATACCCACAGTACAACTCACAGACCATCTCAAGAAGAAAAAAATCGCACCAAAGTGTGGATGCTACTATACTATTCAGTAGGGGGAAGAGAATAATCTCTGGGAAGTAGAGGAAGTGAGGGATCTAGAAGTGAGAGGCAAGGGGGAGAACAAAAGGGGGTCCAGCTCAGATATGGGAGGAGATGGGGAATAAGCACAGATGATCAAAAATTGAAAGTAGGTGTGTAGCAGTCAGGGAGGGGTAACTGGGGGTAGCCAGTAGAAATTCCAAGATGCCACGGACCCAAGAGATTCCCAGAACCCCCAACAGGGAGGACTTGAGCCAAAGTACCCCACAAAGGGCAGACAGAACCTGTAGAGACCATATCTAGTAGATAGAAACTGCACCCATTTGAGGGATGGGGCCACCCACCCACATCAAAAATATTAGTACAGAATTTCTCTGGTTCAAAGGAAATTCAGGGACAAGCAGTGTAGCAGAAACTGAAGGAATGCCATCTATAAACTGCCCCACCTAGGAATCCATTCCAGCTGCTCACACCAAACCCAGACACTACAGCTGATGCCAAGAAGTGCTTACTGACAGGAGCCAAGAATAGCTGTCTCTTGAGAGGCTCTGCCAGAGCCAGAACAATACAGATGCAGGTTATACAGCCAAACATAGGACTGAGTGTGGAGACTCCAATGGGGAAGTTAGGGTAAGGACTGTAGGAACTGAAGGCACTTGCAACACCATAGGAGGAACTACAATATCAATCAACCAGACCCCTCAGAGCTCCCAGGGACTAAACCACCTACCAAAGAGTACACAGGGGGTACATGGCTCCAGCTGGGTATGTAGTAGAGGATTGCCTTATCTGGCATCACTGGGAGGAGAGCCCCTCGATACCTTGAAGGCTTGATGACCCAGGATAGGAGAACACTAGGCCACTGAGTCAGAAGTGAGTGGGCAGGTAGGGTGCACCCTCATAGAGGCAAGGAGACAGAGGAGGGGATAAGGGACTTGTGGAGTAAAAACTGGGAAGGGGATAACATTTAAAATGTAAATAAAATGAAATACCCAATAAAAATGTAAAAAAGATAAGAAAAGGAAATACCAAAAAATTCGGCTAAATCATTTAATCAAAATAATATTACTGAATAAATACAAACATTTCTCAGCAATATAGCTACTAAGAGGCATATCCAGATGACTTATGGAAAATTTTTCTTCAAAACACCTGGTCCCTAAACAATATATCATTTAACACAGGATTGCATGTAAATTTCATCCAGGTTCCCACAGCTATATAAGGTCAGGTGTTCCACACAATCGGGCTAGCTTCTGAAGTCTTCCACTGCACATGAAAAGAATTTTCCAATATTAAGAACAAAAACAGTACTGCGATGGTATTTTCCTGTTTCATGGGTATATCCCCTCCCATCTTCACTGGGTTTTTATTCCCCAAGACCAACTATAGACAAATCCCCTTTTAACTTGTGAAAACAGTGTGGAGTCTTTCTTCTTTCAGACATGGAAGGAAGGGGGTGGGGTAAATTTTTCATGACAGTGACAAAATACATGAGCCAATGACCTTCTGGGAAAAAAAGGTTTATGTTAGCTCACAGTTTATGGTTTTCAATCTACTATCATTTTATTCCACTGTTTTGGGTCTATGACTGAGGACATAGTCCAGTCAGGATAAGGCTATACTGCTTCATATGCTACCAAGAAGACACAAGTTTGACCCCATCTCCCATGTTGAAAACAAACAAAGAAACATCTGAATGTGCTTCTAGATTTCTGTCATTTGAACACTGGAGAAGTAGGCAGAGAGAGACAGGAAGACCACACGACCTTCTGGCCAGCAAGCTATGGAAACTATTGAGCTATAGGTTTAGTGACAAACCCTTGATTAATGGTATAAAGTGGAAAATTATTGAGGAGAACATGTGACATTGAGGTCTGGTCTCTACACACAAGCATGAATACACTCAAGCATGCACCTGCATACACACACACACACACACACAGAGAGAGAGAGAGAGAGAGAGAGAGAGAGAGAGAGAGAGAGACAGATAAACACATTAACAGAACATGGGCACACAGAGAGACATATATACAGCACACATAGAAAGACATGAGTAAATGCATGCGCGCGTGTGCGCGCACACACACACACAGGGAGAGAGAGGGTGGCGGGAGGGACAGAGGGAAGGATGGAGAAAGGGGACAGAGGGATCAATGGACAGACAGACAGAGAGAGGTAATGAAATATTGGCAAGCAGCACAGAAAACAGTGAATCTGGCTGGCTCATGGTTTACAGGAAGAAGAAAAAGGATCGGAGGTTTGAAAATTTTCACTAAATGGCCTTTTCTAATTCCTTCCATCTAAGCTTTAAGTCTTACACCACATCTTGAAGTACCAGGCTTGGGGACCAAGCTTTTAGCACAGAGCCTTTGGGGTCATTTGTGACCCTAATTGTATTATGTACATTCTGTCTTTTTACCTTCCTGTAACACTTCCACACCACCCTCAGGACATTCTCACTACTTTGGGATAAAGGCTTTAACTCTCACTTCCTCTATTTCCATCTTTAATTTCTATGCAACATTTCTCATTTCCAACAATTCAGTGAGTGTTCTCAAAAGGCTTTATATAAATATTCTTCAATTGAATAAGGCCCATCTGGAAGCTATGCTGTATCTAGCAATTGTATATTTGGAGGGAAAAAAAAGAAAATAAAAGGCCTTGCCTTCAAGGAACTTAAAGTGACAGGAAGGTAAATCAGTCGATTGTTTCAGTGCAGGATGAGAAGGTCTCTGAGTGAAGTAGCCGTACAATCTCCTGTCCCAGAAAAGATGTATGAATCAGATTTGGCAATGGGAACACAAATAAAACCATTTGTCATTCTGCTGGACCACTGAAAGCAGTTATAACAAGTAGGTGGTGAGTGTGTACCCTGGGCCATGAAGGCAGGTGTCTTGCCAAGCACATAGATGTCACAGCTTGCAAAGTCAAGCACAAGCAGTGCAGGCCTTGTGCATTCTTCCAACCAGCAATATTTTGCTGAATCTTAAAGTCAGCTTGGAGTCCAGGAATTCTTGGGAATCTCTCTTTGCTGCTCAGGCTCTGAGATAATGGGGATGGTTCTCAGTCCAACCAAGGAGAAAAGTGGAAACCAGATGACAGAGGATAAAAGATAACATAGCTGAAAATATATAGAGAAAATGGCTTTGTATCTCTCACACACTTTTTTTTTTACATTTCCCACTAAGATCTGAATAGGCAAAATACTCAAAGCTCTGTGATCCCAATGTTTTTACATGAAGAAACATAGAGGCTAAGACTTAAGCAAGAACTTCAACTGTTTGTCATGAGTATCCACAGAAATTTTCATGCTACCAACCCAGATATTTTAAATTCTTCTTATATCAGAGGTGGTGATGAAAAAGACTTGATCAGGCAGCAACAATTGTAAAGATGGAAGTTTTGCTGTTGATACGTTACTACCAACACAACCCATGTTTGAAATACAAAATAAGAAGGACTTGAGACTTAGTGTTAATGTTTATTTACAACATTTCTATAGGATGATTTTGTTTCAGAATATAGGTTTGATTAATTAGTATGGTAACTACAGCATTGGTTGTCTTGGTTACTTTTATATGCATGTATGTATCTTTACCTGTATATAATGAATAATGGTTGGTAAGCATTGTTGCTGTGTTTTGTTTTATTTAGTTTCTCTGATGCAGCTGTACTAAGTCAACTCTACAGATTGCCATGTGTGTATTACCGTTTAATCTCACAACTGTCCAAACCAAATCCAAATGACATTGATGTAAGACATACATGGTGAGCACCAAAGGAGCTGAGGATCATCTGGACTTCTGAGAAGCAGGGAACTATGAACTAGGCCTAGCAGAGGAAGAAGAGCTGCCAAACACCTTTAGAAAAGAACCCTGGCCTTTCCCTCCCAGTTTTAATTCAGACAACATCCACAGATTTTTCAGAATTAAGTGATGAACAAGCATGAAGAGGTCATAACCAATGTATTTCAGCCACCCTAAGCCCAGGGACCTTCTTGATTGGTTGAAATACTTTGGTTGGAACTATGAAAGCAATGTAAGAAAATTTCAAAAATAAAGATAATAAGCCGTCTTGTTGCTACACAACCAACGTCACACTTACTCATTTGTGCTCAATACTGACATATTTTCATCATAGGCATATGTATTTTATAATTGAAGTCATAATGTAGATACAGTTTTATGATGTGCCTTTTCACACTTAATTATATGATAAGTGCTTTTTAAGATGCTTAATTGTTTTCATAATTACATATTTAAATGGCTGTATGACACTCCATTGAATCTCATTTTGTTATGTTTAGTTTAGTTTTTATAACTTTTTTTGCCTTTGACATACTGTATACACAGACACTATCCAAGTTCAATGTTTCAGGCTCATGTCATGACTGGCACTGGGGACAGAAACAGCTCTGTACCTAGGAGCTCACAAGGTCTTCCACAGGTCACTGTCCTGCTTGTTCATGCATCATAGTCCCAGTGAGCTGCTATTTATGATGGGATGATTCTTAGGGAAGGCCTAAAATAGAATGCAGTTTTCTAAATAGTATGAACATAATCAGAAGCAAGTGTTAAGAAGCTCAGACACCTGGATCATATGCCTAGAGGTCCTAACCTTGTAGATCAATGCAGTTCTTTTAATGACAAAGCTAATCCTTAGCATGCATCCTATTAAAGCCTCTCCTGCAATATCTGCCTGCCTACCAAGTTCTCAGAAAGTGTTAAAGCGAGCACGGCACCTAGGGACAACGGTCACAGTTCTAAATCAGGGGAATCTGAACTCAGAGCCCGATTCGGCCACTTCTGCATGACTGGAGATCTCAGATCTTGTGTGTAAAATGGGATCATGGGGTAGAGAACGGCTCTGCAGTTAAGAACACTTGCTGCTTTTATAGTGGTCCTAGGTTCAGGCACCAGAATTGACACATTTTGAAGTGTTCCTCAGAGCACTCCAAAGTCACAAGGATGCGGAGATGCAAGCTCACGCTGAAGAATGACCATGTAAACAGGTGAGAGCAAATAATGGTGCCCAAGCCATCAGCACGTGAGAAATAATGAGCGGTCCTCTCTCTTATTGTCTGTTTTTGAAACAAAAGGAAATGCTAGGAACACAGCTCAATTGGTAGAGGGCTCATGTACCAGAACAAAACTGTATTTTATGTATATATATATACATATATACATATACATATGTACACATACATACATGTATGTATGTATGTATGTATGTATGTATGTATATCACTGTATAAACCAGATGTGGTGAGACATGCCAATATTTGGGAGGAGGCAGGAGGCCCAGAACATCAAAATCATCCTTCTCCACTTATCAGCTTCAAAACAAAATATGTCATGAGTTTTAAAATGATGGAATGCAGCTATCCTTTTACCTTGGCATCTTTCAATTTATTTAAATGCTTAAGTCCAATTGTGCCATGCATATGCCTCTGAGTAACTTCTTAAGCTCAAACAAGAGCATAGCTCAAATAAGAGCGTGTTTGAACTATGCATCTTTCTGTGTTTCCCAAAGGCTGTCTATACCTGTTTTTCAGCGCATTCCATTCCTACTTCAGGAATTATAACTGCAGATGGGACCACTCTGGCTCCATCCCATGTGGTGAGAGGCATGCAGCCTTTCTTCATGTTGTTCATCTAGAGTTCATGAGGTGAGCACTTGTTCAAGGACTGTGTTAAGTACACATTTTAAGTAGCCCTAACACTTGCTTCTGTGGATACTAATACACATTACAATGCGGGTCAACAGAAATAGGAAACACAATAGAAACATCATCCAACAGCTCCCATCGCAAACTCGACCTTGCAACCTGAGTCCTTTGGGACTGATTGAGAACGTTTTGTGGGAAATGGCAGAGGAGACTCTCTGAGAGTTTTCATGGGAGCTGTCTTGGGGTGCCTGACCTAGTCCTCTTGGATGTGCTATGGTGGGTGTTGGTTCTTATAAAGATGATGCAAGGCCACTGTCAGAGTTAGGAAACACTCCAGGCTTTGTACTATAAATAATAATAACGGTAAATAATAAAATAAGTGAAATGTTTTAAATGAAAGGTGATGCCCTATGCGCCTAACACACAGACCCTCCAGCCTTTCTGTTAACAAGGTAATCTGATTGCCATTGATTTTTCTCACCTCAGTTACTAAGAAGGTGATGAAATGGTACCCTCACAAATGTATTGAATCAGATACTAAACAAAGAGCAACATAAAGAACAATTATCGGCAACCTTGCTTTCAGCCTGCTGATTATGACATTACAGGGAGGCAAGGACTGTGTGACTTAAAATATAAAGCTGAGGGAAGGGGAGTATGGGTAATCGTGCTTAAGTTTCTTCCCATTTCTTATGTGGGGGCTCATTTCAGAAGGCCACAAGGAACCTGTTTCCAGTTCTCTAGCTTTAAAAAGGGACATTTGTGCTTGTGCTAGTTACTGATAGGCATTCTGCTGTGATCTAATTGTCCACAATGATCACACCATGAAGATAGTATAGAGCAACACATGATATTTTGGTATATAGACAGTTGTGGGTTGTTATGTAGAAGAAACTCTTTATGGGTCCACCAATTGATCTGTAAGACTGAGTGGGACCCCGCAGTAGTCCAAAAGAAAAGCCAGACACTTTGCTGACCTGCCAATGAACCTTCTAGGCGGATTTCAGTAAGAGATTAGGAATTCTTGTTTTACATGTTTGACAAAATTAAAACTGGCCTAGAAAGTCTGCCTTTATGGCCTGTGAGCAACTAATGGGTGACTTGCAAGTTTTCCGGATTTGATGGTTTCTTTCCTTTCCTTCAGTTGCTAAAAGTCATGATGAAGCTGTGTATACCTAAGAAACTCCCCTACCTTCCCATATTGCCTTTGCTGTGTGTGTAACGTAGCAAAAACTCACCATGGCATTTTCTTCAGAGCAGTGTTGCATTTCTCTGCCCTGTACAACATTGGCAGCCATTATTCTAGGCCTGTAGAAGTAGAAAATGTGAAGAGATCTCTGTTATGGAAACTCCAGTAGAGTTTGGAAAGCAAGGTCAACAGAAGCAAAGTAGGCATGGTAGAGCTGCCCACTGGGTCACTTTGAAGGAACAGGAAGGTGTATGATCCACAATAGCAATGTAAAGGCTGAGCATGGCCATTGGAACTTGGGATGCTGGCCATGAAACAAAGAACTCTTCACCTTTCTCAGGCCAGAATGCTGTTGAAAGAAGGCTTACCAACAGAGTAAAAAAATTGGAAACAGACCTAAAATGTCAGGAATGAATGTCCAAAGGGGTGGGCAAGAAGAGTGAAGAAACCTAGTAAAACAGATTATATTGTACAGTCAGATTAGCAGCAGGAAATTTTCTTCTTGTTCTTCTTGTTCTTGTTTTTATTCTTGTTCTCATTCTTCTTCTTCTTCTTTCCTTTTATTAAAAAAAAAGAAAGTTTACCCTGTCTTACTCAAAATGCTTGCATTGCATTGCTCTCTAAGGGATGAGGGGGTGAGGTGGAACATCTTTGGCAAGAGAGCCCAACAATTTTCAGTCTTCAGCATATTATCACAAAGGTTTAGGGGAATCTACTAAGACTATAGCAGAACACTAGAGTCAGAGTTTCAGGTTTTGTCAAATGAAGCAAAGCTGGAGTTAATGAAGAAAAGGCTCTACTATAGATTTATGGATGGTGGGGAGGGGAACAATGACAGCAGTGGCTACCCAAGGTTGTGAAAAGTTAGCTTGCTTCTTAGAGATTATGATATAAATATAACCCCCAAGAACGAGTGGGAACCCACAGAGAAATAATGACCATTGACTGTCTAAAACTTTTTTAGAAATATATGTTGAACATTAATGAGGAATAATTCCTTGTCCCCTGGCTCTTCCTCTTCTCCCCATCTTCCTCTCTGTCCTCTCCTTCTTCCTCTCCCTTTTCATCCTTCATCATCTCTTCCTCCTCCTCTGTCCTACTTTGTCCTCTTTTCTATTCCTCTTCCTCCCTCTCCTCCTTTTCCCCTTCTCCTCCTCTTCCTCCTTCTCATCATCACCACCATTATCATCCTTATCACTTGAGAAAAAAAGAAAGGCAAATATTTTTACTGTTCAATTTTCATGAAAGAGTGTGGATTGTTCAGAATATATACTTATGCCTGTCTGTCATAATTGACTTTCCATAGTTTTGGAGGCTCTTTGTCCAGTATCAAGGTTCTGGAAGGTCAGTATCTAGTGAGGGTCCCTTCCCTACTTCAGAGATATCACTTTTGAATTCTGGTGTTGCAGAAGAACAGAAAAACCCTAGAACACTTTCTTAAAACCTTTTAAAATAAGGCCATGAGTCCTGTAGCTCAGATGACATCACTACCTTGGTAAGAAATTTCGACATGTAAACCTTGTATTGCCATAGCCTCTGCTGATACAGCTGATGTATACCTGAATAACATTAAGTTATGGCACTAAAACCAGAAGGAGAGTGTGGAGAAGCCTTCCTTCACAACCACACAGATACATTCACAAATTCATCGTATTTGTTTTATCCCTCGTCTTTGCAAACAGTACGCAGGTAACACCTATTTATAGAGAAAAGGTTTTCCTTGTTTTAGCCTGTGACTGATCTCCTAAAGTGATCATCTCTGTCTCCTCCAATCACTCATGCTTACAGAAGAGTGTCTGAATCCTTGGCACACACTGAAACACAAGAGAAAAGACAAAGAAAGAATCATCTAACCTATTAGCCAGTCCTAGATTTCTCACCAAATATGAGCTGTTGATAACAGAATGTGTATGATAGCTATTCTCAGCTTTCAATATGACTACATGTGGAATAAAGCCCAAGAAGTTGGGTACAGTCGTGAGGGATTTTTCTTGATTGAATTATTTGAAGTTGGAAGACACACCCTAAATCACTCTTGGTCATCTCTCTAACCCTTATAGTATCTTCACATAGTTTGAGTCTACATTTTATATAACAGTTGTTACTTATTTATACTTAATTATTTGTCATAGAATTGTTATTGTATAATTAATATTGGACATAAACCCTCTCATTATACTAAGTAGGAGTCCTAAAACCTGTCTTGTTTACTTTGGTATCTGTGGCAGATAAAAGGAGCACATAGTAGGCCCTGTATTTGCTTAATATTAGACCACTTAAAAACATCAGAAGAAACAAATAAACAAAAAAACTAACACAATATAATAGTATATCATGAGCATCAATTATTTAGTATAGATCTTAAATAAAAAACACATCAAATGTACTCAAAGGCTGGCAAGGTGTCCCAGTGACTATAGATATTACATCATGATAGACTACATATTTTTATCATTTGAAAAACAAAAATGACATTCGCAAAGTTTCATTGTAAAATATGTCATTTACCACTACCTTTATCTATTAATTAATAAGGCCAAAAGGATTGTAAGAAATACCAAGTTTGTGTGCGGTAAAAAAAAAAAAAAAAGATGTGTGGGGTTAGAGAAATGACTCATAGGTTAAGAGTATCAACTGTTCTTGCACAAGGCTTGTGTTTAGTTCCCGGAACCCACACAGTGCCTCACAGTTGACTGTAATTCCAGTTCCAGAGGATCTAGAACACTCTTTCTGTCCTACAAGTGCACCAACCACACATACGGCACTCATACATTTATATGGGCACTTACATGCATAAAATATAAGTAAATAAACCGTTAAAAAGTGATATGCATGAGTTAATTTAAAATCTGTATTGAATCTAAGATGGTCACAAAAACAGACTCAAGAATAGAGGCAGATAAACATCCACATATTTCCTTACATCTATGGCTATTATTAATTACTGATAAGTGTTATGAGAAATAATAGGTATGAAATTTCATTCTATCCAAGCATGTCTATATCTTTGTCGAAGGACATAATTTTTTCAAAAATATGAGAGTCTTACGCTTGTTTGTATTTCCTGGTTTAAATTTCTCTGTATTCATTATGGAAGAGCAGAAGAAAATACTCTAAATACTCTTGATATTTCAAAGTGAACCAAAGATAGGAAATATAACAAAATTCAAAATAAATTGAAGAAATTATGCGTGTTGGAATTTTATGACTTTGCCCAGCTAATGAAACCGGGTAACTGGGACAAAATAAAATACCCCAGACTTCCAGGTGGTCATCCACTACAAACCATCAGCTGTGGCTCTGTACTAAACCGCACAAGAAACTCGAGGGTCTCCACAAGACACCTGACAGGCACACTCTAGGAAAATGCCTGTCTAAACTGGGAACAAGCTTTTTATTATTTTTCTCAGTAAATAAAACCCTAGAATGGATTTTCTTTCCAAGATGTGTTTTTGTTTTATCACAATGACCTTTCTAAGCAAAGATGAAGCCAGCCTCAGGTAAAAAGAAATGGCCACATTTCTTCTACGGTTAGCCTCTGTGACCTCTGAACTTGGTTTTTCTCTCTGAACCTCTTTTCATGCATCATTTCTCCCAGTGTCTGATAAGGGACACTTAAGCGCTTGAGCAAGGCTAGATAGGAACTTTGACTTTCAGAGAACAGCCAGCTAACAAATCCTAGTCCGCCTTAATTGGTGATATTATTCCTCTCTCTATATGCCTATATACTTATACTACAGCAGGCTAATAAACCACAAAATCTAGAAATTTCAAGCCTTGAATCTGGTCCTTTTACCACTTGGGGTCCCATTATTATCTGTTATGTGAGTATTTGTATACATGACCACACACACAACCACACACTTCTGTGTGTTTACACACACGGTCATATCATCTCATCTCCTTCTCCCCCTATCTCTAACACAAAAGTCAAGGGGTTTGGGAGCACGTACAAAAAAAGAGATTTCTAAGCGAGCAGGCGATTGGGCCGGGGTCATTCGAAAGGGTAATTATTGTTAAATGTCAGGTTAACTCTGAAGGCCTCGGCTCATCCAACTGAGAGCAGATTAGCCCAGATGGAGACATTTTCAACACGGTGCTGTCTAGCCAATCAGAGGCAGCTGGGATTAACCAAATACCTTCTCTCATCTGCTTGCTAGTAGAAAGGTCAGTTTCTGCTCATTGCTTCTCTTTCAAGATGTGCTTTTTCCCCCTTACTTTCCTTTTCTCTCTCTCTCCCTCTCTCTCTCTCTCTCTTTTATTTATAGCAGCTGTCTGCAGGAAATCAGGGCCCTTTTATCGGTGAATTAAATATTCAACATCTAAAGCTCAGTTTGTGTGAGTCAAGTTCTTTCGCTTTCAAGACCACTTTTATCTTGTTTTAAGTGCTGAAGATATCCAGGGCACATGTCCTCCGAGCAAATTTTACCCTTGGCCCTCCTGCTAGGCTGGGGGTCTGCCTAGTGTGCTGGTGTGTTTTGGCAACTTTATGTGTGTGTGCGTGTGCGTGCGAGCGCTCGCGCAAAGGCTCACTTGTTACATTTCATGAATTTTCTTCTTTAAGGGTGCCAGGCTTTACCTCCTATCCATTTCTACATAAAGATAGAGAAGCAAGAATGAAAGTAACCCTGGAGCGCTTTAAGGTATCCTCTGATTTTAGGTACAGCTTCTCCTCTCTGAGCAACTTAAATGAGCATGTGCATAAAACTCGGGTGTGAAATGAACTGGGAGGGAAAATAATGATGGCATGTGCATGTGCCCACGTGTGTGCCTTCAGGCACAAGCCTAGCTCTCCCCCATCCTCCCTCAGGGGCATGCCTGTATCTACTGAGTTTTTCTCTATTTCGGTCTATGTATTGGATATGAGGTTAAGCACGCCATGCAGTTAGAAAGGAAGACGGTGAGAGAAGCGGCCTTGCGGTGTAGAGGTTGGGACTCTGTACTACCTTCAAACCATTCTGTAAGCCCAAAACTATCCTCCCATTATTTAGGGATAAGGTCAAATTTTGAGAAAGAAACCAAAATTATATCAGCGATTTCAAAATACTTAAATGTTTAAACATCCGTTGAAATGAAAGAAATTATTAGGGCGCTTTCCAAGTTGTAAGGATAAAAAAGCTATCTAGTATCTAAGTAAGGGAAATGACATTTTTTTAATAAAAAAATTAAATCATATTAAAATTGTTTCTTGGTTAAGTTCAGAAAGAATGGCTCCATCACCCACTGTGGCCTCATGTCCTGATGGCATGAACTGGTCCTTAGTGCACTCAACTCAAAGAAGGAAGCATGCAGGACATGTGATAGTTTAAGCAGTATGGCAGAAAGTAGGGGATCAAAATTGGAGCCCAGAGCTTAAGTAGGCCTATGACTTGAAGCTTGGCTACTTGAGGTTCTAATCTTAAAAGAAAAGCAGAAAGAACTAATATAGAAGTTTAATTTGTTAAATGTTGGGTAGTTCACATTGGCATTAATAGTACAGAATACCAAGAGATCAATAAAGTCATGGCTACACATTACCAGTGAAGCATTTGGCTGAACCTCTAGTGCAGAAGAAATTGTACTAGGGGCCGAGGATACAGGGCTTTTGCAATACTTGGTCTCTTCATAGTTGCACACAAGTTTCGCATCAACCTTCAACCAGTTGTTTATCATTTAAGCACTTACTCGTGCTTCTGACTGTTACAATGAATTCGAAAGTATGAGTGTTTTGATAATACAAGTGATTTTTTTAAAAAAGTATCTTTAGGTTATTTTATAGTCAAGAATGTTCAAATATGAGGACCTTTAATGTCCATAACATAAATATGCTAATCACTTGAGATACTTACTAGATTCAGTGGTTATTTTTCTTTGGGGGGGGCACTAAAATGGATTTCACTCTACTGAAGTTCTGGGGTGGTCAAGAGGTGAGCACTATTGTCCACTTAAAATACTGGCGTTAAGTTGTGTCCCAGCAGCACGAGGAACCCTGTGGTCTTTAAGACCTTTGCTGACGTTTGAGAAGTAGACAATTAAAACCTCAGAGAAGCAGCTGACTTGCATTATGATGATCATCAAAGCTGGACATTTAGTTCCACGAAAGAAATAGAACATTCCAGATTGTGTCCATTGTTTCCAGGTAGCAAAGGAAACCTGTAGAGAAATATCTCTTAAGGCAATAAAAAAAAATAAAGAAAGTAAAAGGAGTCTTCCAGTGCAGACACATTTCAGTCGTTATTGTTTCCCGAGTCTACCAGTGATGCCAGATAATAACAAGATCTTTCTGACAGTGGCTTATTTATGTGACTCCAAATGAGTGTATCCACAAGGGTGTGGGTGTGGCAGCATAGTGGCTGTGCAGAGAAAGGTACAGTTCAGTTTAGTGAGGTTAGTATGGTCAAATGAATTTTGGTCAAGGTTTCTGTAAAACAGCTTTAAATTGTCCAGCATAGAAAATTTACTTATATAACAATTTAAAAGCTGGTGGTAGAAATAACAATATGGATGGGCAATAGAGATCTATTTCAAGTTTTTATCCCAGCCAGTAAAATTGTGAACAAGATTCAATATTCTTTGCTGCCCAAATAATTTAATGAATAGAGCTATCTAGCTGTTGTGCTTTCTGGTCCAAATATTTATTAGTGGATTTAAATTCACTTACTATATGATTAGAAGTTTTGTGGGACTTTGCCTTAAAAATATTTTGGGAACCTGAGTTTGAAATTAAAATAACTAAAATTATAAAAAATAAATTATTTTATAGTAAGTAATTTTATAAATTAAAATTGTAATCAATAAAATTAAAATGCAATTGGACTGGCTGGCTTTGAGGGGCATGGTGATGCCAGAATTGTGATTGTGGGACATTAGATTAAAACTAATTAATGTAAGTACTCGTTAGTAGTAAGTACATGATAAGTGCATGTGATGTACCCTACTTCAGTGTGGATACGCAGATGTGGAAACATGCACTGCAAACAAACACTGGTGAAAGTGGACAAAACAGGTCCCTTTTGATATAAGAAACTTAGAATAATAGGCAAGGGAAAGGCTCAGAGGTTAAGAGCACTGCCTGCTCCTTCAGAGGTCCAGAGTTCAATTCCCACAACTACGTGATGGTTCATAAGATAAATAATTCTTTAAAAAAAAGAAAAAAAGCAGGCGACAAGAAACAGAATAGCCATAGTTTTGCAGCACTGATTGCAGCTGAAGCTCACTCTGTCCTTGCTGAATGATTCATGGCATACGTGAGCACTAGAGCCTATAAAGCAGTGGGTTCCAATCTGTGGTCTGCAACCCTTCTGGAGGTTAAAAGGACCTTTACACAGGGGTCAACTCAGACCATCAGAAAACACAGATATTTATATTACAATTGATAACAGACACAAAATTACAGCTCTGAAATATCAACAAAACTAATTTTGTGATTGGCACCACCACAACATGAGGAATGGTATTAAAGGGTCTCAGCCTCCAGAAGGTTGAGAACCACTGATTTAGAGTATGTGAGCCAGTGACTATCAGAGGGCCTCGTCCATGGTTAATAGATGTTTAAGACTTTCTTACCTGAAAAGAAAGGAGAATCAAAGAATGAATCTCTGCTAGTTGTGAGCACACTAGACAGTCTACTCCCTTCATTTGATTCTGAATCAAGGATGGAATAAAAGTCTACACAATAATCCACTGTTTCCTACCTGCCCTTCCAGCACTGTTAGTGGTGGGGCTTCTTGGAACCTCTCTATGTTCTTTTGGACTCTCTATATTTTACCTCTTGCTTTGGATCCAGAGCATGGCCATCCCAGACAGTACTTCCAGATTTATATGTTACTCAATATTAAACACTAGGCAGAAGGGAAGAAGCAAAGAAACAGAGATGGAGTCTAGGCCTGCAAAGGACCACAGCACTCAAGACCACCAGGACAGGAATTATGGCAGATTTTCTTAGAATTATACAAAAGCAAGAAGCTGCATTCTAAGAAAACTCTTACCATCTTCATCTTTGTTACTCATAGCTCATTACAAACTTTATAATTGATTCCAAACTTTATAAGGTCTAGTATCAATAATTATACATAAAAATCAGATCCTTTCATACCAGTCCTGTTCATACCAATGTGATATTTCCCAAAGACTAAAGATCTTTTGTTTTTAATGTGTTAAATTGGTGACTCCTAGTTGAAAATGATTACTTTCAGATTGTATACTTCATCTGGCGCTGTCTGAAAAAAAAAAATCAACTTATAAATTGGACTTCTAAATGTCAGACAAAGGACCTGAGCTTGCAATTAATAGAAGACAAAGAATGGACCCCAAAACAAAGCATTATTTGAGGGCTTATTGTGTTAATTGAGTCTTGGAGGTCCTTAAGTCACCTAAACGTTGATATATTCTCTGCCTCTCTGTCTGTCTGTCTGTCTGTCTGTCTGTCTGTCTGTCTCTCTCTCTCTCTCTCTCTCTCTCTCTCTCTCTCTCTCTCTGTGTGTGTGTGTGTGTGTGTGTGTGTGTGTGTTTGTGTGTTTGTGCAACATAGTCATTTCCCTAAATTTATGAAATAATGTATGTTTTTGTTTGTGTTAATAAATGGATTTGAGCATAACAATGTACAAATGTATGTAGATGAATTCTCCAGCCTAACATAAAATAAAAAGAGAGACTGTCTCAAATCATTTCATGGGACAGCCTCAGAGACACAAGAATGAAGAAGAATGCTATGCTGCTGAATGAGCTTAGGGTGGTTATGCAAATTAAGATACTTCTTTTTTTATTGTATATGCTCTGCATTTACATTTCAGATGTTATCCCCTTCCCCCAATTCCATCTGCCCTCTGCCTCCCATTGCCTCCATGAAGGTGCTCCCTCTCCCAACCACCCTCTCCCACCTCAGCACATTGACATTCCCCTACACTGGGAAAACAAGTTTTCACTGGACCAAAGACCTCTCCTCTCATTGATGCCAGAGATTGCCATCCTTTTCTGCATATGCTCCTGGGGCTATGGTTCTCACATAAGCATAGGAGAAAATTTCCTTAGCAGAACACCAGTGGCTTATGCTCTAAGATCAATAATCAACAAATGTAAGGCAAAGGGCACTGTAAAAAGGACAAAAGGTCAACTAACAGTTTGAGAAAAGATCTTTACCAATCCTCCATCTGATAGAGGGCTAGTATCCAGTATATACAAAGAACTCACAAAGTTAGACTCTAGAGAATCAAATAATCCTATTAGAAATGGGATACAGAGATAAACAAAGAATTCTCAACTGAGAAATATCAAATGGCTGAGAAGCACCTACTAGAATGCTCAACATCCCTACTCATCAGGGAAATGCAAATCAAAAGAACCCTGACATTCCACCTCACACCAGTCAGAATGGCTAATATTAAAAACTCAGGTAACAGCAGATGCTGGTGAGGATGTGTAGAAAAAGGAACACTCCTCCACTGTTGGTGGGATTGTAAACTGATACAACCACTCTGGAAATCTGTCTGGTGGTTCCTCAGAAAATTGGACATAATCCTACCTGAGGACCCAACTATACCACTCCTGGGCATATACTCAAAAGACATTCCAATATCTAACAAGGACTCATGCCCCACCATGTTCATAGTAGCCTTATTTATAATATCCAGAAGCTGGAAAGAACCCATATATCCTTCAACAGAGGAATGGATACAGAAATTGTGGTACATATTCACAATGGAGTACTACTCAGCTATTAAAAACAATTAGTTCATGAAATTCCTAGGCAAATGGATGGAACTAGAAGCAAATAAGGATACTTCTGATTGGATGGGGAGCTATAGAATCGACAAAACTGAGAAGGGAAGAGAAGGGAAAGGAAAGAAAAGGAATGAAAAGAAAAGGAAAGAAAAGGAAAGGAAAGAAAAAAAAGGAAAGGAAAGAAAAAAGGAAAGGAAAGGAAAGAAAGAGAGAGGGGAAGGAAACAAGAAGGGAGGAGAGAAAAGGAAGGTGGAGAGGAGGAGAGGAAAGGGAAAAGGAAAGAAAAATTTCAATCTTCTGTTACTCCAAGCCCATCTAACCTACGAATAATCAATGAAAACAAAGCTAATTTAAAATGAAACAAGACACACAGTCTGATTCAAGTATGAAACGACTCTACTTGCCAGCAAAATAAAACTCCACCAATCAGCAAACACATTTTATACGTAACTTTACCATCATCTCTATCAACAGAAAAGCCATGTGAATCCAACCACCATCACTTTAAGCAAAGCCTGTCCTTAACTTGTAATTTTCTGTTGCCTTGCTCAGCCACTTCCAACACATTTAAATTAGAAAGGACTATGCTAATTTTGCTTCATAGCCAGAGTAATTGTTTTAAGGCATAATTATCTTTTTCCCCCAATTGTTTTATTCTCCAGTGTTCCTTTCTTCTGTTTACTTTCTTTAAACTCAGTCTAACTCATGTGCTCTTAAATCAGGGAGGCATTGCAAGCCTCCACCTTCCTCTTTTCATCCCCCTTAGCTATTGAGAGCACAGGGGTCTTTTGCCTGAGGTCAGGTTACTCCTCTGTGGTCTTCCTCTGGAAAAGTGCATGAGTCTATATTGGTGAGCTAGCAATACATTTAATTTAAAAGGTCTGCCTTTTACTTTTCTCATATAAATGTCTACCATGCCATTAAATTGACTTCTTTCTTTTCCTTCCTTCCTTCCTTCCTTCCTTCCTTCCTTACTTCCTTCCCTCCCTCCCTCCCTCCCTCCCTCCCTCTTTCTCTCCCTTACTCCTTCCCTCTCTACCTCCCTCCCTCCCTTCCTTCCTTTCTACCTTCCTTCCTTCCCTCCTTTCTTTTTGTTTTTTAAATAGAAACTAGCAAAAGCAAAATGGATGAATCATGGATAAGAGGTGAACAGAGAGAGGGAAGGCTTTCTGCTGCTTGTGAATGAACACAGAATGGCTGAATTTCTGTCCATGACGCCAGTGAACTGAACTTGAAGGGAAAAAATTGGCTAGAATTAGCAGCAAAATAAAGGAGGCATATAGAGAGACAGAGTCTGGGAATGGATTTACTTAGGAAGTGGTAAGGTTCAGAACTGTGTCTGCTAATCTCATGCTCAAACTGAGTTTGAGGGGTCTGGCAGTTCCCTGCTTTATCTAGACTGAAGACTTTTCTCTCTTGAGCTGTGGGGAAACTGGGTTGATATTTTGACTTAGCATCAAAAAGGAAAGAAAATATGTGAAGGGTTAAACATACTTACGTAGCTGATTAGGTGAGAATCTTCCCTGGACTTCAGAACCAGATGCAGAGAAAAGAGAAACTTCAAACACAGTCTTTGGGAAATGTCTACTGGGTGAGTTTACCTGCTTTTCTGCCCCCACCCCCATGAACTTTGGTGTCTAGGCCTAAGATAACATAAGCCTCTACGGTTGTGTCAAGTAACCTACCCCTCTCTGTTTATCAGCTTTGAGAAGAGCACCTTCATTTACACTGTCTTGATATCTGGACCTTAGGGACCCTTGGGTAGTGAGACTTATGTTTACCACTTCTTATAGTATTAAATACAGTCCCTAAGCTGTCAGCTTAACCCCTGGGAAGCCCATTTTTATTTTTTCAACCAGAGATCTCCTAATTTGCTTAGGACATTTTATTTACAGCAAAAGGGAAACAAAATTATAAGCAACATATTATTTTCATATTATTTTTTTGTAATCAGGACACTATCAAATGCACATAAGTGTCTAACATTGATTTCTATATGATACTTTGTACAGTTGTACTTTTATGATAGGATCCATGCAATGACACGAAGTCAACACTAAAGATGGAGACTCAGAGGAGACAGATTGAACACAGTACCAAACAAACCCCTTACAAATACACAATAGGACAATTCCAAAATACTTACACATGCTTGTAATATTTTTGACATTTATATTTTCATGAGGCATCTGTAGACTTACTGGCACTTAATCAGAACTTGAAGCCCATATTTAAGTGTCAAACCTTCCACGCTTTTAAAGGCTGACATGGAGGGAAGAGGGCAAATGTCAGAGATTCTTGATTTTGCTGCTAAGAGCTGTCTCCTCAGTGAGCCTCACCCTCTTCTAATGTTTATCTGAATTCTGCAGGTGCTAGAGTGAAGGAGGAACAGAGGCAGGTATGGTGGGAGCCCCTGGGAAGTCACAGGGATCACCTGACTCTCCCACTGTGAGCTTGCTCTGAAGATCAGTGGAAGAAAGTAGGTTCCTGTCTTTCTGAATACATGTTTGTAGAATCCATGTGTTGTATACATTTACACGCACTCATTTCATGTCATCTCCATATCTAAATTATGAGTTACCATTATTTAGAAACTTTAGCTGTGCTTAGTATAACGCATTTGAAGGGAAGCCATCTTCCAAAATTTATTAACATGATAACAATATGCCTGTGGTAGTGGTACATACATTAGAATAAGGGAGTTGTGTATGATTTGAATCTTTGACTTAGGGAAGAAAAGAACTACTGTGTCTCAAGCTTGGTTATTTTTCTTATACTTTATGAGTATTAATGTTTTACCTATATGTATGTGTGTGTGCCACATACATGTGGTACCCATAAAGGACAGACAAGGGCATCATTAGATCCCCTAGAAATGGAGGCATAGACCATTGTGAGCCACCATGTTGGTGACAGAAATGAGATAATGGTGGTATTCGGAGTATCAAGCACTCACCCCATCTCAATCTTTATAATCCAATGTCCTGGCCAGTCATTCTGCATAAATACACCTCAGTTTCCTTTCCTGTGGAATGGGGGTGTGGCTTCTACTTTCTGCCTCCCAGGGATGTCCTGGAGATTTATGAGATCGCTTTTCTACAGCATCTCAAACTTCGTGGGGAAAGGCACTATGGAAACCTGAGCATCGTTATTCATTTTGTTCTCAGACAGAACCCTTCGGGGGTCCTTGAAAAAAAGAGCAAATAGAGTCATTTTTACTTCCAGACAAGAGAAATGTTTTTACCTGAAAGCCTGAATTCAGAGAAAAACAGGGTTGTGGAAGAGTGGAGCAGAGTTCCCTCTTTGAAACCCTCTTTGCTCCAGAATGCCCCCTGTATTTGTAATTCTGCATTATATAGCATAATTTGTATGTGTGAGTGTGTTATCACATAAATTGTGTGTGTGTTTCACATAAATTGTGTGTGTGTGTGTTTGTGTGTACACGTGTGGGTGCTCACTTATGTTGGATAAGAGATAATGATGAAGAATTTCAGGCAAACAAACTTAGGGAAATTAATTTCTCATTATCTGATACTCATTTATGTAGCTCTTGGTGTGACTTCATTGACTTCCCTTCCAATGGAAAAGAATTATCTTGAAGTGAATGATTTAACTTCTTTTAGAAAGGGAAAAATTACATGGTCCACAAAACAACCATCTTTATTAACTCTATTTCTGTTCATAGTAAGAACAATTGTATAGAAGTAATATTTTCTGCCTGATCATATGCTTATAGAGTACCAAGAATGAGGTGCTTGGAAAAATATGGCTTTGATAAGAAAAGACTTTGATAAAGCAGATAACCCCCAGTGAATCTCATGTTCAACCATGTTCTTGGAAAATACCCAGAGGCTGAGGAGATGGGTATCCATGATGTGGCCTATTTACTGGGGTCCTTTTTAATGGGCAGCACAGAAGAGTTGCCCTACCTCTGATTTCCTTTGCTATCTCACTGCTTAACTCTGGGACTTCCATAACAACTTACCTTTCACCCAAACAGCAAAAAGAAAAGGAATAATTAGATGTCTTTATACTTGACATTACAAGTACGGTAGTGCCCTTGGGTTATTGCCTGATCATGTAATAGACCACTCAACATTTGACTTTCTTTCTTAATTTAAAGAAATGGAATCCTGGGAACTTTGACATTTCTGCACCTTGACTTGCTTCTTGACCTCTGGGGACCTCAGATCACAGTATACTGTCTTAAGGATAGGAATGGGGTATGGGCTTTATGGGCTTTGAACTTTACATGGAGACATAGAAAAACTGGAAACAAAAGGATGGTTCTGCTCGACCCTTCTGTTGAGAGGAAGGAACTCAATAACATAATTCACCTTTGACAGCCTCAGGTCAGGACTTGCCCACCTTGACTGGGCCTTTTACTTTTCTTCTATCACAGGGAATAACAAGAATTTCTTCACCTGGCCCATTTTCCCCTTCTTGTCTAGCTAGATTCTGATTGGCATGCTGGGTTTAGGATATCATGCCTGGTCCTAAAATTAAAGAATGTAAAATTCAACAGCATCTCGGATATAATCGTATCCCTTGTTACTCAAACTGTGGTGCGTGGATCAATATGGTCATTATAAATTTGGAGACTATTAGAAACATGGATTCCTGGGTTTAACCTCACACTGTCTCCTTTTCAAGAACTCCAGGAAACATCAACACATTGTGGTTTGAGATATTCTCTTTTAAGTCAACATATTCCTGGTTCCTTGTGTGATTTATTTCCAGGAGAAGTCACCAAGAAGAACCATAGCTAGAAGTAAATAGGGTCAGTGCCTAGATTACCAATACAAGCCTTAGCTGTGAAAATTCAAGTTCTCAAGTTCAACCAGAACCACCAGAATTAGTCCCAATAATCAATGCTGCATCGGGTCCTCAAGATGACTCTCATACAAATGTGTATTCTTTTAAGCTAAATAAAACTAATTAATTGAAATAGCCACAATCTCATACACAATAGCTATTTCTGGTGTTTACATACTGGACAGCATTCACATGGATAATTTGTATTATCCCAGTGGGCTCCATTGGAAAATTCTGACATCATCTTTGGATTAAAGCAATACCTTAATACAGAATTTGTGGTGACCCTCAGCCACCATAGATTATTTTCATTGCTATTTCATTACTGTAAGTTTGCTACTGTTATTAATTAATTATAATGTAAATATGTGATATGCAGATGGTCTTAGGTAACTCCTATGAAAGAGTCAAATCTGGATTAGATGGCAGAAATGTCAGCTATCACAGTCATAACAAAAGCCCTGGTTTCCATAATAACAATTGGTATGAATAAGGTGGTTATTGTAAGCTAAGGCACTATGTACATCCCTTTAAAAAATAATCTTCCAAATTATGATATAATTGTTGTCTTGAAGGGGATAGGGACTTACATGAAGCTGAGGAACTCTGGCAACCGAACAATCCTTTGAAGAATGGGGCTGGCATTAAAGCAAGAGTCATTGCTAGAATGGTAAGAAACTGTCAGACCACAAAGGAGATAAAGCAGTAAAATGCCATGCCTGGAATTTGTTCCCTCTTTCGAAGACTAGACCATGTTATGGAGTGCTAGAATCTAAGAGTTATCTCAACTGTCTGTCCATTTGGAAATCTGCGGGCTGGAACACTGTGTGGCTGAATTTTTTCTCGAGATAACCTGCTACAAAATATATATAGACCTATGAACCTTTGGCTACAGAAAAATGTTGTCTTTCATTTCGAGTTCAGTTTTTAACTGCAGAACCTCTACTTATCCTTCGAAGTTGATGAACACCATATCCGGCCTCATGAGGAGTCTACTTTGTTACAGGTTTGGCCAAGGCATTCGTTGGTTCTGGCATGTGCTCTGTGTGTGGCATGTGCTCTCTGCTGTTCTCTCTGACATTTGTCAAGGCTGAAGATGTAATTGTAACCACCACTGCCCTAATGTTGAGAAGTCATGCTTGAAGGGCCCTTCGGAGCTCAGAGACGTCACAACTTGTCTCTGTACACTTGGGAATGCCCATTAACTTTGGTCTACATCACTTTTGAGACTTAACCAAACGTTTACAAGCTCTCTGCTAGAAAGCCTGGATGTAAAAAGGGACATTAAATACCACCCTAGAGTCCTAGAAATCGTGGCTCAATGCTCCTCTGCTAGGAGGCAGCTTCGCCCAATTTTCCAAGTTTAAGGGTATTCACCACTGTAGTAGCTAATTTCAAAGCACTGACATTTCTCCAAGGAATGAAAGATTAATTAGAAGGGCTCATCTGAGTGGCTTCTTCCATGCAAAACAGAAGTTCTCTGTAGACAAATTCCAATCTCCACCCTGAAGGTATAATTGCTCACAAGTCTCTAGGGTACAGTTTTCACAGCTTCCAAAAATGAAGGCTTGGTCTTGTGTATACATTCCATCTTTCGCCTCCCACTAACCAGATATTTGCTCTCTATTGAGACACAGAACCTAACCTCTTTCTCCAATTCCCAATGAGAATTGAATCATCTCAGAAGAGGAGTGTAAGGGTGAGGGTAAAGGTGTGGCCTAGCCACCTTAGATTTCCAGAAGAAACTTTATTGCTTCCTTTTATGAATGAGAGTCCATCTCCACCACATTTAGATAATCATAATACCTTCTTCCCCTTTACCCTGCATGATTCATAACAGAGTCATAGATGTTTAAAAATGAAAGAAACAGTACAGCTAACCCAGTGGATTTTCAAATGTGTTTTAATGACAAAAGATTTCGGTAAAGCTCTTATGTGAAAGGCTAATGTATGAACCAGGGGCTATGTTTCCATGGTTGGAATAAGAAGGTATAATGGTTGCATTTGTGTGACTGACCTGAATCTCAAGCCATTATTGTAGCCCAGCTTCTCATTTACTGATTGGAAAACTAAGGCTGAGAGAGGTGAAAGACCTTTCTGATGTTATATTTTTTGGTACCCCTAAAGCAGAATTTCTAAGGACTTTTGTTTAGCCTTCCTGCTACCTTTTGCTTACCCGTGGTGATTTGGATCAGGTGCTTCCTCTGCTCGTCAATGAGAAAATCTCATGAATGGATAGATCCTTAAGCATACAACTATTAGTGGGAAGTGCTGAGATTTCCCCAAGTGCGCTTCTACAATTCTAATTTAGTGCATTCTTGTGCTTCAACCAACAGCAGGGACCTGTTTCAGGTTAGAAGGGAATGTATAGATGATATTACCATTAGCTTAACATAGAAATACAATCTTGACTGGTAGTATTGCCTTCAGGTGCAAATGACCTTGGGCAATTATTTAAGTCTTGTTGTATATTTGGACTCAATAACAGATTATTGCTTTTCCTAAATATACCAAACCTTATATTTTATGCAAGTCAATCTCTGTAGCATATACTATGTAAATTATTTTTCAGAAATTATCTCAGCCTTTATCACTATATTATGAAAAGGCAGATGAATGGCTCCTGTCTTACTAAACAGTCAATGTAGATTCAGAAAGATGTTTAGTGGGTGGAGGCAAATTAAGTGGTTTTGGTCGTCTGTTTCCAAAGACTGTGATCCTACTAACTTTGTGATCCTAAGAAACTGTGCTTTATAACATCTGAGTTGATATTGATGTAATCTATCTATTAGTTTCTATTCTGTATTCTGTGACATAATATTTGAGATGCCTACTCATACTGCATTTGAGGCAAGGAAAGAGGGAGAGTTAAATATTGGCACTCAGCTTACCCCCTTGTTTTTCTGTAATATAGTACCTCTCCTCACATTTAGGGTTGATCAGCCCATTTTAATCAACTAGACACATAAAATTCCTCACAGGCATGCCTAGAGGAAGTGTGTCTCTTAGTTTATTCTGGAGTTTATTGACATTCAATTACCACCACAGTTCTCATTCAAATGGGAAGCCCATAATGCTAACACTAGCACTACTAAACTTCCCCAACACCATTGCTTCTAGATAATCTGCCAGATAAAACCATCCACAGAAAGTCTACACTGCTCTATGTAGAAGCCGCAAACTTCTCCCTTTCATTTTCTAAGAGTTAGATAGAGGGGTGGGCGAAAATACTATCCTGGATTGTGAACCAAGCTGAGCTTCTTTGCCATAGGAAACTGATTTATAAGACCAAGACTATTTCATGGGTATATAAAACAACAAAGATGCTAGTCAAGGACAGTAGAAAGCCAATGCTTATAAATAAACATATAGGCCAGTGTCATGGCAACAGAAAAGAAAGAAACCTAGTAACTATCAAGTCTTTCCCAGAGAGTATTTGCACACAGTCAAAATTATTTTTTCCAGTAAACCCACATTGCCCAACATGTACCAACAATTGCCTTGATCCCCTTTATCACAAAATACCAGAGAAATAGGCTATGCTACTATTTACCTCTTGTATTCTTCTACTCCCTCTGGAACACAATCTTAAGTTTTGTAAAGGTTGCCTATTGGTTTCATACAACCAATTTAAGAATCCATTCCTAGTGCTTCCTTGGCTTAAAAAAGTCCATCGTTTTCCACTTGAGACTCTTCTGTTGGCTGGCTTCCAGGACTTCATGCCCTCCTGTTTTGGGGGTTGGGGTGGGGTAAGGGTTGATTACTTTTCTTGTCTTCCTTTGATAATGCTTTCTTCTTATTTCTTCAATCTTTGACATTACTGTGTCTTCAGAATCAGTTCTCAAACATTTTTCTCTGTATACATTAATTGCTGCTAATCTAAAGAAATTTAGCAATATTTGACAATTCTCAAAGGGATATTTCTAATACGAATTTCCTTTGAACTATATATTGTGGTGTGTGTGTGTTGTGTTGTGTATGTGCATGTGTACAAATGCATAAGTGGGTTTGTACGAATATGCATGTGGAGTTCATAACCTCAGGTGGTATTCATCTGAAGCCACCCACTTTGATTTTGTTGACAGCATCCCTCAGTGGGACCAATGGCAAACTAATTAGGCTAAACTTTCTGGTAGGCCAGTTTTAGGGTTCATCCTGTCTCCACCTCCCCAATTCGAGGATGATAAGTGTGCATCTTCACAATGGCAGTTTATGTGGCTTGTTAGGCCATCCTCAGGTCTTCATGTTTGCATGGCAAACACTTTACAAGAGATTTCTCCTACCAGGTCAATGAGCTACAAACTTTTGAAAGAAACTGTTTACTTTTATTTCTACTGGAATATCTAACAGGTCTCTCCAAACTCCAGGTGACAATTTCATCTTCATTTTCTCCACCTTCAACCATGGCAGCTCTATTCTTACAGTTGCTTAGCAAAAGACTGAAAGAAATCACAGAACATATGAAGAGAGAGGAGAGAAAGAGAGGGCTGGAGAGATAGAAGAAAAAAGGAACTTGATCTCATTTTTAATATGGAAAGCCACTCAATTATAAACCATAATCCCTCAGAGTTCTAGGGTGATCTAGTTGGTTAATATTGTTGTTCTTCCTATGGTGTTGCAAACCCCTCTGGCTCCTTTAAGGGAATGCCAGGATGGTGAGGTTGAATTGAGTGGGTAGGTGGGGCAGCACTCTCACAGACAGGGGTGGGGGGCATGGAATAGGGATTTCTGGAGTTGAAACTGGGAAAGGGGATAACATTTGAAATGTAAATACATAAAATATCCAATAAAAATTATAATCCATAATCAGCTCTAGTTAGTTCATCAGGAATCTCTACCCCAATGAAATAGCTGAATAGATTTGTTATTGATATCACTCTGATCTACACTTCCATTTCTATGGCCTTGTTGGTTGTGATAACTTGCTTCGTGCCTCTTTCTTTCCGCTTTGGGATTCCATAGCAATATTTTTGAGTCTTCTTTGGACCTATTATGTTTTAAAATTTTTTTGGTCGGCTACTTGTGTGCCTGCAATTAAAATCCACAGTTCTCCCTGCTAGCTCATTTGTGATTTCCTTCTTTGTTTTTCTCCACCACAGTTGTGCTTTATTCCAGTCTGTCTGGTCCATTTGTTTTCTACAAAGACTTCAAGAATAATTCTACCTCAGGAACTTGTGAGTACTGTTTACCCTGATGGAAAATCTCATTCTCTAGAGAGCCACATGGCCTGCTCCTCACTTCCACTGAGCACTTCTAGGACATCTTTTTGTCAGTGAGGTCATCCATTCACATATGTTTATGCCAAATAATCACCAGAAGCTCAGTGAGCTGCATCTTCTATTATGCATGATGTCTCTGCTCCCCTCTCTCTGCCTATACACTATTACTTTGAATTGTGTTAGATCAACATATCTGGAAAGAATGACACCTTCTTGCCTTCGGGGCTAGACCAAAAGGAGGCTTGCAGCTTTCATGTGAAGTCCTTATGATACTGTGTGCTTGTAGAGAGGAGGCACCAGATGATAAATAAGCTTACTCCGGCCTACCATACTATAAAAGATTCCACGGTAGCCATGGAATACAGGCAAAAGACACTTGTTCATGGTCCAGCTGTTGCAGTCATCTTAGCTATCCATCAGGGAGTGGAGAAGCTATAATAAACACCTGATCCTTTTCAGTGCTCCAAATGATAATAGGTAGGACTCTGGAAGGACCGAAATCACATGAAGAACCCAACTGACAACTGACAACTAGTGCCACAAGATCATGAGAAATAATAATAAATTTTGTTCAAGCACATTAGTTGCTTAGTATTGTCTTGTGTAGTGGCCACACATACCTGGAACATAAGTCAGGGTCAGTTGGATTTATTCTTTAAACCCATGTGTATAATGATCTCTTTATCTATCTTCCTTCTTCCTTTTTATTTCTATTTATTGATCTTTTAACACCATCTGGCTCACTGAATATTCACATAGCTGTTATTACTCCTGAGAAGCAAGAACTTATTTATATATTCAGCAAGTGTTTCTTGATAGTCTTGAACTCAGGGCAGAGCTTAGGCTGACCTCTGATTTGTAGCCACCCTCCTTTGTCTGCCTCCCAATGGTATGCCTACCAGCATGGGCTGCCATAATGGGGACTTATGAATAGGGAAAATGAACTGCTATGAGATATTTCCAGTGCTTAACATCTTGACCAAGTGTCTTTCCTCATTGCAACAACCACAAAGTTAGCTTTATTTAACCTGTTTCTGTTGGTACTTACAGTGGTTGTAGGAGCTGATCTATATGTATATCATGACTAGATAGAAATCTGCTGTTTAAATGATCTTCTCAGATATCAAGAGCTCAAGAAGAATATGTTGGATGAATGACTACATCTGCTCTATGATTATATCTGTTATTTCCCACATTTCTTTGTTTCTAAACACATGAAAACAAAAGAATGAGATGAATGATAAATGCTTCAATGTCTACAAAATTCATTCTCATGGACACAGTAGGTCTGTTAGTGTCCCAGATCTTACCTTCCTGTGGGAACAGACCTTATAAAAACTTTACCAGGCACTGATATTGGGTGAAAGTAGACTGAAGAAGATGAGTGTAGGGGGCTTCAAGCATAACTCAAGTGGAGACAGTTTTCAGGATCCAATAGATTCTGGTGGAGTTATACTCTGGAAACCTGCACAGGGCACACTTTCCTCTGCTGATGTCTCTTTATTCTACATGCCCAGGCACAGCAAGTGGAATGATGAATATATACTCTCCCCTACTTTTAGTTCAAGAAGAATGAAGAGATAGAAAAATTAACAGAATAAAGAAAATTGCTCAAGTTGAAAATAAACCGCTATGAGATATTTCCAGTGCTTAACACATTTACCAAGGGTCTTTCCTCATTGCAACAACCACAAAGTTAACTTCATTTAACCTGTTTCTGTTGATACTTACAGTGGTTGTAGGAGCTGACTGTATATGTATCTCCTAATGGGAAAAATGGATTTAACCAAAATAATAGGTTCACTGGCTTGACACAGAGACACATGCATGAAAACCCATGAAGTTAATGATGTCATCATCACAGAAAATAACTCTACAATTCTTCAACATTCGTTATGTTTGTGAGTAATATGTCTGTGTTCCTAGACTTTCTATGGTGAGTAGTGATATTTCCAATACTGCCCAGTGCCTTCTAGTCTTCTAGAAGGGAAAGCATCGCTATTCAATGATTCAGTGTTTCGCAGGAATGTAAGTATATTCCTTATTATCTGACTATCCTTTATAGCCCCACACCCATGGAAGTTTTTTACTCCAGTTTCATCCTATACCAGAGAACATCAACTGACCCAACAAGTATTTTTTTTTTTTTAATTTCTTCCTAAGGTTGAGGTGAAGGACAAAGTTACATAATTCTTTTCCTCAGATTCCTATGGATTTAGATCAAATCGCCTATGAAATGAGAATGCATGCTGTCTGTACTTGCTGCCCTTCTGTCTCAGGATGGAAAAGCTGGCTCATGCTGGCCACAACCTACTGTGTCTCTCATTCAGAATGGTCACCTCCTCTGCACCAAGGATGAAGGGATCTACCTGTGTGCTTGAAAGAAGATGGTGGCCAGGAACCCAGCTTCTCACAGCATCGGTAGGAAAATTATCAAGTCCTCGATGATCTTTTCAAGGACAAGATGAGTGATATCTTGGTGATAGACACTGTGAAAACCATTGAGTTTCCATTTGGGGATTCGTGAGTGACTCCTCCATCAAATTATTTGTAATTCTTCATTGAGAGAAAGAAAGAAAGATACACACAAAGAGAGAGAAAGGACAAACAGAGAGACTTGGAGCGACAGAGAAAGGGAGGCAGAAAGAGACAGAGGGAGAGATACAGAGACAGAGAAATAGACAGAGACAGAGAGAGAGTAATGAGACTGTCCAAAGAAATGCCAAGGGATAGACACATTTCATAACACAAAGGTAATTATTACAACTTCGTGTGGCTTTTGCTTTCCCTGGCACTGCCTTCCCAGGATGTTGGAATCAGAAGGCAAAGGGGTTCGTTCTCCTTTCTTTTGGCTGCCCTGTCAGCTGGAACTTTCTGAGTGCTTTTAACCTTAATGGGTTAACTTCATAAAAACCGCAGCTCTTTATTCCAGCCAGAGATTTCCCATCATACTTTAGGACCAGCGAACCGTCCCTTCTTTGATGGCACCTTTTGGCTCCACAATAGAAGCCAATTTGTTAGACTTCTTTACAGGTCAGGGGCTGCGTGAGGATGTGGAGGGCGCAGCAGTGGGCACTGGACAATGAAGTTGTATTCGCTTGGCAAATTATCCGTCTGCTGCACTTTATGGGCACTGATTTCCTTCCCTCTCCGTTCTCTCTCTCTCTCTCTCTCTCTCTCTCTCTCTCTCTCTCTCTCTCTCTCTCTCTCTCTCTCTCTCTCTCTCTCCCCCCCCCCGTTCACAGTCCCTAGTCTTTTTTTTTAAAACTGGGCAAGCGTGTACTTGAGATATCGTCACATAGCCAGTTAATGTAGGTTAATAGATTGATTCCAGTGACACGGATCATAATGAACAGTAAATTGTTTTATCTCTTAAGTCTTATTTGGTCAGCCAGGAAAACATATGAGGTAATATGGCTTGGACTAAATGGACCGAATAATAGATCTCCTTCTAAAGAATAAGGACAGGGGTGACAGCGCCTCCTATGATTAATGAAAATAATAATGGTCCTGAAATTGAAATTTTTCTAATTTTTTTTCCTTCTCCTCTCTTGACTGCCACCAAAAACTTCAGCTGGGGGATGATTTGTGTACAATAACTGGACATGACTTCTTTCTCTGCTAAGAATACAGGTTTAGGGACTGGGGACAAGGGAGGGAACAAAGCAGAGAAGCAATGAATTGGTTTATAGAATTCGAAATATGCCACTTGGAGGTCCAGGATGCTTAGTGACAATCTTCTCCCTATTGCTCTGATATAAGGCCCACTTTCACAGTATGACAATTTAGATAAATATTCTGCCATCCGATATGCTATGTCAGTTTGATTATTTACCTGGATTGAAACAAATTCCACTTTCAGTTTCCTTTTTAAATCTTTCCATTTCTCTCCTCCACTGACATTTTTCTTGGAGCAGGGAAATCTTGCTTTTAACCCATATCTGTGCATCAAGACCTATTTTCTCACTGGCTATTAGCAAAAACAAATGCATGGCTTAGGGTTTAATTCCAATCTTGCTTTTCTTTTATATCAAGTCATACTTTGAAATTCTTTTGGGAAGAAAGGGAAAGATGGATAAATTTTGAGTAGGTACCAACAAACACCAAGGCATTGTGTCTCTAGAAGGGGGAGCTTGGTGACGCCTTGTCAAGTCCTGTCCCCACAGGCCTGTTCCCCCTGCAAATGCTGATGGAATACAGAATGCTGATGGGATACAGGATGATTATCCAATTACTGTTCTCTGGGATGTGAGAAGAGGAAGCACTTGGGGGATCCAGCAAAAGGGCTATGGGTCTTCATGTACCACATGACTAAGGGTTATTACCTCTGAGCCATTTCTTCCACACTGCAGATCACATATCACTTGGACAGCAGCCGGAGAAATGTGTGCAGGTAATTCGAGGAGGGAGGCCACACATTTCCCTCTCAGATTCTGTACAAAGTCTGTCCAGTTTGGTTTGTCAAGACCTTATCTTCAGGACTGGCCTGTGGAAGTTTCTCATGATAATATAACATATTTTGTCTAAGTTTTATAAAAGCCATTATGAAATCAGGTCTTTGGGGAATTGCTCTTACTCTTTAAAGACAATGTTCTACCTATGCTAAGAGAGAAATATCAGACCAATGACAGCATTTGTTCAAGAATTCTGTTATAATCCAAGTTCCCCTCAAAAACCTGAATTATTGATTTTAATATTTTCTTTTCCAACCATCTATCACTGGAAGCTATAAAACCAAAGTTTCCGTTTATTTTCTCATAAAACTTTTAAGAAAACATTAGATCTGTGGTTATTTAAAAAAGAAGAGGATCTTCTAATAAACTTCTAAGTTTGAATTATAAATCACAAAACTATGTGTGATATGTTCTATTTATGTTCACAAATTTTACATAATTAAACATAAAATTACGTACTGCATATTTACTGCATATATCCACAAGTACACACAGGCTCCTATTCACCATTATCTGAAGAAATAACTGGTCAACATTTAATTTGTGTTCCCTTCAAAGAGGGAAATGTTGGAAATTTAAACAAGAAAGAAATTATAAACTTTTTAAATAACTTTTCACATTTCTATTAGCAATCATAACTCTTACTGTACAATAGAACTCTATCTATGTCTTGTCTTTTGCTTCTCCGAGATATTGAACAATAGCCTCATAGATCTTCCCTCTTCTCTTTGCCTGTCCACTGCTGGGAATAAAAGAATGTGCCAGCACACCTTGCTACGGAAAAGATTTCAATTCACTGAATTTTGTCACAAACACACACATATGTAAAAAGCATTTATATGTGAAACTTAACAAAAGAAGGTAAAATATGTAAATAAATGTAGATATTCTTTAATCCCAACTTTATGAAAGAAAAAAGATATATAGAGTACAGGAATTAAGAAAAATGGTGATGATTTCAAACAGTTAGAGTTAAGGCATCACTCAAAAAGTATGTTTTTAGCTAGAAAATTTTGAGATGAATATTTTACCTTTATAATTAAGAAAATAATTAATTTCTTTGTGTTAGGCACAAATTTTACTATTTTATATAACATGCAACCACCATAACCAGTCTTTGAGCTAAATATTATTTTTACTTATTCTAGAAATAATAAGATAGTAGAGTGCCGTGCAGGTTGAGTAATTGGTTCACGAGAATATAGTTGAGAAATGACAGACCAAGGTTTAAACCTAATCTGCTTCATTGTAAACCATGAGCTGTTAGTATACTTCATTAAAAACATAGATTGTCCCAGTCACAGACCTGTGAGTATATAGATTTCTATGCTGAATATTTCTTTGTCAGCTGAAGCCTCAGATACCTTGATAAAAACAGGAAGAAGCACATGAGCATGTTTCTGACAGCAAGATTGGGAGCTGCTCATCACAGCAAAATGTATCTGTCTTTGTTCCAGTGGTAGGTTGTGCTAACAGGTTTATGGTGGGCAACTTTGGCCTTTTGTTTTCCTGGTCAAAGAGTCCATGCTGTTTAAAGACTTTATCATTTCAACTCTGCCTTTTATGGTACCAAGGAAAGTGGTAGTCATCAGATCAATGCGAATAGACTAGTCCAAGGGCCCCAAGGAATTAATCAAAAATTAGTGACACCATATTTAGTTTTGAAAAACTTAAAGGCATTACAGGAAGCTGTAAATAACATCCCTCTGCTACAGCTCTGAGCAAAGAGGAAAGGTGAGGCTTTATAAGAAAGAACATATATGATCCCACTGTCCCGAGTTTCCACTGGTTGGCTCCTTAAAGCTCTAAAATTCTATATCTAAGTATTCCCTCCTTGACTTCCTCATATAGTATTCCTGACTAATAGAACAGGAAGTATGGCTGGTCCTCCATTTTAGTGAGTTCCTCATTCCTAGGTTCAACCAACCCTGGATTAAAAGCATTGCAGAAGATTAGAAAGTTCTGCATGCATTGGTCATAGACAGTTTTTTCTATCATCAGTCCCAGAGGCATACATCACAGCATCTACTGACATAGTATTACTACTGCATTGGTTATTACGAGAAGACCAGAGAATATTGTAAGAGTACAGAAAAATTTATGTAGGTTATATTACAAATATTGTGCTACTTTATATAATGGATTGGGTGTCTATGGGTTTTGCAATTTAGGGCATTTTCATGTTCTGGAATCTGTTTCCATGGAGTCATTGTGTGTGTGAGAGAGAGAGAGAGAGAGAGAGAGAGAGAGAGAGAGAGAGAGAGAGAGAGAGAGAGATATGGGGGTGATGGGCAGACAGAAAGACACAGCTCTTAGCAGCTCCTTTTTAGATTTCTACTTGTGGGTCCATCCCACTGAGTCCTAGGTCCTTTGCGATAACTATCAAGGACATGCTCACTGACACACTCTGGCATCCTTGACTACTGAGGGGAAATTTAGAAAGTTTAACCTTCACTCTTCACATCTCCTGCCCACTCTTACATTAGCTTGTTCTCACACCCACTATCCTTTTCTTTATATTTGATTCTATTTCTTGTACACTTGTATTCTTTCTTCTTTTGTTTTGGAAGAAAAACAAGAAATGTTTCTAAATAAAAATTATATTCTAATGAGGATTAAATACAGCCCTCATCAGCATCTGGCAAAAGAAACCCATAAATTTAAAAATTAAACTCATACTGTAAACAGTATGAGCAGACATTTGTGTATTTATACATACAGTGAGAAAAGATCCCCAAAATCTCAGCAAATGTCCCCGTGCTTCTTCTCTGATTCAACTCATTTTCCACAAAGGCCAGAACATAAATTACTGTGCATAAAAAAAAGGTTGCTACTGTAAATGATCATACATTTTGCAATAGAATTGCTCAGAATTTTACCCATTTCACAGATTGACTTGTTTCTCAGTTCTCTTAGGTGTCTACTCAGCATTTAGACATTTTAACATACACCCTCTGTTCTGGATTCCAGACACCCATACTTCCATGATGAAATGCCTATGTCTTCAGCAGTGAAAAATCATGGGTCCAGTACCTGCCGAGAACATATGTCTTTCTGTATGAACACATTTACGTGTGAAACTTAAGAGTAGCCTTCAGGAACCTGGTGTTAATTAAAAAGGGGAAACCAATGGGCCTGTGAATCCTCCTTCTCCTAGGGTTGGTTAACATCCTTGGCAAAATTAAGGACCAATGTTGAACTGAAAAAGCAACAAGCGAGGGAGAAACATTTACTACGTATATGGTAACTCTCTTCCTATCTCAAGCACATAGAAAATACATTATTTTATTTTTTATGAAAGGAAAAAAGATATTAAAAAAAAAAACCAATGACAGATTTTGCCTCTTGAACCAAATCAAATATTTTCTTGTCAGAGTGCTCATAACTGCAGGCTGCAGAGGTCAGCACCCTAACTTTCTCCTTCAGAAGGTCGCTAGTGGAATGTCCCTGAGATTAAGGCGCCTTTTGTTTTCCTTGGGAGGGTTTTGCTTACACTGGCAAGGGCCTGAGACAAGCTGAGGTTCTCTAGACTCTGTTTATTAGATTTTTATCTTCTTATCAGGGTCCTCTTTCTTAAATCATGTCAGCGTTTTACCCCTCTTCAGGGATTCCTGGTGTTTTATTGTCTATGAGCTGCTTGGGGGGTGGTCAGAGAGGGAGCTCAGCTAACAAATATAACATTTATATAATCGCAGAAATTGGAAGGATGCTGCGTTCTTATTAGCCCCCCACACAGGGCTTGCTTCCCTTAGCCCAGGAGCCCGGGGTGGGCAGAAGCAAGCGGCCAGCACAGCCCCTGCTTATTTGTCAACAACCTGATGTGGCTTCTCTGTGGACAACCTGCTTTTCAGTCACTCTGACTGGCTCTTTAAACCCATATACACTTATTTAAGCGGTTTTCAATCATTCAGAGAAGCCATGGGCTAGGTGGATTTCTGATAGCTTTGAACTGAAGAACGTTATTGGTTTTATTCACCATTGTAATTTGGTTGCACGGGACGTATGCCTGTGCCTGTTTGTTGTTTTCTCATGTGTAGATTGAAATTTTAGAACCTCATGCTGAAATATGCAAAATCCTTGTTTTTAGACAAAAGTGGAATTTGAATTGTTAAGTGTGTATGTCTGTGTGTGTCCCTGTGATTCACTGTGTGTGCATGGGAGTGACTGTGCTTCTGAGTATGTCTGTCTGTGTATGTGCATGTATGCAGGCATCTGTGTGTGAGTATGTGCATGTGTGTGTATATATATGCATGTGTATGTGTGGATGTGCATGTGTGTGTGTCTGTGTCTGTGTGTGTGTGTTTCTGGTATTTTACAGGATAAGGGAGAGAGTAGTTGATAAATCAGCAAGTCAAATGTGGTGTTCAATGCGTGGGGAATTGGATTTGCTCTTTTCATTTCTCCCCACGTGACTCATAATAAGGTTTCATTTTGTTTCTTTTATTTTTGTGTCAATCAAAGTTACATGTAGTTGGTTTTTGGTTTTTGGTTTTATAAGTTGCCAATCAATAAAGTTATCCAGAAAAAACTATTCTCACTGCTATGCAATGAGACCAGAAAGTGACTTCACTATGGTAGTGTCTGTGGTTTTCAGAGTTGGCAAAAGCTGTGGAGTGATTAGAAGAAACTGTGGTGCGGTCCTGCTGATCTTATGCTCTGATGGGAAGGTTCTTGGATGGAAATTGATTTTTAGTTATTAATCTTTCTCATTTAGCTCATTTGAGGTGAAAATTGGAAAACCCTGGGAGAATCACCGTCATTTGGGAGCATGGGTCCACTAGAAAGCAGTTTAATTCCTTCATCCACCATTGCAAAAAAAAAATCATTTACAGAGTGCTTACAAGCATGGAGTACAGCTCTTCTTGGAATTCCAGGTCTCCTGGGCTTTTTGAACAACAGTGCTGTGTATACACTATCATCTGTGTCCTCTGCCTCTGACCATGACATTCCCTATCCAGCTCTGAGCAGCTGTATGCTCTGCCTCTGTTAGGTGTTCCTATGCGAGAGAGTGGAAACTATGAGGTGTTTTTCTCCTGTCTAAGGAATATATATGAATGGGTTTTTATTCCCTTTGAAGAGCCTTCCCTCAACGTACTAAAGCAACACGTTCCTATGCAAAAGGATTTAACACCTTTTGTGGCCAGCCTTTCCTTCCAAGTGATAAGATCGAACACAGTAAAGGAAGAACAAAAAAGTTGAAAATTTGGGGTGAAGTACCAACAACAGTAGTTTCTTAAGAGAAAAGATAATATTAAAAATGATTGAAATTTTACCCAGTACAGTGGTACCAAGTTTTTTTCAACTAAGTAACTATTTTTTTTCTCAATTGTCACCTCTATTCAAATGATGATATACTTGCTTCTTTGTTTCCATTGTCATTTTCAACTTCATAATTGACTTCTCTTACCTTTCATGGAAAAAATAATCATGAATAAAAGACTAAGTTTCCCTGGAATGTATAACACAACTGTGAACAAGGTAAGATAGATCTCTGGGTAGGATCACTACTCACATGAAAACTAAGTTTCGTAGTTTCTAAAACTAGTAACAGTGTTACAATTTTGTAGACCTTACTTTAATAAATACCAGAAGATGTTATGGTTGGCCCAAGGTTATTCACTCACTTCATTATTTTTCTTTTCTTTTTTAGTATCAATTCTGTTGTATTTGTCAACTGGAGAACGAGACAGTCCTCCAGTGTAGCAAAGAATTTATTAATCCCCTTCCTCATCATCACCAGCTCCAGCGCCATCCTGGCCTTTCTTGGCATTCTTCCTCTTCACTCGGCCTGGACGGCCACCACCGTAAGGAGAACGGAGGGAGAAGTCAATGCTTCTGAGAATCCAGACGAACAATGAAGGATGGGATGTTCACATCTGCTTTTGGACCCTGATGTGACGTTGGCAGATGATCATATGGGCATGGTGAATAGATTTGGACAGGCCCAGCTTAAAGAGCTGGGTGTGCGGCCGTCTCTCCAAGAAATCCTCAGTCTTCAGGCCCAGGATATAATCAAATCCATCTTGCCCTCATCCAGCAACCCAATGGGAACAAGTCGCCTCAGTAGAGCTTGCCTTCAACAGACGCCGAGGATCCTTCTCGTCCAGCATCAACAGATTGCGGGCAGCCTTACGGATCTTTGCAAGGGTAAATCTGAACTTCCACACTTCACATTTGTTCGGGAGTCCCTATCCTCCAATCAACTTTAGCTCCTTCCTGGTCTGGACGCGATTTCTAGAAGGGTCTCCGTGGGGTCACATAGGTTTTGCAACAAACGCAGCTTCTGGCGACCCGCACGTTGACTTCGCTACACCAGCTGTGCCTACGAACTCACTATTTTTCATTCAGCCAGCATTTATTACTTGATAGCATGTTCCCAGTCCTGAATTGGGTTAGGTATCATAAGAAGGAAGAATTAGGTAGTATAACTGTTCTTATTGAGTCTTCTGCTTTGAGTGTTGGGGAGAGGAAAAGGATGTTTAGAGGGCAAGCGTTTCTGCTAATGGGGTCACTATGGTGAGAACTTTGTGTTGACTGGAAAGGCCCAGTAGAAAGTCACATCTCAAAGAAGCAAGAAGCCAACTCTTCCTTGAGATGCTGAATATAAGGAAGAACTTAAGCTGATTTTCTGTGTGAGAGTGACAAACTCCAGAATTTTCTAAGCTATGGAAACATTTTTACTACAAAGAGCAACAGTTATAGTTGTTTGCACTTTGGTAAGTGGACATGTGTGACTTTTCTGACCAATCTTTGCAATAGCCACCCATACCCTTCTCTTTTTCCTGCTCAGATAATGTGGCTAATCTGGGAACTGAGGTCTGAATGGTAAGTTCTATGATAGCTGGTAAGATTGCATAATTCTGAGTCCAAATCAAGGCATATCAGAATCCTGGACTGCTTAAAGGAGAATCTCAAAATCTTACATCGCAATGGCTTCCAAATGATTCATTTAGACACCATTGGTTTTCTCTTTTTCTTCCTACCTTTCCTGTCCCTGGTTCTACACACACACACACACACACACACACACACACACACACACACACACACACCACTCACTCACATACATTCACATACTCACATACATTATCACACAAAAGAAAGGCATTTTTTAATCCTCTGTGTTTATTTTCTCTTCTATTTTTATTTTCCTGCAGAAGGACATTTTATTCTTTGGGATTGAAATAGGTACAAAGCTGATGAATGAAATTGTTCATGATACATTTCTAAATAGCCTGTCTCCTTCCCTGGTCCTCCTGATGACTTTTTAGTGGTATAGGAGAGGCTGCTTCCTGCTAAAGAGTTCAACCACAGAGACTTCTGCCAAAAGCTGGCCTCCTCCCCTTCTTGGTAACTAGATGATAAAAAGGACAGTCATGTCTAGACTACTGGCCCTTTCCAAGATGGCACAGAAGAAGTCCAGGGAGACAGTTTGTTTGATAATTACAAATTTAACAAAACTTAGATAATGACACAAGCAAGTGTTCTAATTTAGTTGTAAGCTAGAACTTAGTTTTCCTTTATTTGTTTATCTCTCTTTCTTTCTCCCTCTCTCTCTCTCTCTCTCTCTCTCTCTCTCTCTCTCTCTCTCCCTCCCTCCCTCCCTCCCTCCCTCCCTCCCTCCTTCTCTCTCTCTCTCTCTCTCTCTCTCTCTCTCTCTCTCTCTCTCTCTCTCTCTCTCTTTCACTTTACATACCTATCCTGGCCATCCCTCCCTCCCTTCCTCACAGGCCCACCACCTCCACTTCACCCACTGGTACCAACCATGTGTGGCACATTAAGTATCATCAGGAGTAAGTACATCCTCTCCCACTGAGAACAGACAAGGCAGCCCTGCTAGAGGAAAGGGATCCAATGATAGGCAACAAAATCTATGTCAAAGAAGGCCCTGCTCCAATTATTGGGGACCCATGTGGAGATCAAACTGCATATTTGCTACATATGTGTAGGGATCCTATGTCCAGTCCATGCATGTTCTATGGTGGGTGGTACAGTCTCTGTGAGTCTACATGGGCCCATGTTACTCAACTCCATATGTCTTCTTGTGGTGTCATTGACCCTAGAACTCCCTCAATCCTTCCGCTGACTTTTCCAGAAAACACCCTGAGTTTTACCTAATGTTGAGCTATGGGTCTCTACATCAATGGCTGGATGAGATGCCAGTTGTTCTAGGCTCCTTTCTGTAAGCTTAGCAGAGGGTCATTAATAGTGTCAGGGGCTACTCATTGTTCGTAGTCATCATAAAAATGCAATCAAAACATCTTATACCTTTCAAGATGGGGAAGATCAAAAATCTCAATTAACAGCACATGCTAGTGAGGATGTGGAGCAAGGAGAATGCTAATCCAATCTTCTTTGGAAATCAATTTGGCGGTTTCTCAGAAAACTGGGAATAGTTCTACCTCAAGACCTACCTGTACTACTTCTGGGCATATACCCAAAAGAAGCCCTACCATATCATCAGGGCACATGCTTTATCTATGTCCACAACAGTTTTATTCTTAAGAGCCAGAAACTAGAAACAACCCAGATGTCTGTTTCTTTTGAAACCGGTCTGTATGTGTAGGTAGGCTGACCTCAAATTGAAGATTATCTGTCTCAGCCTCCTAAGTGATGAGATTACTAATCTGAATTTCTATACCCTTAGAAACATGTACACAAACATTTATTAAATACCTTTAAAATGCCCACTGAATGATCTGCTATTCAGAGATTTTACAATATAAGCAAAAACAACAATGCAGCTTTATATCTGAGACCCCTAAGATAAATATCATCTTATAGTTACAAAACTGGACTGCAAAAAAATATCCACAAATAGTAAATGATAAACTGACACATAATCCTTAGGTCTCTATCTTTTATTTGTTCATAGTCATAGGGATTAGAACATGATAAACTTCCAATAAAAAAAGAATAGAATTACAAATCCACTTTTATAATGAAAGAACTGTTAAATAAATGTATGCAAATGCAAAAGATCAGCACAACAAAGTGCTGTCTTTACATAATACTATTACAAATAAAGTTTTTAGTTTTTTGCAATAAAATTATTATATAATAATAGCAAATTAAATAAACTTTGTTCTAAAATCTCAATAAATTTTTCTAGTTCTATTGAGCTCTATCAGTCTACACTTTCATGGTGCCTTTATTCCACAAATTTCTTTAGGAATGAAAAAAAATTAGGGCACTGTGCAGGTGCTCAACTTAAAATCAGTTTATTCTTAGAAAGTAAAGCACACAAAATGCAATTCACAACTTATAAATTTCAGGCTAATGCCAGTTTCTCAAACATAGCATTTAATTTTGAGGCTGTATGATGTTGTTCAATAGTAGTTAATGAATTTCAAAGACTTTAGATCAGCAATTCTAACACCAAACTCTTTAAGTAGAGATTAAATCCCAATGTATATAATATATAGATAAATATTATACATACTGTATGTGTGTGTGTATGTGTGTCTGTGTGTGTATGTGTGTGTGTGTGTGCGAGTACACTAAATGTAAGATGAGTCTTGGGATTTCCTTAAACATTTCTCTATTTGTGAAAGACTAAAATTATCCTTTTTTTGTTTTGTTTTGTTTTTTGTTTTAGACATGGGAAGACAAATGCTTACTAATTGCCCACTCCTCCATATATGCTGTTCTCAGAACTTAAACATGTCCTCTGAAGTGGAACGCAATTGTGTTTAGTTCCTGGTTCTACAATTTACTTGGCAACATTAGGCAAGAAGCACATCAGATGCCAGACTCTGGCAAAACAATGGCATCAATTCTATTTAACCCTGAGAGCTGGCAAAATCCTTTCAGTCTACACATCCATTCCTGTGAGAACCCACGGGTAGGACCAGGAGAGGAGGGGAAATCAGGGGCATTGATCCTAATGTCTGTCAATTTGATCTTTACCCTTAAGACGTACGGGTAATTTCCATTGGGAGAATGATAATGTACTTTCTATGTACATCTAGGATTTAGAACAGAATGCTAAAGTTTATTCTCCTCCAATGTGGCAGGGGAGAATCCGCATATTTCTTGCCTTTCGTCATATTTGTCTGTTTTGAAATGGTTCATAAAAATGTAGAAAAAGTCTTGAGAACAGTTTCATTAAACCTCCTAGGCATTGGAGGGGTGTGGGATCCTGACTGTGGCTTAGTGCTCTTCTGAGGAATGATGCCACTTGTCCAAACCATTGTCTTCTCATAGCCTCTCTCCACCCCAGGGATGGCGTGGACTCACCTTCTGCATATTTGGCAAGAGGAATTGAAGTCACCAGGCTCTGGTGATTTTCTGTGTCCTTGTAGAGTATATCCGCATCTTGGCCTCACAATTGGTCCAGCAGAGAAGGCCATGTCCCGAGCAGAAGATCTTTGGTTTCCAAAGCTATTCGTCACATGCTGGTGACTTATGATTGAATTATGAAGAAGCAAAACAAACTAACTAACAACCCATTCAGTTTGAATGGTTAATCTCCACAATTCAAACTGAATCTCAGCAACACACTGTTCTTCAGTTATACAGTTTTTAACTTTCCAAACTAGCCCAAAGTTGATCCTGGAAAATCCCATCTATGGCTCCAGGATCAACTTGGACTTTAGAGGCACTAAGCACTGGATGCCTATTTTAGCCAATGGACCCCCAACAGCTTTTAAAAACTGGCAAGGGAGGCCCTAACAGCTGTCTTATATGCTAGACATATTACACTATTGTTATGTAATTATACTTCAAAGGACAGGATAGGATTCGTTTCCATCTAAATCCATGAAGATGAGCTATGCAGGCTTTCAGTTCTTCTGAATGCAAGGAAGTGTTGCTGCGTGGGGTTCTCCTGTTCTTGCATGCCATTACAATGCTGTCAGTTTGTAACAACAGGATTGCAAAAGGCCCCTGATGTCATTAGACATTATGCTAGCGTCAGCCAAGGAACCTCTGATAATTCAGACCATAATGGCCACAGTGTGTTCACTGTTGGAGAATAACATACACGGGCTGCTGGAATTTCCACTAATATAATTATGCTGTTTGCTGTGCATAAATACCCAGAGGCTGAACAAAAGATTGAGTTTCTTTTCCAAATTCATAATCAGCCATGAAAAAGCAACCACTATTTTGAGACTGTCACCAACATTGATTGGGTACAGCACAACACTGGTGCCTAAGAACTTCCCCCACCCCCACCCCATGACACAGCGTGTCACTCCCTTAGAAATGCCATGTGCCTTCAGAGCATCGTGTTGTGGTTGTCATAAAAAGGAATTCGGGATCATTTGGTGAAATGGGAATCACTGAAGGAAACTTGTTCTGTAGAACTCATTTAGCAGCAATGGAGGGATAAATGAACTGAGAAAATCCCTTCCAGAGTGGGGCACTTAAACCAGATTTCTAAAGTATCTGGAGCCTTCACTCAGAATTTCTATGCTAAGTAGCCAGCACCTGATCCAACCAAGAAATCTCAAGAACTAAGGAAGGTTTATTTTCCAGTCCTCTAGCCTTCCGGCAGAGAGTCCTCTTCCCCTACATGAGTGGGTTTTTTACTGCTAAATGATGCAACGAAGCACCGTCAAGTACCCTCATGCTCCTGGTTTCTAGCCATCAAAATGGGCAAAAAGAAATTCTATTCTTTATACTGTTTTGCTTGGTGATCATAGAAGCAGGTGGGAGGGCTGAGGAGATAGGGGGCTTGTGGAGAGGAAACTGGGAAAGAGGATAACATTTGAAATGTTAATAAATAAAATAACCAATATAAATAAAATTCACTGCCCCAGTGAGAGGGGTAATGGTCCAATTCAGGACACTTTAAACACACATGCACATGGACAATCACTTTTCCTTATCGACATTTATTAATTGTGCATAATAATGAGCTTTATTGTGACATTTCCATACATATATGTAATGTCCTTCCACCATGTTTGCTCACATACTGCCCTCTCTTTCCTCCCACTGTTCCCATCTGCCCAAACCAATGCTATAGAACAAATCACCTTCAGAGAGAATCAGTTTCCCTTCTTCCTGACTAGCCCCCATTCCATTTTTTTAGACAGATGGGGGTGGGGAAAACCAGGAAAAGAAAGGATGGGGAGAGCGGGGAGAGGGAAGGGGAGAGACATCTCAATGAGTTTTATTAAGGTCGCTTACAGGAGCATGGGTGAGGGGTGGTGTACAGTCACTCCGGCATCTTACTGGAAAGATAATCTTTAAAGAAATTACCATTAAAATTATCTTCTCCTCATTCTTTATTAGTTCTTTAATTTTGCCATTACAGTTCTGTGACATTTCCTGATAAAAACAACTGCAAAGACGGAGACAGCAACAGTAGCCTTCCAGTGTGTTTCAGTAATTCATCAAGGGTGCGATTAATTCAATAGTGCCATTAGTAAATGAAAATGAGCAACAATTACTCTTTTATTATAAATACAAATGGTTGTCCATCATCCTTATTAATTATTGTTATTATAGTATAATAAGAATATTTGATGGGGACTGGATGTTAGGCTTAGAGCTGTATTCTTTCTCTCCTTCAAATACAGAAGCTTTTTTTTTTCTCCCGAAGAAGTTGTCTCCACAAAACAGGTCTGGCATACCTCGTTTTTGAAATGAATGAATGTTTACAAGGGGAGAATGTTTTCTTACAGCACACAGATTTCGTATGGCTTAGAATAAAACTCACTCACATGGCCTTCTTGTTTCCCCTTTCTCATTGTGGCTTGTCTGACTTCGGCAGTCTAAGGGTTGTACTAATTAAGGAAGTGCACAGAAGCTAGTGTCCTATGCTCTTACTTCTGAAGGACCCAAACCAAGAAATATGGACAGAATTATGGTAATACTGTGCACTTTATACTCCTGAAAATAGCCAATGCTTTTCCCTATAACCATGTCTGTTCTACTCACTCACCCCAGAACATTCTTTCTTTGAAGCTTTAACTTTCTACATTTTGTTCAGACAACTGTAGCTGGGACTCTTTTCTGGGAGATCTAAAGAAACATCCACTCCTCTATATAGGGCATCAATGACAAACTAAAGTTCAATTCTACCAAAGACTAACTTTGGAGAATCAATGAACTCATTGGTCTTACTTACAAAGCATGAATGGGGTGTGATTGACAGGAGCTACTAATGGTCACACCAGAAAGTCCCACTGCAGGATGGATAAGGATGTACCCATGGATATATAGATGGAGCCTTCGTTATGTTAGTCTCCTACCTTCTACATACTCTATTATATCCACAGACTAAAAGGCCACCTGCAATTAGACCAGAGTCATGTATGACTAACGAGAAACCCAGGCGAGAGTATTGAGAATCTCAGATGAGGCTCCAGTGACGCTCCTCAGTCTATGATGGAATTCTTGTGGTCAACAGGCTTGAGGGGCTCTGAGAAGTAGTCAGAGATGTACTGATGAGGGAGATAGCTGCTATTCTTGGAGGATAGTACTCTGCAACAGGATGCCACATTCAGGTACTGGCTTAGCTAATCTACATTCTCCTATCTTCCATGCAGATTTTAAATGTAGTTGTCATGGAACTCAGTACCTGTTGACATCGGTTATTGATCTTCATATTTCTATGAAAGAAGACCTCCATTGTGGAAATGAGAATGAGCAAGAGATTTCTTTACACTCAGCTGGTAGAGAACCTTCGGTTATTTATTTTCATCTTAGCCTGCAGTGGATAAGACAATTGTTTGTAGACTTAAGGCTGAAGCAATGTAATTAAAGAATTCTGGGGAAATAGTCTCTCTGTAGAAAACCCCCGGGGTGTGTGTGTGTGTGTGTGTGTGTGTGTGTGTGTGTGTGTGTGCATGTGTATGAGAGAGAGAGAGGGTTGGGGAGAGAGAGAGAATAGATGGATGGATGAATGCATGCAAGTATGAATAAATGACAGAAGGCATTTTTAGCCTTCTCCAACATGAAATGTCCTAAGACAAAAACTTGTGTAATTTCATACCCAAGTTAAATAGTCCTACATATATCAGCTGGCTTAGGAAAAATTTCTCTTATTCCAATGGGCTCTTCATTACACACTTCTCATTCTGTAATTCAGGAGACTTCATTCATAGCTATAGAAAGTTAAGGACTAGAACAGTAGTTAGTTTAATGTTTTTGCTTTGGAGATACCCAAGCTAAGACAGACTAAGGCATGCTAGCTATTCAATCAGTATTTGTTTTGTGGTTAATATATTACTGATTCTCCTAAAGCTATTAAGAGCCTTGGTTTGCTGTCTGTAGTGTTATTGGGAGGCATGGAATTTGTAGCAGGTGAGACCAAATAAATGGAAATTATGTCATTGGGACATGTTCTTAAAAAGGATCTGGTGAGCCCTGCCCCCTCTTTCATGACTACCATGAAGTGAGTATGTCCCTCATTACCTCAGGTCCACCATAGTTTCCTGTCATACTATATAACCCAAAACAAGAGGGACAAGGAAAATAGATTGGAATCTATAAAACCAAAAGCGAAAGTAAATCTTTTGTGCTCCTAAATGATGATCTTAGACTCTTTTTTTTCATAGCTATAGAAAGTTTAGTTATATACTAAATTAATAAGATTCTTTTATCGCCAAAATGTTAATGACAGAACTTCTTGAATATTTTCATTCAGTTTAGTCTTTTCTCCACACAAGGGAAATCATTTGATCTTAAAGCTATCAAGCACAGCATCTATAATCATTAAAAGTAAATTTCAATGTTATAGAGGTGTTTATAATGTGCTTTCCCTTAGTAACTTACAAGGGTATAATAGTTAACTTAGGAATTTCTTTGTCATTATCCTTCATAAACCCAAAAGGCTCGAAATGTATCTGGTGTAACACTTAGATATCATGTGTAAGAGAGACAGAAACTTACTGGTAAGAAAACTTGCTAGCAGGCACAGGTAATGTTGTAATCACTTGTCAGCCCTCTACTAGCTGAACCTGAGTGAGTCCACGAAGTATTTTGAGACCTCATGTCTTCACTTACAGTAAAGTAAAATTATTTTCCTTATTAAGTAAAATAAGGAAAGAAAATAAAAAGCAGATTGCCCTTTCCTCACACACATTTCTAACCTGGACTCACCGTAACATAGTACACAATGCAAGGGCCGAAAAAGATAAGTTCCAGTAGGAGAGGTCAGGGAGAGCGTAGTCACAGAGCAGCTGATATCTACCTCCCTTCATTCAGAATGATGATTCTTTTTTATTCCAAGTTCAACATTTTTTGGCATACATATATGATTGGAATAGCTCAACATTATGCTGTGAATTAGAGTTGGAAAGACGCAATTTATGTAAGGAAAGATAGTTTTCAAGTGCTTTAGCAGTAAGTGTAGTAAGGGAGAAACACAAGAAGAGCATAGGGAGCTGAAAAGACTTCTCAGGGCACAAGCCTACTGATGTGTTAGCTGACAGGTAAGAACGTATTAAAGAAAGATGTGTGCACATGTGAGTGCATGTATGCATGTGCATGTATGTGTTGAAGTGAAGATTCTGGTATCAAACACGGGTTCTTGCTCAAACTAAGTATGCACACTGTCACTATATGTAAACAAGACAGCACTCTGGGATGAGAACAGGGTATTGGGCATCAGGAATGCACACATTACAAGTTCTGAATATGGCTGTGGTATGGATATCTGGAAATAAGAGTATATACTTAAAAGCTAAGTGGGAATTGGCATCTTTAAGAGTGAAGAACAAGAATTCCCCACAGCTTTACATGGAATAGCTAACTGGAGATGAACTAAACCTTAAGTTTTCAGAATTATAAAAGTTGTCAAGGTCTAGTGTCTTATATACTAGTTGACAGACACTCCAAGTAAGTAAATAAAACAACAGGATCAAAAGAGCTGGAAATGGCAACCATAAAGTTTTAATTATGTTTTAAAATGTTTACACATATAATGGGAGAACTAACATCCATAAAAAAGAAATAATGGATTATAAAATAAAGTAATTGACTATATGGTAAATTAAGGAGAATTCTGTATATAAAACAAGCCCTGCTTGGTGAAATTTAAATTCCCCAAAACATGGTTGTAATAGTAGATTAGAAATTATGCAAAAAAAATAGAAAAAGAGGCAATAGAATTATGACACAGAGATTTGAAATGCAGAAAAACCAGTCATACATTTGAAGACAGAGACGGGGCACTAAAAGGAGCTAAAATGTACATCTAAAAGGAGCTGTATGTGCAAAAATGAAAGAAGGAAGTAGAAGGCCAATATTCGTAGGTGAGCAATAAAATGGATGAGAAACATTGAAAACAGTAAAGGGCTTCCACAGTCCTAGGAATCCTAAACTAGGATATGTTTAAATCCTCACCGGTTTTGAATGTACATCATAGCTTCTCAGGATGCATATAAAGGTCCTTGAGGCATGTATGTCAGACCAGAGTTTTGAAACATATTTCTGGCTGTGATTATATGTCAATACCATTGTATATCTGGTTAAAATCAAAGAAATCAGGGATAAAGCACTGTGGTTAGATTTAGAACAAGAAATCCTCTGGTATGACTTGAACATTGCTTTTAATTGAACCCCCAAATTCGTAGCATCCTTTCTGTGTTTTGGCCCTGGAAAACAGGAGTGTGAGACGTGGGCGTTTTACTGAAGGAGCATCCTGATCTAGACGAACATCCAGCCTCCTGTTCTCCTTGGCTGTGCCTTTCTAGTCTATCCTCTTCCTCTTATCTTCATCTTCCAAACAGCAAAGATACCCTCAAGAAGCTTCTTTACCTGTCTTGGCCACAGGTGAGGAGCAGTGAAGCCTTTGATGGATTTAAAACTGGTGTTGATCTCCAAGTTATCTCCAAGAAATTTGCATTTCATCATCTTGCAAGAAAGAAAGGAACTTGGCATTTCTAAAGAGTGAGAGTATCCACAGAAAAGGTGGTGTCTATCTTAACATCTGCAGAATTTGACATCTCTGATTCCTTTAATGGCAAGGACTAACCACTGTATACAGCAAAAAAAAAAAAAAAAAAAAAAAAAAAAAAAAAAAAAAAAAAAAAAATGAAGGTATCTTATATGTTAAAGCAAAACAGAATTTTGTGTGCAAACCTTTATATAAATGTGTATGGGTTCAAGCTATTGTAGTTATTTCTGTTGAAAGCATTCAGCTGTAAACAGCCAGGCAATGCAATACATTTTGTTATGTGTAAATAAGTTTAGTATCTGAAATACTGATATTTGTATAACATGATATTTTTCAACTTTTCTTATAATTTCAATTTAATATCAGATTTAGTTCCCTGATTGCTTTTTATAGCACAAATTCCAATGTGATCTGAATTTCAGAGTGCCTGAAAAACTCACTATAAGCAAGAAAACATTCACATTATTCTGTCTGTTTTAAGCCTATTATATTAAGAGAGAAGAAACTTGATATTAAAAGAGTCATTGGTTGGCTTTACAACGAATCACAGACATTTAGTTTAAAAACATATGCTGGACCATGAAAAGATCCCAGCCATGTAGGTAAAGGAAGAAATGTTATGAAGACATCATTGTCAGAGCTTTGCAAATTCTAATACATACTGACGCCTTGTGGAAATTACAATTATACAAAACATCACAGTAGAAAAGAAATGTCATTGGAACGAAGAGATGTAGAATACCACTGAGGAAGCAACTGCTGGGACTTACAAACACCATGCAAGAACTTGCAACCTACTTCAGAGTCCTCAGCTTCTGGTTTCCCACACAGCATGTGCTAGAGGAAAGTAGAGAAAACCAGGCTTCTCAATGGCAGAGTAGACGTTTGGCTTGTTTGTTTAAACCTGCTTTCTGGGATTAACTCTATCTTACTTTGTGCATTTTTGGCTGAAGGTTAGACAAGGGTCAAGTAGGAGATTTCAACACATCTGATAGAGGTTTGTTCTTCTTGAGAAGAGGAAAGCTTTCACGCATTGGGCCTCTTGCCTCTTCTTTGTCCTGTTTGTATGTATAAGAAGGCTTGGGGCAGGATAGGGCAAATTTAAACCCCAATGCACATATCTATAACATTCATTATCTATCTTTGGGAACTAGTCTACTGAGCTCGGAGTGCACTGTTTAAACACATGGTCTCCCATTAGCTTCGCCCTACTCCTGCAGGATGGCTTTAGTGAATTACAAAACATAAAGACATTTTCTTACTTTTGACTTTATTGCTAAACAATTGAGAGCCACGTAAGTATATTCTTACATACTCAAACGATACATTTACTCACTCTTCTATGAAAATAAAAGTCTACAATGACCTTAAACATATTTGCAGAGATGAGTGATCATTCTTTAAATATTTCATTATACGGTAGATTTCATTTTCATATACATTTATAAATATCTATGTTTGGAATGAAAAGTTCTACCAGACATCAAGGTATCACAAGGACATTTTAGCAGAATATATAAGCAAAATGACAAAGAATGACAACAGTTAACCAAGCCCTGTGTGGTAACCCCAGTGCTTGACCTGAGAACCACAGCCATCCAAAAAGACCTTTTTGTCCCAGGAGTGAACTGAATACTGGGGACATACCTGGGAGAAACCCTCTTGCCTAAATTCTCAAGCTTTCATGTCAATCTGTTGTTTTCAGATTCTGGTTAGGAGTTATTTTCTGAAACACTGGTAAGAAGCTTTTCTAATGCTATGTTTTGGTTCTTTCCATTCAGAATTTAGTCATTCATCTTTTTTCTGAGTTCTTCTCTGGACAGTGGCTAGCTTGGATATGAAACCTGTATCCAATCAGTTCTTTATCTTCAGGCTTGGATAGCCTGCCATATGCATTCCCCAAGTGAAGAAATGACGCATGCTTTGTCAATGTGACTACACACAACTGCCACTTCTCATCCCAATACACTCTTAAAAATACACACAACTCGGGAGCCACCCAGCTCAGGCACATATCCTCATTTGGTGCCATCAGCTTCTAGGCCAAACTCTGCTGTCTTCTAATAGCCACACGACAAAGTAGCAGCAGCCCTACTTCCTAACTTCCCTTCTACTTTCTTGAATGGCACGGACAACTTAAACAGCAGACAATCAAATAGTCACGGGCTTCTTTCCCACCCTACTGCCATCGTAACACAAAGAGGAGACTGTTGGGCAATTGAACTAAATACTAGTAACAGAGTCAAGTCATAGTGTGTGAAACAAATGCAGCAAATAAAAAGCAAGACCGAAACCGAAGTCGTCTGAGACCCAGACAGCAGGAAAACAAGACAAATAGACTTGAATGGAATGACAGGTCAAATTGAATGCAACTCCATAATGATGTCATAATTAAATATTTTCTTTTGCATGACTTTATAATTAAATCCCAAAGCTAATCACATTTTAAAACAAACCTCTGCCAGCATTCCTCAGTCTATGTGAGCAAACAACCCACAATGCCCTAGTTCCTAGGTTTTATTTTAAAGTTAGAATGACAGTGCATTAAAGTACACATCACACTTTTCTCATGCACACTGGTTTTGTTAGATAATTGTTTGGGATTAACCATGTAATTAAAATTATAGCAATCACCTATCCTATTAAAGAATGGTTACAGGAAAAAAAATGACTCAAATTCAACATAAAACAGAATGAACCCAGAGTCTTCCTTTACTGTACCTTCATCAATAAGTAAGAACCTTCTGAGACGTAATACTTCTGCTTTTATTTCAAGCAGTCATTTCCTGTCTTTTGAAAAATGATTTATTATTTCAAAGACAATTAAACACAAACTGTTCCTTCCTATCCTATCTTTTCTTGAACACAGTTTTTCTTTTTAAATTTCAAATGTGTTTTTCTCAGTGATTCTCCTTTCCTAAATATTGAAATCTGAAAAAATAATTTATTTCCCCCATGGTGTTTTAAATGATGTAGGCTTTTGCTCTCACTATACACTATTGTCCTTTTCCTTGGAAGTACAACTCTTGCCAGACCAGGCAACCCTCTGGCTCCCCTGCCTTGCCCATATTCTGATACCTCTATAGTCATGCAGACTCACTATCTGGATTCTGATGCCATCCTATTTTGCTTATTTATGGCTTCTCCAAGCAAAACAATTCCAAGAGACATTTATCTTCTTGAGTTATATGGCAATCTCCCACAAAGTTTTGGAACAATTAGTAATATACCGTATTTCATTCTTTGTTCATTATTTTTTGGTCAGCTATTAGCTAATAACAAGGGTTACTGATTCTTTCCATAAAAAGCCAGATAGTAAATATTTTAGATGCTTCAGACCAGATAGACTGTTTCACCCAATGACCTCTGCTGGGTGCAGAGATGGGCAAGTACCATGTGTAAATCAAGAGCAAAGGCTGTGTTCTAATAACATCTTTACAAACACTAGAATTTAAATTTTGGGAGGATAGGGATGTAGCTCCATTGATAAGTGTTTGCCTAGTATAAACAAAAATCCTGGCAGGTCCCAGACTTTAACGAATGAGTCCTATAACCCAGATCTTTAGTAATCTCAATATTCTGAAGGTTGGGGCAGAAGGATCCAAAGTTCAAGAGCACTATATACTACAGAGCAAACTTGACATTTGTTTGGGATACATAAAACTCTTTCTTAAAATAAAATAAAATAAAAAGGTAAAGTAAATAAAAGTAAAGTAAAAATATATGAGCATATCATGCAAAAAAGCTTAGTGAGTAAAATCCCTTGCTTCCAAGCCCAATGACCCAGGTTTGAGTTCAAGGACTCCCATGTTGAAAGGAGAAAACTGAATTTATCAATTTGTTATTTTATCCTCACAAATAAGGAGATACGCAAGCACGCACTCACGCATGCAAAAACACTCACATTCACACACCCATGCACATCTACAAATATTTTAAAGTAAATAAAAATTATCAAGAAATTTTCACATATTAGAATATAACATTAGTTTTCACTTAAAAAGTCTTAATTTAAAAAGAAATGTAAAGAACATTTTTAGTTATCAGTCCACACAAAAACATGGCTCATGAGCATATGTTTTGCTGAGCCCTGGGTTATAACCTTCTTTAAGACAAAAACAGATTTTTATACTTTTGCCTGACTTCCATCATATTAGAAATATAACCAACCATTTTGTCTAGAGCTGACCACTTGCCCCTCACCCACCTTGTCATGGCAAAGAGGAAAGTGCTGAGCCAACTAGTGAACGTTTGTGTGTGTGTGTGTGTGTGTGTGTGTGTGTGTGTGTGTGTGTGCAAGAAAGCATGCCACAGTGGGCATGTAGAGTTCAGAGGATTTTATGTCGGAGTTCTTAAAAATAAATAAACAAAACCAAGCAGATATTGAAACTTGAAATCCCCAAAGAAGAGAGTATATAGCTGTAACTTGCCTTACAACCTGAAGAAGTTACCTGGGACATGCTCACACAAACACAATATCCCCTGAAACTAAGCGCATCTCCCAAAAAGGGCAGAAGGCAGCTCTGAATTGCAGATGCTACTTTGAATGCAAGCTTCATATGGTCTCCGTGGGAGTCTGTAAAACCCAGCACTCTCCTCTGTGGGAGTTCTTCACTCTTAGCGTGATGGCTCTGTATTTAATTACACTGTATATTTTGTTCTTTAGTACTGCCATCCTGAAAGACAGAGACCCTGGAACAGGAAGAGATAGGAGTCACTCTCTAGCCCTGCTGATAAGGGATATCCTCAACAGCCACACCACAGGCACACACAGATCTCCCCCCACTACATTATTTATCTGGAATGTTCACTTTGAATTATAGTACCGAAGGGGGGACATAGTCATTTAATGAAGAGAGACTTTGGTCCAGTTTAAAAGCCATAATTTTGTATGCATGTCAGAAAAACACATAATCTGGACAATAAATTCACCCAGCCAGACTGAGGGCCCACTTGCCACTGGAATCTGTTTTTCTTTTTAACATAATGAGGCAACATCCCTTTCCTTGGAGAGGAGAGTTCAATAGTTTAATTTTTGTTAACTGAGATCCCTTGTACGAAGGTAAATTACATTGCCGTTTCTATTACTATCTCTGTTAATTGTCAAGCAATCAGAGTTGATGCACTCATCCAAGACAGCAGAGAATTTCCCATAATGCTACAAGATACAGCCTGACAAAGCACAATAATCTTTAGTTTATTGATGTGCCACCAGGCTGTTGAAAACAGCAGAACAGTAATGTGCTTTGGTTGGGAAATTGGGGTCTAGGGAGAAATATTAGGAGTTAAAGAGAGAACATCAGGCCTTCCTGGAAAAAAAATATATTAGGAGTTAAAAGGGGGAAATGTTTGTGGTGGGATTTTTAGATTTTATGAAAAAAAAAACTGAGATCTTGAATTCTGAGATATAACCTATCTAGGTGAACAGATGAACTTTAGACCCGTGGCCAAAGGAGATTTATTTGTGTGTAGGGGGCGGGGCACTGATACTATATTATAAATAACATGCAGAAAATAGAAATGCCAAGCTTACAGAACACACACACAGGGAGGGGGGACAGAGAGACAGAGAGACTGAGAGACGAGACCAGTTAACTAATGAGAGTCCTCACAGCATGACTTAAAGACAAAAATCGCACGGCTGTGCTATTAATACTGAATGGATAGAAATGTGGCTTAAAGAGTTAAAAATAAAATGTCCAGGATACTCATTCAATCTTCTTCAAAAGTTTTACTCCAAACTGTGGGAAAAATTAACATGCTTTGAGCCTTGAGGACTTTGAATACCTGTTCGAGATTGTTATGAGGCTGGCTTTGTCTCATCAGATACCTCCCCTCACAGCCTGTGCTTTTCCCATCTTGGTATATTTGATAAGGCATTTTGCCTCAGTCATAGTAAGAGGACCTCCTCACTCCACCACTCAGGACTTGAGATCACAAGTCTTTGGGGACAGGGCTCTCACTGTGAAGCTGAAAGCCATAATGCTGACATCCAAGTACCTCCTTCAAAGTCCTTGTAGGGTATACGTTTCTATTTTAAACATCTGATTTGTGTCCATATTGACCTTAGGAATCAAGTCCTGCACCAGTTTATCATTTAGCAGAGACTGTGAGTTTCTAATTGCTCGTGTATCTGACTGCTTTGCTTGCTGAGAGCTTACTCAGAAGCCAGCCTGGAGCAGAGTTGTAAGCAACTGGCACTGATTTTACAGTCAGAGGAGATCATGAAAAACAATCTCCCATACGTAAGAGCTTCACCATCCCAAACACAAGCTACGGTAGAGATAGAAAAAGATAACACATGTCCTTACTGACAAGGTGGTATTGTTTTGTTTGTGTTCTTAAAGGTAAGGATGAAAATAAATAGATTGGGTATAACTCTTAGAAGGCACATGAGAGGCAGGAGGTATACATGTAAGAGGTGTGTGTGAGAGAGACAGAGACAGAGGTGAAGACAGAGAGAATGGAGGGAAGAGGAGAGAGTGGGACTCTGTCCCCTGCAATAAAGAATGACACTATGATAAATGAGTGCTCTCTGCTGAAACTGATGACTTTGGGTTTCCATCCAGCCCATGCAGCAGCCACACAGATGCTCTGAAACACCTTAAAGACACATGGCACAAGAACATCTCAGGTGGGCTCCCATGCAGAGTCCTCCTCCGTCACCTGGGGCTTCCAAAATACACTGCTGGGTTTGCTCCAGGTACCAGAGATAGAGCCATGCAAAAACTCCCCCAGCTCCTTCCTACACAAAGAAGTCCCGTTTTTTCCTGTTTCAGGAGTCCTTTAGATAATCTTGGGATCTAAGATGACCGATGTGAAGTGGTTTGTTCTCTCAGTACTTCAGCCTCTGTCTGAAGCACTCTGGGGGGAGAGGTACACATGCAATAGAATGAGACTCTAGGAAGCCGTCTAGAGGCATCTGTAGACATGCCTGCCCAGCAATGCAGAGCACAGTCAGCAAGGTCTTTGCCATAATTGTAGATTAAAGGAAACTTTCCTGGTTACTCATGGGATTCAAAAAGATAAGCTGCCAATATGCCCAATGAGAGCACTTCTGCACGAGGTTGGACCATTTTAGGCAGGCCTGCAGTTTGACACAATAGCATATATGTCCTGATCCTCAAACCTTAGTGGGATGTGGACAATCAAGGGAATATAACCAACCCTTTAGGAGAAACCATGAGACATTGTTGGCACTCTCTGGAATTTTAAATATTTAAATTATTTGTAAATGACTTTGATTCTCAAAAAAATATTAATGTTTATTTCAAATTAAAAAAAAATCTTAGAACACCCAGTCCTAAAGAGAAAGATTTTTAGATCTACCCCTCAGGGCCCCAAGAACCCTACAGAAGAGATGTGGCAAGAATGTAAGTATCTCCAGTAGCTAGCCCCAGTTCTTCTCCCTCCCCCTCCCCACTACTTATTTTTATTTGACTTTCTAACCCTCTGTACCTTTCTCCTGTTCCCTCCAGTTCCTGATTCTGCCCCACTTATTCCATCCTCCTTCTCTTTCTCTCTAAGACTCTCCCCTCCCTCAACCACCCAGGATTATCTAGTTTTCCCTTCAATACAAGGTTGAAGCACCCATAATTTTCCTTCCAGGAGGAAGGTCTTCCTTGATGGGAAGCTCCATATGGTCTGTAAGTTGTATCATGGGCATTGTAAGCTTCGTGATTAATATCTGCTTATTGGTGAGTACATAGTATGTGTGTCCTTTTGTGTCTGTGTTACCTCACTCAGGATGATATTTTCTAGTTCCATCTACTTGCCTATGAATTTCATGAAGTCATTGTTTTTAATAGCTAAGTAGTACTCCATTGTGCAAATATATCTCATTTTCTGTATCCATTCTTTTGTTGAGAGACATCTGGGTGGAAATTAGAGGCTCCCAGGACCCAGTGGGGATTATTTCAGCAGAAAAAGGGGGAGAGAGGACATGTAGAAACCACCTCCAGCAGATAGGCACAGCCCCCCCCCCCCCCCCGTCAAGGGATGGGGAACACACACCCATCTCAAAGGTTTTGATCCAGAAATGTCCAAAGAAATAAAAGGGACAAAAAAATAGAGCAGAGACTGAAGGAAGGACCATCTTGGGTCTACCCCACCTTGGGATGCATCTTGTCTGCAGATACCAAACCCTACACTATTACTGTTGCCAAGTGGCGCTTGTTGACAGGAACTTGGTATGGCTGTTCCTTGGGAGGTTTGGTCAGCAACTGACCAATGCAGATGTGGATGCTTGGAGTAAACCAAAAGACTAAGCTCAGGGACCCTGGTGGGGGTCTGGAGGAGTGGAGAGGAATTACAACCTCATAGGAAGAACATCATCAGCTGGCTGAACCACCCAATTCTCCCAAGGATTAGATCACCAACCAAGGAGTGTACAGGGAGGGATACATCCACGACTCCAGATACATAGTTAGCAGAGGATGGCCTTGTCTGACATCCATGGGAGGAGAGGCCTTTGGTCCTGTGGAGGTTTGGATCTTAGGGGGATGCTGGAGGACTGAGGTTGGAGAGGGTTGGGGTGCACCCTCATAGAGGAAAAGAGGAAGGAGAAGAGGAAAGCTTTGGAATGGGGTGCTTGTGGAGGGGTAACTGGGAAGTGGGAATCATTTGAGATGTAAAAGAATGGAATAATTAAAATGAATACTTTAAGAGCCACAGAGAATGAGGAAACCAAGGTGTATAGCACAGGGATGCACCAGTGGGCTGTCTGTGCTGAGAGAAGTAAACATGAGTTTCCATCCCTAACCCAGAAGGTATCTCTAATTGATAACCACTCACAAACAAGCAAACAAACAAACACAGTTTCCTCCGAGTGAGTACCACTGTGTATATAAGCCACTCTTCAGGGCAGGCTCTGAGGCCGCAATAGATGGCAAACAGAACAAGAACTCAATGGCCGTTTTTGGAGATTCTTTGTCTTACAATGGTTTGTTAGAATTTCCTTTCTTTGTGGATCTTTTCTGCATGTTATAGTTTCTGGCTCTGTGTTTTTATGGAATTTCTTTGTGTGTGAGTGCATGTGTCTCTGCCTCTATACATCCCTCTTGTGTTTTTCCTTTGCACCTTTTCTTCCATCTTGTGCTATTCCAGATTGTTTGGTTTTTATTTTTCTCATTTTATTTTGTTATTATTTTTCGATTGATTTTAGTGAAGGAAAGAAAAAAGGATGTGGATTTGGATGACAGAAGATATGAGGAGAAGGGGTGGAAAACTAATTAGAATACATTGTATGATAAATCTATTTTATATAAAAAAGAGAAAAAGAAAAATTATATTTAACTCTTTAAAGGAAAAAATGTACTGCCTGAAAAATTATTTTAATTCCATTTTTTAATTTTAGACTTTTTATAAAGAATAACTAGAGACTTATAGAGATATTTTAAAGATATTTTAATATAGGCTTAAGCAAGAGAGTTAGGTAGGAAGAAAGTGAATAGAAAAAAGTCAGATATACCCAATATACAAGGCCACTGTAACTCTTAAAAGAACTACTTACGAACCCTACAGCTCTCAAAGGAGGCTCAGATATCCCCTTGGCTCGTAAGAAAAGGGCCCTCTCAAGTATTTGAGATTTATCAGATAGATCATCAATGAGATATTTGTAATTTTGTATGTGGTCACAATCTGTTATCTATGGGTTAAATGATTCTGGGTGATTAGTAACTCTGGATGTGTACTAACTAATTTTTTAATACTCTACATAATCTCTGTCTCATGCACTTAGTAAATTCTATCTGAGAATCTTTCCTTCTGGGCTGCTGTTGCAAGAATAATGGTAATTTGGTTGGATTTAGTTAAGCTGTGAATCTGTTGGGTCCAATAGACACAGATGATGGTGGACATACCTACATCACAGATCAAGCCTGCGCCTTTCTTCACAATAACTCTAAAAGCTCTCAAGCTTCTACCAAGGTGCTCTGTGGTCCAGAGGAACATCTATAGACTGTGCCGTTCAACTGTCTCAAGACACTCAATCTTAGAATGGCACTTTCCTGTTCCCCAAATCTTAGCTCCTTTACTTACTGCTCTTCTCCTATAAGAAATGCCTGTTCAGTATCCTGAAATGAGCGACTTGGCAACAGTGTTAGGGCCTGATGACACCTTGGCCAATAAGCTTGGGCGACAATCATACCTTCCTCCCTTTCCCGGAAACAGCCTTCTTGTATCTAGACTAATGATGTATACATAAACATATACCTAGAAATGTAGGCATTACTCAAAGAAAGTTATAAGGCATGTGCCATTGCCAAAGACAGTGGTTACTTGTAACCTAGTGCTACTTAGTCTCTTAGTTAATAAGGCAACTCACTCATTGCGTACTCCTTCCCTGACTTAACCAAATCACCACTTGGTTTTACTATTACAGAACTACATTATTTATGCCTTCTAATGGAGGAAGTCACTCAGTTTAAAAGTCTTCCTGCAACAGAGACGCTTCCTAAAGTTCTTTTGATCTGAGCTCCTATGGCAGAACTTTAAAGAACTTATCCAAAGCAAACAGTAACCCAGACAGTATTATATATGTTGTGATTCTGAACAGTGTCTCTGACATTGGCCTAGTTGGTCTTGCAAAGGTGAAGCTACTACTAGTATCTTCCTTATTTTAGGGCAGAGTTGGAAATTGTTGTCTCAAGCTTGCTAAGGACCTGACCAGGTGCAGCTAAATCTACAGCAGTGTACTCTGTTTCTCCAACAAGAGAAACAGTGATGGGACTGGCCACTCCAGTGTCACGGCTAGTGTTTCCAAGGAAGCTTTCACCCCTTTCCAATTTGTCAGCTGCCATGTGAGGCAGCAAGCATGGGACTAACCTATGTTAAGACAATTTCAAAGTATTCTTTCTTTTCCTAGGTAAACTTTGACCAAAGCTGGGGAGGTCCAGCAGAGTTCCTGTCTGTCATCTCCAGGGCTCTACTAAGCATACCTTACATTGTTTCAGCCCACTAGTTTAACCTTTCAACATGTGTTCCATGACCTTGAGCTGTGCATGTCTACAAACGTGTTCACATCTTTCTTGAACTACAACCCTAATGTGATCATTCTCAGGAATGTACTCTTTTCAAAAGGTTTTATTAGCATATGCTAAATATATAGTAATAGATCTCATTACCAAATTTTCATGCATGTACATGCATATTTTATTCATATCCATAAGCATATTTCCAGTATGCTTTCTGTGTTCTTCCAAATTATGTTAGCTCCTATCCTCGTCTTATCTAATTCTTGTTATATATCCCTGTGTGTGTGTGTGTGTGTGTGTGTGAGAGAGAGAGAGAGAGAGAGAGAGAGAGAGAGAGAGAGAGAGAGACAGACGGATGGACAGACGGACAGACAGACAGACAGGAACATAGACACAGAGAGATTCCTCAGGGATTTATACTTAAAAACGTGTGCACCCTTAAAGTGCATATATACATACACTTTCCACAATAATTCCACAAATAAAATATGGTTCCTCCAACCAAGGATGGCACTGCTTTGTAAATGCTTGCTGTGATCTCCTTGCCTGCTGAAGACATCTTTCTCTATCCTTTTCTTTCGAGGCTATACATGCTTTGGCTTTGCTCTCATTGAGAGGCAAACCTATTGAGTTTGGTTACTAGTTTTGTTATTGTTGTTTTTTTTTTTTTTAAGTGGAGTGAATGCAGATTTATTTGGAAAATAAAATGAGAAAAAAATATCTAGAAGAGGAGAGATTCCAATGAAGAAGCACCTCTGCTTACAACTTCACATGTGGCGGCATGAAGCGATAAGGTCCAGTCAATCTGACCATTTCAGCACATTCTCTTTGCTCAGTAGGAAGTTTAAATTCATGTGGACTCACCCAACCCTGAGGCACCTCCTTGTGTCATTACAAATTCTCAGACCCTATCTCCCAGTATGCTACCACTTCTAACAAGCAGATGTGAAGAAGTGGAAAACAGAGGGAAACAAGGTTCATTCTTCATGGATCTTTTGCCTCTTTTGTTGCCTGATTTCAGTGTACCCTGTTTAATCTGAAATATTGTGACTAAATGGCTGTCCCATGTTGTTTTTAGTGGTAAAGCCATCTCATAAAAATACTTACATCAACATCCCTATTTATGAACATACAAATGCTCAGCTTCCCTCAGTGAACATGGTTCCTATCTCCTATTTTAGTATCCTTTTGAATACTGTCTCAGGGCCCAGGATTCCAAAGCAAAGGTATAGTTTGAAAGTAATAACTCTAAGCTCTCAGTTCAAATGTGCCACTTAAACAGAATCAGTCTTCCTCATCTCTCTCACTCCCTTCTTGACATTTCTTTCATTCAGGTCAAGGCAAAGGTTTTTTCATGTGTATGTGCATGTGACTTGATTAAATATTCCTCTTAACACTGACAGAATTCTCAAACAAGCCCCTTCTCACTAGCCTCCAAGAATCCCTTTCACAGGCACAAATGACTTTGCAGGTCCAAGCACTGAAAAGCTTAGGGATTTGTTTAGAAGGCAGGAGGTTTAGTTCTATACCACGCAACCTTCCTCTGCTTTCTACTTCAACAAACCTGGGATTTTTGTCTTTCCAGAAGCAGCCAAAGCTGAATCAAGGAAGTCTAAGAAGATAAAAATAGCTGTCACATAGATAGAATCTTCAAAATGGCAATCTCCCAGTTTCATCGAGTAGAAGTCATGTACAGTTATATGCAGGAAGTACATCCAGGCTCTGTAAAAGTGTTGTATTCCTTGTGTTGAATAAAATAATAAATTATTTGAGTAGTTCCATTATCTATCCTTAACTGAGACATACAGAGCCTGTCCTGTTCCTTCAAAAAGCTTGTTAATATGCAGTCACCTGGTACAACTGCTAAGTTTTTAAAGGTCGTCCATGTTTTATTCATAAAGGGTGGTTTTCTGGAAGGGAGAAAGGTTATAATGTCATGTAATACCATATTCTGATGGAGGCTTTGCTCTCCAAGATACATTTGAATGGATTTCATGGGGAAAGGGAGAGATTTGGGAACAGGATATGAATTGTTACAGAGATAAAAGTAAACTTTATTTGGATGAAAGGCCCTTTAAAACAAGTGGAAAGGCTTGTTTTGCATTTTAAATATCATATAATCATTGGAAACTTGTGTTGCTTATACAAACATTTGACTATCTTTTCAGAACAGCTCCCATACAGATAAATAATTCTCAGTTTCCTGGGAATTAACTATGGACATGTGACTAGTTTCATCCAAATAAACAGGAGTTTCAAGTGTTAGATGGCACTCCAAACACTGGTGGCGTGATGGGAGCTATCAGCTCCTCTTCCTTCATCATAGAAACGAGAAAGAAAAAATGTTTTACATAAGTAAGCTGTTTCTAAACTCATGGAGTCACTGCTTACAGCACTATTGGCCATCACATTGGAGATGAACACAAAGGATTTTCCATGAAGAAGGAATGAAGGCTTGCTGTGTTGAGTCATAAAAATTTAAAGTTCTTAATGCAGTGTGGCATTGCCTTCACTTGGCTAAGATGTTGGTCAAGACACATGTTTTATATATCAGAAAACTCTAGAGATTCCCTCCAAATGGCCAAGCTTAATCAGTCATAGGAGGCTTGAAGTCCACCTACCTCATGGTGTCAATTTAGCTTTTCAAAATCATGAAACCATATAAAAATAGAGAGAGGAAATCAAATCCCTGTGTATTGTGTCCTTACTCCATAGATATTTATATGGTAGTCTATGTTTAATGAGGGATTTGGCATCTTTTCCTACTGTTGCATTAACTGTAGAAGACAACAACAATAGTCCTGAAGAAAGGGCTGCATTACCCTTCTCACTGTATCTCAAATTCAAGGAGACAAGCTCAAATAAAGATGGGCTTTGCCATTCTTGTTCACACACTTTATTCTTTGTATATCTGTGGTCAGAGTTTTAGAAATATTTGATTCTAGCCCAATAAATAGTTGCAAGTTTTTGGCTTCATTCTTATGTACTATATCCTTATAATATTAGAAATTAGTCCCTTCAAGGATATAATCAACTGTCTCTTCTTTCTAAGCACCAATGGCCAAACGACTTACAAGACTTTTTATGGTATGTTGCCTACTTTTTGTCAACTTGATGCAAAACTAGAATTACCTAGGAAGAGGGAGCCTCAACTAAAGAGTTGCCTACGTAAAATGTCTACAGTAGCATATCTTAAGTAGTGGTTGATGTTAAAAGGCTGCCAATTATAGATGATGTGTCACCTGGTCAGGTAGTACTAGGATTATAAAGAAGCAAATTAAGCAAGGCCTTGGAATCAAACCAGTAAGCAGTGTTCCTTTGGATTTGCTTCGGTTCCATCCCTGAGTTTCTACATTCATTCTTAGATGATGAGCTGAAATGTGGTATAAGCCAAATATACTTTTCCTTTTTCCTCCAGGTAACTTAGTTGGGGTTTTATTCCTGTGGGTAGATACCATGACCAAGGCAAGTCTTATAAAGTAAAACTTTTAATTGGATTGACTTACAGGTTTAGAGGTTCAATTTATTATCATCATGGTAGAAAGCACGGCAGCATCGAGGCAGACATGGTGCAGGAGGAGTCAAAATCCCTACATCTTGATCTAATCACAGATAAGAGAAGACTGTCTTCCAGGCAGCTAGGAGAAGGGTTTCCAGAATGGCACACCTTTTCCAACAAAATTACACCTACTCCAACAAGGCCATATCTACTAGTGCCATTCCTTGGCCGAACATATTCAAATCAACACACTAAGCTATATTTTCTCAGAATGGTATCTCCATTTAGACCTCATATGCACACATATTTAAAACATACACAATAAAAACAAATGCACATACATTCACACATACCTACAGACACACTCAGGTAAAACATGAACATGTATGTGAATGTGTATGCATACACACTCTTATGTATACATTCATATGTATTCTTGCTTGCTCATTAAGCTCTTTATCTTTTAAAGTTTACTTATAATTTAACATTTTTAATCTCTGATTATTACAATTTAAATGCTGGTTGCAAAATTAAATTATATCTCCTCTCTTCACTTTTTATTTGATTCTGGTTTTTTTTTTTTTTTTTTTTTTTTTGTTTTGTTTTGTTTTTGTTTTTGTTTTTTATAACAGATTTCTCTGGGTAGCCTTGTCTGTCTTGGAATTCACTCTTTTGATCAGGGTAGTCTTGAATGTAGAGAGATATACATGCCCCCAACGCCCAAGGGCAAGCCCCACTCCTGGCTTCCTTCATATTTACTGCACATGTACTTCTCTTTTGAAATTCTCCTTCTGAGCAGGAAAGGGTTTTTATTTGCTTTTGTTTTGGGAATAAACTTAGAATGTTCATACTGGTTTAAAAGACCGATCATAGAGCCCAAAGGATCTGTGCTTGGATCCTGATATCTAGCTTTCTGAAGCATCATAGCTGGCTGCCTGTAGACTAATCAGCTAACTTCGTAGTATTTATAGTTTGTAGGCTAATCAGCTAGCTTCGTTGTATTTATAGTTTGGTCCTGAACTTGGAAGTTTCCTTTATTGATGTTTCAGGGCTGTCCTCAAAACTTGTATACAAATCCACCTCCATACATAGATAGTCACAGTGGTATCATCCGTGAGAAACACGGCAAATTGGGAAAGGAGAAGAAGACATCCTATACCACATAGCTCCTAGCAGAAGCTCTTCTCCATCAGGCACTGCCCATTCATATTTCCTTGCTCTCTGATTCAGTTGGCTTCTCTCTGTCCTTAAGAAGTATCTTTTCCATTGTACAAAGCAAAATTTCATCAGTAATTTTCTTGTGATGTCACTGATGTTCAGACAACTAATTGGTGGTCCAATGTCCAAACATACTCATTGTTTGACCAACAGTGATTTCCTTCTTGGGTTTTTTTTTTTTTTTCTTCGTCTAAAATAAAATCAAATTCCTGACCTTCATTTTGTGAGTATTCCTTGCCTTAGTGAATGCAAAAGCTTGTGACAGAACCTAAAATTGCCAAATTCTTAGAACTATTGGATATCAATGTGTCTTTTAGAGAAATATAAGTACCTTGCTTTGTTGAGTATTGACAAAGGACAGTCACAACAGGTACTTCTGTGCTCAATATGAATTAGAATAAGTGTCAGGAAATTAACATAATGAAGATTAATTACTAACTTGAATCACATTTTCATGCAGATCAGGGAGTCTTCTTTGAACAATACCCAGGGACACTTGACTCCTATCTTGTGCTGTGTTGGAAAGAAAGAGCAGGAAGCCTATGGCCAAGTAAGAAGATTCAGATGTCACCAGTGCCCACCATCTTATGGCTCCACCATAAACTGTAAACATGAATGTTTATAGTAGAAGAGAAAAATTGAGAAGGGGACACATTTTGAATCCTATTCTTAGCTATGACATGAGTGTTGAACAAACTGCAGGCACACAAACATGTAATCACAAGTGAAGATACACATACTCACAACAACAACAACAACAAATGCTTTGAAATGATATTGCATGTACTCATATAATTTGAGTGACAGGAAATATCACTCTTGTTCTAATTTTTTTAGCCCATGCATTTGGGTTAGGTGGTCACCTTTCATCTCTAGAATGCCAGTACTCCAAAGTCCCTTCTGTTCCTCCAAGGTCCCCTGGGCTAGTGACAGCTTCTTACTCATTTAATTTTTTTGAGAAGTACATACTTAAGAACTCTGTCTACATCATTTCCATGCCTCCCTCTGCCTCTCTAACTCTTTCCATAACCCTTACTCACTCACAGATTTGTGACTTGTTTTTCATTCTCTCTCTCTCTCTTTCTCTCCCTCTCTCCCTCTCTCCCTCTCTCTCTCTCTCTCTCTCTCTCTCTCTCTCTCTCTGTGTGTGTGTCTTCCCCCCCTCACACACACACACACAACCTTCTGTGTTCCTTTAGTGAGGATTGTAGGTACATCTATATAAGGGCTGACCACTTGAATTAGGTAACCTGTCAAAAAGCTCCTCCCTAAAGAAACCTGATTCTTTTTTCTCAGTGTTCATTATCTTTCTAGGGATGAGGCCTTGTGAAATTTCATCCATCCACATTGACATGGCAACTGCTCTTTTCCTTGCATGGGTCATAAATAGCCAACCACATTGTTGGGGTTTTATAATTGAAGCTCCTATGCTATGTATAGAAGGCACTACCTCACGGCAGTTTCTAACCTACCTAATATGATCAGTGTGGCAAACTATTCCTTTTATCATTTGATTGCAAAAGATACAGACCTCTTTTTGTTTGTATCTTTCTAATGCCTTATGGATTTGTATGTTTTGGTGATGTTTTTAGCCTTATTGCCAAAGCACTACTGAGAAGGAGCAGCAGTCCCCACTCATGGAGAATGCTGTCTAAGTTAGCATTCTGAAAGAAATTATCGGGGCCTGTTGTACAATAGTAGGGTTTCTCAGATGGCATTGTGGGCCCAGCTGATGTTGTGATGGCAGCCCAGTGGGTCACATTGAAACAGGAGAAGAATCTAAAAAGAGTTCTCAAACACCTAACACCCACAAAACAGCAACTTCAATAACCAGGTGTTCCTTTAAGTTGTTAAGTTTGTGATAATTTGTTATATAGTAATAGATAAAGTGTAGGTTGATGTTAAGGTAATAAGTGATTGGACAGTATAGAGTGAGGTGGGGAAAAGTCTAGGAAAGCAGAAGAGGAGCAGAAGGCAGGAGATTCAAGAGGAGGCAACATGGAAACAGATATGGATGTTTCTTTCAGTACATCTCTAGATGGAAAAGATTGTTATGATTATTTCTAAGGGCTCCTATGTGTCAATTTATCTTATCTAAATGGGCACTTTATATCTTTGTCCACTGGTTGTAAGCTTTTTGTGTAGAGGGTTTATGGATTGAGAATTTAACATATAAACTTGTTTGATAAGTTAATGATTGCAAAGTCATGTTTTTACTGGGTTATGGCAGAAAGTGAGTGAAAACAACATGCTTGGGCAGTCTTTAGCAACCCAGGACAGAAGCAGCAGGAGCAGGTAGAGTTGTTAGAGTTGTTAGAGGCTTCATGGAGCATCTAAGAGAGAGATACTCCACAGTGCAATGTGGCCCTACAGGAGTTAACACTACAGTGGGATAAAAGGCTAAGCCATCTTTTAATATTTACCACTATAATAAAGAAGTAACTAACTTGTCATTCTAGTTTGTGTTTAGATTTCCTAACAAACACATATGTATATATATATATATATATATATATATATATATATATATATATATATATACACATTTCTATACAGACACAAATATAATAGCAGATTAAATTTAAATCTTATTTATTTGTAATTCATCAATAGATTCTGCAGAGAAGTAGAACTTTCTAGAATAACTATGGAGCACTTACTGCTAGACTTAAAATAATATGAGCCAGAATGGATCCAGAGATACTCAGGTCTGCTAGAAAAGTGAAAAGGGTGAAATCAAGGTCAGAAGAAATGGTAATATTAAATTCTAAAAATATTAGTTAAGCTGAATAAGAGAGACAGTGCTGCACTGAAGCTTAAGGAATATATTGGATCCTAGCAAATCCTTTTAGGAGAGCAGTATCTGTTTTCTCTTAAAGAAGCTTAAAAATGTGGACAGTTTGGGAAGAGAAACTCAATGTCCAAACTTGGTTCCTTTGTAACATGTAAAGCAACACATTCTCTCTATTTGAATTTATACAAATCAGATGCAATTTCTTGATCCTCTAATTGAGAAGAAAGAGGTCCATTGTGAGATCATGGGCCTTGAAGTGAAGTGTAAATTGTGAGTACACTGTAGAAGGTGAAGGCAGCCAGATGAAGTAATAGTATAAAATGCATTGATTTCCAGGCCAGAATTTCATTTGTTGATCTTGCTGCTGATGTACTTTAAGAATGTATAGCAATAAATAACTTAAATTTTCTGCAACCCAGCAAATGGGCTGTGTGTGTATAATGTTTGCTCTGTGTCTCTGTGTGGAAATGGCAGTGAGATCAATGGTTCGATGGTTAATAGGCAACATTCAACTTCACCTCATCTCAGTTTGTGTTCTTCCAGGAAGCAGAGTACGATGATAAGGTAAATCAATTTTAATGTGTGTTTTCTCTTCATTAATAAGAGAGAGCTAGAATATAACTTTTAAGCACTTCACAATAGAGAGGCCCTCAAATCTACCCATGTTTTCTCAAAAGTTGCACAGTGTGTATAAGAGGATACTTTTCCTGTATATGGTGGTTCTCAACCTTCCAAATGCTACAGCCATTTAATGCAGCTCTTTATGTTGTGGTGATCCTACAACCATAAAATAACTTTCATTGCTACTTCATGACTGTAACTTTGCTGCCCCTTGAATTGTAATGTAAATATCTAACATGCAGGTTGGTTTTTAGGCAACATACAGATTGAGAACCATCGCTTTACATAATGGCTTCTTTATCACATAGGTGTCCTTGGGATGGCTCTTCCAGTGCTTATGTGTACAAATGTCCAGTATGTAAATAGGGATGAGGAAGGGAGGACCCAATCTAGATGTCCTCAAATAGCTCTGTTCATGATCATTTGTTTTTCTGTACCACCTCCAAATTAAACATGCCAAGGAGCCCAAACAAGATGTCAAAATCAACACAGTCAAGCATACATGCCACATGGAGAATGGGTTTACCCTGTGATAGATTTCTGGGCACGTAGACAAGGTGGAAAGAACTGGGGAGAACTGGGCTTTGGGTACAGTGAGATATGGCAGATGTGATACTTCAGAAGAGGGCAGTCCATTTGCATTCTAGTTAGTGAGGAGAATGGCTTGAAACAACTTAAAACTCAAGCATATGTGACTGTAGCAAAGGTTCAGTTGGTAAAGCACTCATTGGACAAGCCAGAGAACCTGTGTTTTGACTTTAGCTCCGTTTGTTAAAGCAGTATGGAGTATCTGTAACCCATGTACTGAGAGGCAAAGACACAGATCCCGAGAGCTCCAGCCAGCCGTGCCCACTCAATGAGCTTCAGGCTCAGTGAGACCCTGGCTCAAAATAAGAGTGTTTAAGGAAGACACTGGCATCAAATTCTTAAGCACACATAAAACAAATATGTAAAATCTAGGAGTAGAAAGAGGGCTGAGAAGAGGCCCACGTGTTGTTCACATGTTGGAAACTACTGTTGTATTCTCAAGAAAATAATCAAAAGTATGACCTGAGCATATGATTACATATTTTTTGACAAATTAAATAAAGCTGACCTTGTCGGGCTGGGGTAGTAGCTCAGTGGCGGTCCATTACTCTCAGTGCATAAAATCCCAAGTTGTTCAAACCACAACACTAGAATAACAAAGCAAAGCAATAAAGTTTATATGTCTTTCAATTTTGTTGGCTAAGTCTGGCTCCACATATATGATTATTTTCAGGCTTTACAAACAAAAATCCAAAACAATTTCCCTCACAAGTTATTATACCATTATTGTTTTTTTATTAATTTTTCTTAATATGTTCTCTAAAATGCACCCTAGAAGAAAAGGTGTAGTTTCTTTGTCAAATTCTCATGTGTTCATCTCTTGAAACTTCGTACCACAGAGGACTACCAGATGCATCACAGAGATGCCTACTAAAATACAAATGTCCTGTATTGGAGAAATAGCTGAGTGGGAAGACCAGAGGACAGATGCCTAAAACCTGGCAACAGCTGGGCTGTATGTTAATCTACCAATAATTCCAGTGTTCAGGAGGCAGAGACAAGGGATCACTGGGTCAAATGGCTAACAATACCAGATAGAATAGTATGCCCCCACTGCACTAAAAGGTCTTACCTCAATGATACAGAGTAGAGAATAATCCAGAAAGACACTAGGCATTGGCCTTACTCTGCCACATGGAAACACACACAAATACACACACATGTGCACACACTCTGCATGTGGATGTGAACACACACATGCATACCATATACACATACACACAACATATAAACCGTAATCACCTGTTTAATATGGATAGGTAACAAATACGTGACAAATGCACATCTGGAATTACAAGTCTAAATTTACCAGCTCACAAAATAAAACTTCTAGAAATAAACCTACCCAGCATAGAACCACAGAACCCTGGACCCTATTTGTCCTGTTCCTCGTGTTTCAGAAATGACAGGTGAAGGATTTTTGTGTGCTTAGTAGACATTTGACTATTATAGTCCTAGGCTTTGAAATGACTATACTGGTCCTGTAGAAAGAACAATTTGTATTCCAAACATAGAGATTTCAAGCATGAACTATATTTTTGTCTTGGTGAAAGTATGAAGGAAAGATACAATCTATTGATGGCAAAAAGAAAACAGACATCTGGCCTTCCATATCCTTCACTCTCTTTCAGTGACGACTATGTCAGATTCCCTTTGACAAGGCAGAATTTAAGGGCTCTAAACTCCAAGTCACATACAGGGGCTTCAATCCCCCGGCTAGAATATAAAGCCAACATAAGATACTAAAGTAATGAGAGGAGCTGAGAGCCACCATGGTGCTAAAGAAACTTGCTTTGCCATTTTCTCTCTCCAAAGCTAACACAGTTTGTATGGCCTGAGTGTCAACAGAAGAAAGGTTTCTGGGGGTTTTTTGTTTGTAGGTTGTTTGTTTTTGTTTTTCTGGTGTTTGGTTTTTGTTTTTGTTTTCTGACCTCTTCCAACTATCTGACAGTATAAGGAATTATTTGGTCTTTCAGGGATTTACTGTGTAGAAATTTTCCATGCCTAGATTTGGTAAAAACAAGTCCACTTGAGGACATCTTTAGAAAAGAAATAATATCAGTTGACTGGTACAGTATCTGCATATCTTAATATGATTGGCTAGCTATGCAAATTCCCTGAAGGTATATGTCCAAGGAATGCATTAAATTAGTGAAGGAACAACTAATGGGTCACTGGAAAAGAGATTTTGGTCTGGCCAGGCTTCAGTGGGGACAATTTTTCAAGTTCACTGTGCTGAAGGCAAAGCTAAAAGCCACTTAACTCAAATATCTGCCTGTGTTTGTGTAGGTGTTTTATTAGTGCCACTTTATTCAAGCCTGAGAAACGTGACTCTGAATTGTAAGTGAATGAAAACTCTTTACCTTTTATAGCTAGCAAGGTCCTTGGAGTTATTAAAGCAGAGAAGGCACAGTTTGTTCCAGCGTTTAGACTCTGAGTGCACTCACTAAATAAATCTCAATGTAAATAAGGTTCTAAATCTGTGCATTCGTTAAGGACTCTTTTACTGGTAGTGACTTTTTTTTTCTCTTTTCTTTTTTCTTTTTGTCTCTCTAGGAGCTTCTATTTTGCTCTTATGTGACATCTTGATATTGGGTGAAGAAGGACTGCGTAGCTCTACTTTTAAGAGGAACCTCCTTTGAGACATCAGGTCCAAGACTAGAACTGAAATTCTCTAAAAAAGAGGTCTAAGTTGACAGCCAAAGTTGACCTGACTGCAAAAGCAAAGGTATCAAGGACACAAAAACAAAACCCTCAGATATTTCAGGAAGGAAGCACTCCAGGGCCCGGTATGTTTGGTTGTGACTGTTTTACCCCTGTAGGTAAGCTTCAGCCTCATGCATTAGAAAGTGCACATGTCCGTCCACATCTGACTGGATTCCCAGGTCTCATTATCTTAATCCTGTCACGGGTGCATTAATTTCACTGAAAACTCGGTTAGTCAATGTCAGCCCTTCTCATTCTGTTTTTACAAATGGAATCATACATCAACTTTCAATTACAAGGGCGATCTGCTGGAAGAGAAAAATTCAAGGAGTAATCCCAAAGCTTAATTTGACAGCTGCCTTGTGCCTTCTCTTCTTCAGAGTGAGGCTCAGAGATGAGCCAGAAGATCTCAAGAAGTAACTGAACTGAGTAAAAAGAATGTTAATATTAATAATACAGCTTTTATGGCTCTCCAAGTGTTCTTTATTCATCTCATCTGGCTTTCATAAACTCTCTATGATAGAGAGAGAGAGAGAGAACTTTCAGTAATTTGCTAGTGAAGTTTGCATCTGATGTCTACCTAAAGCCTGTGAATGACTGGTTCCTAGAACATGCCATTGGAGAGCCATGAAATCTTTAGTAGGTTAATCCTAGCTAGCAGAAGGGAGACAGGCCACTAAGGCTGGCCTTTGAGGGTATTACCGACCCTCCTCCCAGCCCATCTCCTTTCCTTGTCCCCTCATCTTTTTTTCCACTGCCTCCCCCATTTCTTTCCTCTTTCCTCTGCTTCCTTGAAATCATCAATGAGAGATTTTCTACTTCAAGGATCTTCTGTTTCACCTATCCAATAGCATGGCTGTTCTTGACCATAAACTAAAATTTTCAGACCCACGTGACCAAGTCAGCCTTCCTTTTGTGTCCATAGCCTCCATTTCTTCATTTTATTGTTGAAATGTGCACATTAATTACCTGTTTATTTGGGCTCAAGTGTTGTCACCTTTTCAGGCTACACGGAGAGTTTAACAGTTATCCCAACCACAGTATCACATCATTGCCTCTATATCTGATGGGATAACTGGCAGTTGATTCAGAACATGACTATAACATGTGTAGCTCTTTAGGAGGTGTTTTAATTTTTTTTCCCTCAGGAAGAACACCCAATCCCAGAGACTCAATTTCATAATAACATTGTGACTCTTCTAAACCCATCTTTCCCTTTTTCTGTTTCTTGCTATCTTATCCTAGCAGCAGATTCTCTGATACTCCTAAGTTCTGAACCACACAAATGGACTGAAATAGAAGGTGCCATTTCCAAGGTGAAGTTCAATAATGGTTACATTTCCCATGAAAGTTTCCCATTGTCCTTGAGTATTATTGTTCTACAGTTGCTGTCTCACAATCTCAAGTCAGACACAGGATCTGAGAATAAAGTCTCTGGAGGAGGAAATATCCTGCTGAGACTCTTGTGCTTCTTCTTACCCTGTGTATATAAGAAATGCTTCAGGCATGAAACACCGGCTCGAACACTCATTTGTCCGGTTATCTCCCTTGGTCTCTTCCTGCTCAAAGCCCAAGAAAACAGTCCACTGTTTCTGCGCTTGGCAAAAGATAAGAGGTGGAGAAAAATGAAATGGAAATACATCAGCCAGACAACACTTGTACTTAGTATTTTTCTTTCCTAAAATTAATTAATTCTGGCTCAAGATGGGAAAGAAAAACTAACAAAGTGCTCTGTGAATCTTCATTCCATCTCAAGGTTTGCTTACATTGGGTAGACCTCAGGTAACAAGCTTGTTAGGTTTCTCTGTGGAAACCCCAGATCCAAACCATGTCATATGGTCACTGCCTGTCACAGGATTATTTCATGAGATACTCCTCGTCCTCAAAAATAGGGAAACAAAGGAGAAAGGAAAATGAAAAACCCAAAACCAAAAAGACAATAGTTGGGTTTTCATTTCTAAAATACAACTAAATTTAATTTGAAGACCTATGTCAATTCATATCAGCGAAGTGCAAACTAACCATTTAATCTACCAATTCAAACCTCCGGGCTTTTCAGTGAACTAAAAATTACAAGTGTCTTGCTCATCATTATACCCTGCTCAAAGGACAACTGTCCTGGGAAAGGTGGCTTTCCTAGTTGTTGTTTTTGTTTGTTTTGTTTTGTTTTTTTCTACAGCTTCTTTCCAATGCTGAGCAAATCTTAATCTTCAGAACTCAGTTAAGGCAGCAGCTTCTTCTAAGTCACTTGCTGATGCTCGTGTAATCTCTGATGGCCCTTTTGTGGGTCCCTCAACTCTAGTGTTCTACTCAGTCCTGCTTCACAGTCTCCATGTTTATGCAGCATTGAGTCATTCCTATCACTATACACGTAAAGACTCATTGGCTCAGTGAGGCAGACCACCCAGCCAGGAGCACAAAGCTAGACCAGGGTTTATTTGTAAATGAAACACGAATTCCCATATGTAGCATGCCTTCTCAAAGGTCCTACAAGTCCACAGTCCACGTTCTCAGCCTCCTGCACTCAGACATTCATGATGCTCCTCAGAAGTGAACAACAGGAAAATGTTCTGAAGAATTATTAACCAATACAATATTAAAGCTAATTCAGTGTAAGGGCTCACGGGGGGGGGGGGGGGGAGTCATTATTGTCTCTGCTTTAGAAGATGACTATTCATCAAGATTTTCAGCTTAAGTGGCCCGAGGAAAGTTTTAGGAGAAATTTTTAAGAGAACAACTTATTTGAACCATGTTTTCTCATTGACTCCCAGTCTTGTTAGATTGAGCAGTATCTCTCTCACCCTTTAGAAATAGTATTTCCTGTAGATAACTCTCCTATGGGATGAATCTGAAGGCAGTCTTAGGCCATCCCTCTATCTACAACAGACTAGGAACAGGTCCTGGGAGTAAGAGTCTGGCTTCCTCTGGGCTGCTGAGTAGAAACCTCTGCTTTGTAACAAAAAGTATTAATGCCCCTTTGCCAATGATTAGAACATATAGACAGGTTCATTAATCAGTCCCTACAATACTACTGCTCAATACTACTTCCTTGAATTCTGTCTTCCTACAGTTAGAAAAGAAATTAACTTGAGACATTCGCCATTCTCACACCTGTAATATAGATCTAAGCATGAGCTCCCTGCATCTTTGGTGGCTGCGTGGACACCTCTGTTAAATTCATTTAAAATTACTTCCTTTTCCACCAGAATGTCGTCTATATAGGTTAACTTGAAAGTCTGTTGTCAACATGTTACTATGAGTTCAAGCAAGAACTTAAGAAACATATCCTGTTACATCCTTCACCAATTTACTTTTGCAGTGTTAGAGAGTGTTAGGTGGAAACCTAATACTTTATAAAAGAATCACTGTGTCAGAATATATGAATGTTGCCAAGCCTCCGGCTCATTGGATAGCAGAGTATTCTGTACATGATAATCTTTGAAAAATTCCCCCTCTCCTTTCAATATGTAAAAAATATCTAATTGATTTTGCCAAATGACCTATCTTAGGAATTTTTAAAAGCACTTTTAAAAGAATTTTTAAAAGTTCTTATGTTGTGTCTTAAGTTACTTGTTATTGCTATTTTAAATACCATGACTTTAAGTAACCTGAGAAAAGAAGGACTTATTTTACTTTACAGTGGTAATCCATCATGAAGGAAAAAAAGAGCAGGAACTCAGGCAGAGGATCTGTAAGATACTGCTTACTGGTTTGCTCCCCATGGCTTCCTCATCTGGTTTTACAATACCTAGAAGCACAAGCTCGGGGATAGCACCACCTACAGTGAACAGCACACTCCCACATTGCTCATTAATCAAAGAATGCATCACAAACTTCCGGATAGATGATCTGATGGAGGTATCTTCTTTATTAAGGTTCTCTCTTCAAAAACAACTCTAGTTAGTACCAAGCTGACATCAAACTAGGCAGCACACCTTACACAAATACATTGTACACATTCACAAACACAAACTTGTATACAATAGATGTGAATAATCATTGGTAACAAGTCATTTCTAGAATGAGATAGAACAGAAGTGAATAAAAATGTACTATGTACAAGGGAATTCCTGTCCCTTAGTGTCCAGCACAGTGGTGCGAGTAGTAGTTGCAGAATGGACAATTCCAGATAAATATCTGATAGAAAAGAATATTTAAACATATATTAATTTTCCCTGTAGATTTTCTCCTGTTATGCTTACAAGTATATATGTGCTGGAGAATCTTTTTAAAGTCTTTGCTTCATTGGTTACCAAAAGAACCTCAAAAGAATCAGTCTGTAGCTAATGTCTGCCAAGAACATAGTGTTGAGTGTTCTAAGCTGGGTGGAGACTCAGGGGAAGGAGTAGATTGATTAGTGCTGCCTATAATAGATGAGGGGGAAGGGAGGTACATGTGTCACACCTGCAGCTTTTCTACATTCTGTTAGTATTTTCAACAAGAAAATCTATTTGGCCTTAATCTACGAATGATCTAAAAAGAAAACTAAATAGTACCATTTTCTAAGTGGGCTCAAAATAACACGGAAAAGTCACACTAGATTTTACAATATTTCTTCCCTTGATGTCAAACTCAAGAGAGACAACAGTCTTTTGCTTGGCACACTTCTGACACTGTTAGCACATTAATCTTCAATTGCCCCAAAGGTTCAAAATGCCACAAAAATGCCTTCCTGCAGATTCTCACATTGACTTCTCATCCAAGGAAGATTGAAATATATGTAAGCATGTTTCTGAGCACACTTGTATAAAAACAGGGATTAAATTTTACTCACCACACTCCTAACTGAATTTCACAGATGTTTTATGTGAATTAAGGATTGCAAAGCACTTAGAACCCAAGAACAAGAGCAGTGATTACCTTAAACTCGCTTTTTAATGCCAGACAAGTTATCACATCTGTTAGCAAATGGAATTTCAAATGAACAAATCTCTACAACCTGTTCCTACTATTAAATGAAACTCTGGTGTTTAAATGTCTGAATTGTAAAAAAAAAAAAAAAAAAATTCGAATGATAGGCATGAATTAATTTCTTTGGAGCTCTAACGGTTGCACGGAACCTTTACATTAGAAGAGAAGTCTTTGGGTAAAATAAAGTAACTCCCATGACTCCTGCTGTCACTGTCATGCTGTTTTTCCAAATCACTTCTAAGTCACTGGAGTGTTTCCAGTATCCATAGATGGATACTCTTTCCATTGCTGCTTCACACAGTCATTCTACTACCAATGGCTCATCTCCAAAACGTGCTGAAACCCTCACACTTGGAAGAACAGCTAGGGAAGAATCATCTTCTGTGATATTGTTGTATTCCTAGGTTCTAACATCTTTACTTCATCCAAATATACCTCACACAGCTTGATCCCATAAAAGGTAGAGAATGAAATGGAGGCAGATGAGTTGGAGTAATTAACGTGCACGAACTGGCCTCTTACCCCAACAGTTGTAGACAAGTTCAACCTCACAACTTAAATCAGGGAATGCTATCCAAAGCGCTAGTGGATATCAATTCACATCATATAGTTTGGCAGCCCTGGACCTGAAATGAACTTGCTGTGGATTTGCTTCTTCTTCCACAGCTGGGATAGACCAAATAGTGAATCTGGAACCCATGCGCACCACACTCCCATGCCCACAGAGCACGCCAGAAATCTGAATTTTGTGATGTAGATGAAGGTCTCTCTTAGAGGATTCTCCTTGAATTCATTGGTTGCCACTGAGAGTCCTATGAAACACCTATGTTCCTTCAGTTCATTCCCTCGATTTTTGGCCCAAAAGGGAATCAAGGAACATGGTCTCAGGAACAGCATCACTAGTAAACCCATAAGAGAGGGTCTCCTATGACTCCGGGAGGGCAGATGAGGACAAGGGCTCAGCTAGCCAGGATAGGCTCAGAGCTGGTTTGAATCAGAAAGCTGGGAATGGCAGAGAGGAGGGTGGATTTGAGAGCAACAGTCTGTCAAAGCAGCCCGGCCAGCATGACGAAGCACTACTCTGGGCCTTGGAGACTTAGCCTGCTGTTAGTGAGGACCTGGGCATTTGGCAGTAAGAATATTATTTTAGTGTTAATGTAATTTTCTCAATGCTCAGTGACTGAAATATACAGCATGGCTTTTTCTTAAAGGTTATATGTCCAACAAGAATTGGAGGTATTGCAATTTTATAAAAACAAAATATTCTTTTGTTTTAAAAAAAGGAGTATATGAGTTCACACAGAGTCTAAAGAATTTAAGTTAAAATGTCCATTGGTATCTAGTCCAGTGCAAAATTTTGGTTCTGTGTTTTAAGCTCTGCATGTAGAAGCTGTTTGAATAAAGGCAAATGCTCTTTTATTGAAGCATCTTCAGAGAAGGCATCAAGTCCCTGATTAGAATGTATTACATCTGCTTATTAGCTGATCCTTTTTCATCTAAACTCTGCCAAATCTGTACACTTTTGGTTTTTAAGCCATTCAAGAATGCACTCCTTAAGAGAATCAATAAATCAATAATAAAGTACCTACATGTTTCTTAAATAAAAGCATAATTATTGCATGTTAGGATTGTTGGTAGCTTCCTTAGCAGTTACCACTGGAATTCTCCTGATATTCTTTGTTGATGACTAAGTGATTTGGGAAGCTCAAAACAAAAATTAGGGGGCTTCATTTTTCTTTTATTAGGTGATGTTACTGTATAATTTTATTTTAAGACATGTAATCATGAAGCCACACCAAAGGACTGTCCTAAACAATGTCCAGCCCAACAAACATATTGTAGTTATACAAGTTTTCTCTTTGCTTTTCCTCTGTAAAGGAGTGAATTATTAAACAAATTATTTTGACTTGTAAGGACTTTCCACTCGCTCTCTGATCAACGTCCACTTTGTTACGTCATATGTTCACAAATCGGGGAGTTGTAAGCCAACCTTTTGTTGTTGCTGTCAAAAGGGACCCTGGCATATCATAAAGATTACAGAGATTTATAGATGTCAATCATCCATGTTCCATTTCCTATAAGAATCGCTACAGAGCCTTTCTGCATCAAAGCCAATGACAAGCTCATTCTGATGAGGAAATTTTAAAGTTGGACGTATTTATACTAGTCCTGGGGAAGGCACATGTAGTTAAATAGGTCGTTTCCAATTTTAACAATTCCACCCCCAATTCCATTCAGCATCTTTGACACAGAAACCCAGTTTAACTCCTCGTGGGAGGGACACCACTCTGGAGCTGCTGTCCCTGAGTGCAGCTGTGTGTCGATGGGATACCTTCTTTACTTAAAGAGAGGCTCTTCAACGAGCCTCTGCTCCCGGCAGATGGGCTGCTGGGACACCCGAGAAAAGAAAATTATTTAAAACAAAAAGGAAAATTCACAAAATGTATTAACCACCGTGGGTGAAGGAGATGAGAAAGACACTGATGTAAAGAGAGAGAGAGAGAGAGAGAGAGAGAGAGAGAGAGAGAGAGAGAGAGAGAGAGAGAGAGAGAGAAAAGGAAAAAGATTTTAAAAAGTAGAGTAAGAGTTGAACTCATATGCATTCCTTCCTTTCTAAGGATACTCAGCATAATCTGTGTGTCTACCTTTATCCCTCACTATATCCTGTGTTGAGTGTTTAAGGTCCAGGATTTCTTTGTAAATTAATGTTTACAACACTCTAGCACTCTAGGACACCAATGAGTAGAATTTTCTCCTTGGAACAAATCAAGAAGCTTCTTCCGACTGGCTCCTGATAACAGGGTCAAAGGTTGCATTAACACCCCTTTTTCTTTGAATCACCCAAAGACAGACACCCGAAATCTTTGTTAACTCCCACCAACTACCCATCTAGAGCCATCTCTCCCTCCCTGCTGGATTTAGTGAAGATGCATAAGAAAGAAATGACATCTATCGTCCAAAGCTTTGCACGGAATAACAATGCTTACTGCCACAGAGGCGGATGGCAGAGTAAATTGGGTCATTGACCTTGAACCTCCAAAGGCCCGAGGTTAGATCTGGATTAAATCACGAGTGAAATGATCAGAGAGGTTTCGCCTCAGAAATTAGCACTCAGGTTGATTCCATCTGACAGGAGGAGGCAAGGATGCCAGGGACTAAATTAAATAGAATTAGATTGTTATGCCTAAGTGGGGCATCTGTTGAGGATAAAGCTTTATTCTCATCCATCTTAACCTAATGAATAACCACGTTGGATTTTTTTTAATAATACATGATTTAAAAATAGTTTCGAGATGGCAAAAAGGATATTACAGCAGCGCATGAGGCTAAAATTGTACAGTGGCTGCACTCATTGGGCAAAAATAGTTGTGAAATTAATTACAGCTGAATGCCAGTCCTTGAAACCTGGTAGATATAAGCATGCTTTATTGAGGTATTCATTTGAATCCATGCTTAGTTTCTTTCTCGGTCAGACTTCTCCTTAGTATTGTTGAAACTAGCAGAACTGGCTGAAGAAGAACATGAATGCTCAGGATCTAGAGTCTCACAAGGAAGGATGGTTCTGCACCAAATGGATACTGGTATGGAATGACAAGGATTATTCTTACAAGGGGTGTGATAAAAAAAAAAAATACCAGAGACTGCGATCTTGTAAACGCTTCTTTTAGAATTGACTTCAAACCTTCCTACATTAGTTTCCATCTTGTCCAATTGGTTTAGGGTGGATGGACTTATGACATCTGGGGGGTGTTAGCTTTTCCTCACTGTAACAAGAAGACTGATGACTTATTCAAACACAAGACAGCATTTTTATTGATCTCAATGCATCTTTTGCTGTCGGTACTGCTCTGGGGCCTGTGGTAGAGAAGGTTCCCCTCCTCAAGATGATCAGATATAAAAGTTAAGTGGGAGGTCCAATATTCCAATAATGTCTTCTGAAAGAGCAAATCTTAATAGTCAAATTCCCTGTCATAGGATCCCATTTTTTAAAAATTCCATCAATCACCTATATCTCCATGTTTGTCAACCCCTTAACATAGGGAGCTTTGGGGCATTCAAGATCTATTCTTTAGCACCTGAGAGGAGGATCTTACTCTGTGCTTTAACTTCTAAAATGAAGCTTGTTTTGTAATTTTCTCATTTAGCCTTGCACCAGACTCCACATTTCCACTCTGCCATGTTTGGATCAGAAATTCTTCAAACTTTCTGGGTCTATGTGCTCTGTTTTCCTACCATATCATGGTAACTCTGTTTACTGCCTTCTTCAGATCTGAGGGGTGAATTGGTCAAAGCAGTAGAAGATTTTGAGTTAATGTTGTTTAGAAAAGGTTTCTTTTTAATTCTGTGCACCTGGACCATTGGTTCTGTGACATTGCAATCCAGCTTCATCTCTCTAAATGTGTTACTGGTGAACATCTTTTCCCATTCATACAATGACTGCTGTATGACTATTTCTTTCATTCCTTAGGTACACGTTCACCTAAACATAAAAAGGTACAGTAGATGTCAAGTCAGTATTTGTCTCCTGTTTACTTCTTCCATTCCCTTTAAGACTGGCTTCCAAACGTGAGGTCTACCTTTCTAGACAAACAAGCTTCTCAGCAAGCTCACATGCCTGGTACATAGCCAGCACTCAGTACAAGTTACTTATCCTAGCACATGTGAGTTTGAATTCCTAACTTACTGAAACTGAATGTTAGCCACCCTCCCTCTTAAAGGGAATTATAAATGGCTTTCAGAAAGAGTTGGAGGGAGGAAAAGAAGTTGGAAGAAAGAGAGAAATGAGAGATTAAGGGGAAGAGGAAGGATAGAAGGAAAAGTTTCCTCATGGTTGCTGATGTAGACACTCAACTAAATGTGATTCAAGAATTTACCTTGACCAGTTTCTCTTTTCATTAGAACCATGTATTTCTTTCATATACGCCTTTTCATTCAAAAGCATAAGTTATTATCCTAAGAAAGCTCCGGGGGCTTGTAACATCTCTCAGTTAGCTAAACTCAGCACTTAATAATCTCAGAAATTTTTCTGGATGAAAATAGAACAAGCATCCAAAAGCCCTAAGATCAGGGGAACTACATTCTCAATAGGATCTGTAGAACCCATTGATTAGTTTACTCAGACTCAAGGGACCACAGAACCTGGCATAATATTTGATTTCTCTGACAAAGGAACACTGAAACTCACAATCACTAACAGGGTAACATCTGCTTGTTGAGTCTGTCTTCTATGAATTACAAATTTTACAACTGTTAATTTTCACATTGATTACAAGAGGATATATAGGACAGTAAGCGTAAAAATCCAAATTTCTGGCTCTTAGCAGGTACATACAGAGTCTCTGGGTTTGAAAGTATACCAAAGTAATACTCTTCCACAAGCTTTTGTTTTAAAAGATGTTCAAGTGTATGAAGGTCTGAAAGAATTGGACAGTGAGCACTTTTGCAGCTGGGTTCACCAATCATAAACAGCTTAGCTGACTCATCTGAAGGCAAAGAGCAGATTTCAAACCCTAAAGACTTCATTAGGCATCTGCTAGGGCAAGGGCATTCTCCTGCATCAACCTGTATTATCTGACCAAAAACAATTAAGGTTTGTTTAATATAACAACTTTAAACCAAATTTTGAGGTATATTTGCACCAGAGATTGTCAGAACTCTGTCCCCACTGGTGACTTGTACCCCAAATTCCACAACATCACTGTTGGAAACTGAAGGGTAGGCAGCAGATATGACAGTGGCCAGAATGTATTGTTTTACTTAAACTTCAGTTTGATTCCTAGTTTTTGGAGTTTCCTTTCTATGAATCTGACCAAATTTAATCACAGCTAGCTTCCTTCCTCTCTTTGTAAAAGTGGCAAGAGTAGACAACTCACTAATCTGCTTTGTGAGGACAGGAAGAAAGGAATATGACAGAGGCTGGCACGTAGCTGACCCTCCATAAATATTTGGGTATTTTTTCTATATGGTGTATATAAAACAAAACAAAAAACGCCAAGATAACAATCAAAACAACAACGAAAAAGTCACCTCTGAATTTTCACAGAAAAAAAGTGAAAAATAGAAAAGAAAAAGCAAATGACAATAATTATCAAAATAAGTTCTTCACAGCTGTCAAATGGAGCACCAAAAACAGCCCAGGTGAGAAGGCCCTACTTCCTTCCTGAGTTTATTCAGCTTGTCTGAAATATGGTCAAAATTGTCCCAGCTCTGCTTGGAATCCGGGTCAGAGTTTGGTGGTCCATGTCAATATAATTTTTTATTTTTTCATATTGTATTTTAATTACAATATCGCTCTTCCCTCCAAACAGACATACACTCTACTCTCTTTCAGATTTATAGCTTTTTTCATCATAATCCCATGCCTGTAGGAATTTATAGATACATGTATTACAAAATATAACTCAATTGAGTTCATATAACATTATTTGTATTTTGTGTTTCTTACATGTAAATCATACAGTGGAAATAAACAGCAGATCCTGTTTCCTCCTGTTTATTTCAGTCCTACCAATAGACAGACTCAGTGCCAATACAGACCAGGGGTTTATGGATGTCTGAAAGACCCAAGCCTGTTGAAAGAGTTATTCTTGGGACACTGCAGAGAAAGCTATCTAAGGAAGAGTTCATATATTTTTAAGCTGACAATGTGAGTTAAACGCCACAGCATGACCCAGCCCATACCCACTGTCTGTGACTAGACTCAGTGGTGCAAAAAGGTATCCTCTTCTCCCTCTTGGCAGAAGGACAAGAGGAGCTCAAAAACCCAAGCAGTGTCTTGTGGAATGACTTATACAATCACTGTTGATCATTTATTGTCAAGCCTTTTGAGGAGAGAGTTGCGCATTCTGGCTTCTTTCTCCAAGGCATGTATTACACCCCATAGACAGAAATGGATATGGGATGGTATGGAGTGGGGGCACAGACAGCTGCAGGATTGTGATAACATGGAATCATACTTCAATTAAGCCCTCTAGCTGAAAATTATAAAACACCGAACTCCATGTCTTCCTATGATTTTAGAAAATATCCCCTTTAAACTCTGATTGTATATTTTTAACACGTGAAGTGACTTAGATAGGGAACTAGGACGACATCTATTTTTTTAAGGAGATAATAGATTATATCAGCAACCCCAAGTCCTAAATCACCAGAACATTAAATATTTTTAAAAGTCAAAACAATGTCACTGTGACTTTCAATTAGTTTCCATTTCCACGCCGCCTCCAAACTTCCTGATTCCAGCTGGGATTGTGATCAAAAATGCAAAAACATATGTAGAAAAGTTATTCTCATGGGACATCTGACCGGAAGCAGGAAGTGCTAACTATCTCACGGGACAGCCTGTTATCAAAGTATACCCTGTCCAGCCTTGCCAAGACAAGAGTAGTTGTTTATGAAACACTCAGATAAAGAGACTCCGGGAGAATTCAGCGACAGGCTCATCACAGGGAGACACAAGCTTGGGAAGCCTCCCTGAACCTCTGTATTCCTCACCAAACACAAACACAACAGACATGAATAGCTAGCTGATAAGATTATGTTCTATTAAAGATGTGTGTGACATTAATAGATTTCAGCTGCTCTTGTCACAAAATAAACTATGCAAGATGATAGATTGGTTAACCTGTCTCATCAGAGTTGTAAAGACCAAAAACACCATCATTTATCATCTATCTGTAAAGACATTAATTTTAAAACACCTATGTGTTAAGCAGATTTAGAAATTAGCAGAATTCTATTATTATTATTATTATTATTATTATTATTATTATTATTATTATTATTATTATTAATATCAAATGATAAGCAGCTGTGTATTCAGAATAGTAATTGGGAGAGGTTGCTGTGGAAATTTACTCCACCCCTTTGCAAAGAGGAAATAATGACTTTGCTCTTTAAATGTAAAATTACACATTTTATTCCTCCATAATACTTGAAAATATTTAATGAAGACTTCCAAATTAAAAACTATATTTCATGAAAATGTCTGTTTTTAAAAAGTGCTCACAATCTTATCCTCTTTTTCTGAGCTAGGATAAATAGAAGGAAAATCATTTTCAAACATTCTAAGCATGCATTCTGAACTCATCTGTCATAAAATCACCACACACAGCTGGCAACTGGAAAAAGGATACTTTTAACCTTAACTGGCATAAACGTGTGTATTTATTTTTAAGAAGTGAAATATAAACAGACATGCTGAGAGCCAAGTGGTTTATGAATAAAAAAAGATTTTACACACACACACACACACACACACACACACACACACACACACACAAAACTCTCCCAGTGGGGCAAAGAGGATTTATGTGGATGTGAATTCTATTCACTGTTAGTATTAAGGAAGTGGTGGCTTTTTAACAAGTTACTCATGCCTGGAAAATATCCCAGCTTTGCAAGTTATCCAGGATTCTTTGCCAACTGTCCGTGGGAATCATCAGGATGGGAAAAGTTCAAATTTGTTTTAAAAGTACTTGCTCAATGGAAAATTTGAAGAAGAAAGAAAAGAAAGCTGTAGAAGACACCAACCTTGCACTCTGCTTGTCTTAAGAAAGGGGAAAGTTTAGGCTGAGTTGCTTTATTTTTCTTTGGCTAATTTTAAGAAATGGCAGGCATTTAATCTATTGTGTTTGATTAAACTAAGGTTGTCAACAAAGGGGACCCTAAGTCAATGTCCTAAGCCAGATGACCTGGTGTAACTGCCAATCTTCTTTCTCATCCTTAGCACATTTTTGCTGTCAGTTTCTAGACCGCCAATGGTTAAAGAAAGCCACAATCAGAAGTGATTACATCCATCAACACCAGTAGCATTATTATAAACCATTTCTATCACCTTGGGAGTGCCCAGCAAAGCTCTAGGGTAGTGTTTTTCAAAGTTCTTCATGTTCTGGTCACCCCAGCCATAAAATTATTTTCATTGCTCCTCCATAAATGTAATCTTGCCACTGTTATGAATCATAATACAAATATCTGATATGCAGATATATTATTTGTGACCTCTGTGAAAGGGTCATTTGACCTCCCCAGAGGTCTTGGTGACAGGTTGAGAACCACAGCTCTTGGGGATTTCCTTTTTCTTATATTTTATTTGGTCTCCCTCTCGATTCCATTCCACCATTTTTTTTGAGACAAAGTTTCTCACTGAGCATGTCCTTCATTGTTTGGACTAGGTTGGGTAGCCAGAAAGCTGCTGAATTTGACCTGACTCCATTGTCCCTTGTAGTGAAGTTACACAAGCACTCACATATATGTTAAGCTTTTAAGTGGTTTTGGGGGACCCAAAGTTGGTACCTTATGCTCAGGTACGTACCACTTTACCCACTGCTATCTTCTCTATCTCAAATATTTGTCTAGATGCATTCTGCTAAAAAGTCACTTTAATCCTAATGTTCACTTTTCCAGATATGGAAACTGAGGCACATACAAATGGTAAAGGAGTGGTAAAGACCCATATGATAAGTTTCAATGCCCTAGCCTCAATTTCCTAAGGAAAAGCTCATTCCACAGACTTTCTACCATCAAACTCTGTTAGACCACATTACATACTGATGGAACAGAACATTTGTAGAACAAGGGTGAAAATGGAAGCTCCTGTTTTCATTCTTGATACATAGATGTGAATGTTCTTTCCCTTGAAGCCATGGACCCAATGGGTCCATTTGTCGAATGTCTGTTCATTCCAACAATATTTGAACAAAAAGAGCAGAAATGACCAGACACATGTTAGGGATGCTTCTTGACTCAGTAAACAAATAAAGCATCTTCCTTCTCCAAAAACATATCTAGATGCTTGAAAATAATTACTATTTTTGTTTACAAGAGAAAGATAGTAAAATGAAAAATTTAAATGTGGTCTAATTTCAGTAGACAATTAAGGAACTGGTTCTTTCAAGTAGACACTTGGTTCAAAATGATGAGCAAGAATTTTTCACTGTCTTAATATTCATGTTTTTTTTTAATGAGTCATTGAGCATGTTCTAGAGATTGGGCCAATGAGTTATTTTTAGTATTCACTTTCTTAAGCAGCAGAAGTGCTTCAGGGTCTAATTTTCGTCCCTTTGCATTTACATTCCTTGACTGTTCTCAGGATTTAATATCTAGATAATTGCTTTTCCTTGGCATGATTAGGAAACACTGCCAGCCTGGCTTCAAATATCTCCACCTATGATGACGACAGCAATGAAAAAATGCCCTCTACTGGGTTCAGTTCATTTATGGAGCTTCAGAAACCAAATTCTAAGTTTGAGATTTGCCAACTTGGAAGCCAAGAAGTCTTAATTTTTATTTTCCTGAATGGGAATCTCATTCTTCATCTATGAGATGATGCTTTAGTATTTTCACACAAGCAGAATGCGGTATAAAAATTGCATCAGAGGTGATGCTATCATATGTGCGTTTAAGTGACTTAGTCTGTGGCATAAACATTTGCATTTTCACCCAGAAGAACTTCACTATCATGAATGGATCAAAACTTAAAACATCAATTCTAATTAAAGATTTTACAGTAAAAATACTAGTGGGAATTACTTTATTATATTGAGTTGAAATTTACATATGCTTGAGTGTCCAGCTTAACTGTAAAAATTTCTAATTAATTGCAACAAACTTTTCTAAAAGCCTTCCTATTGGAAAGAAAAAAACTGTCATGTCCTAATGTTACAAAGCTTATCATTAATACAATGTTTTGAAAAGTCATTGCAGAATGTCTTGCACATGACAGTTAATTATTATCTACGTTGCTATCAAAAGATACAAGCTGAAGATAGAACTTTAAATCTAATTCTTGATAGACTGAATTATTCACTACATCATGTTAGGTTGAACGGATACCTTTTCTTATGTAAAAAATAAAGTTGGCCTTTTCCTTATCGTTTCCTGAACCAAATTCTGAAAATATTAAAATTCAAATTTTATAGAAAAAGAAATGACTCTATACTTATTTTCATTCAGTTAACATACATTCAGACAAATTATTTCATAAGCATTAGATACAATTGCTACAAAGCAAATCTTTTTAAAATTATTTGTTTATGTGTGTGTGTGTGCACGCGCATGCACATGTGTGCATGTGTTTAGTGTGTGTGAGGATACCTGCAGGGGCTGGAAAAAGGCAAGGATCCCTCAGAGCTAGAGTAATAGTCAGTTATGGGTCACCCAACATGAGTGTGGGGAACTGAACTCAAGTACTCTGGAACAGGTATGAGCAGGCTCAACTGAAAACCCTTCTGTCTAGTCCTAGAAAGGAATTTTTAAGCAGGACATCTATGGAACAACAAGTAAAAGATTTTATCCCATTTAATAAAAACATGAATTGCAAATTCTCTGTAAGAAAATGTCAGACACATAATAACTAGGTGATGTTCAAAATATGTCACATGCAAAATGAGCAAGTATTTGGAAATAAAAGTGTTAAAATTTCAGTAAGAAAATGATAAATACTCCATTGAAATATTGGTCAGTACTCTTACAAGAATGTACAAAGTTAACAAGTAAAACTAATGATCAAAATAACTGATTAAAACCTTTCTCTTGTTGATTGTCAGGGCTATATGCACATGCATTAGAATGCCTGCTCCCCCCCCACACACACGCACTTGTGTGTGTGTATGTGTTGGTACAACATAATATCTGTTCTTCCAGATGACATCCTTTGAAGGGATCTCCTGGGGGCAAAATAATAAAAATGACAGAAATATAGGTTCAAGGACACTATGATAATAGCATGCATCCCAACAGAAGTTTGAAAAAAATGTTTTACAGAAATACTGGATTGTTTATAATATAAAGAGAAAGTCATATGAAGAATTATCCTAACACTAAATGTAATTTTCAGAACTAAAGAACAGGAAAATTTATTCATTTCATAATGTCAAACAAAAAATTTAGTTGTTAACCAATGTAAATGGCATGATTTTATACACGTACCTATGTGTCTAAATAGGAAGTCACCCTCTTTTACACACAGATACATTCATTAAAAAATTCAACTCAAGAGTTTGAGAATTCTTCATTTTCTTGTGCTTTTGCATTTTCAATTTGACCTTGATTTATTGCCTATTGCTTTTCAAAAACTGTTAATATTTGGTATATTGATATCCTTTTCAAAGATGTAATTTTATTTATACTTATGTGTATGTCCTTTTGTGTATGGAAAGACACCTATGGAAGCCAAAAGAGAGTGTTGGGTCCCCTGAAGTTGGAGTCAAGGTGGTTGTGTGAGTCCCCATGTGGGTGTTGGAAATGAAACAGTGGTCCTCTTCAACATCAGCTAGCATCTTAAATGCTGAGTCAGCTCTCCAGCTCTTTGGCCATGACTGTATTATTTTATTTTCTTCCCCCAAGGCATATGCGTAGACACCATTAAAAATGTATCAAATATGAAGAGATTATGAGCAAATATTTAACTCATAATTCAAAAGAGTAATGAAGTCTTAATTTTTTTGTAAACCCTTCACTCTGATATTTGTATGACCTTAGGGTAAAGAGAAGCTGTACTACACACAGGCATAACAAACCTGCACATCACAAAACTAACAGTTTCAGGTACACAATAGTGGCAGGCCAAGGGTTAGTGCTAACATTTTCACTTTATGCACTATAGCTGGACTTTCTCAGACCCACCAGAGATATAAATGATGACACAGAATCTTATTAATATTGTAAAGCTTAGGTCTTTTGCAAGGACAGTCTCCTAGCTACTCCAACTTGAGTAATCCTGGTACATTGACAGACCTCATGGCCAGACCTACCTCTCTGTGCCCCTCTCTATACCTCTGACCCCCACTCTGATCTATTTGTTCACCTTTATATTCACTGGCTCAATCTCCCATGTCTAAATTCTTCTCCCAGCATCCCTTTTTCTGCCCAGAAGATCTTCCCTCCACTTTCTGCTCAGCTATTGGCTGTCAGATATTTATTACAACCAATCAGATCTAATTCTAGATTGCCCTAAAAGTAAGGAAGAATAAATATTTACAAAATATAAGATAGTTAATGGGCTATAGAAATAACAATATCAAGATCCTGCCAGTATTTAGTATTGGTACAGACATACAGAATTAACAAATACACCTTAGCACAAGGTACCACAACAATGCACTATCAGAATTACTGGCTAATTGAATTCTTTGTGTATGCTCACAATTGTGTGTGTGTGTATGTGTGTGTGTGTGTGTGTGTGTGTGTGTGTGTGTGTGTGTGTGTGTGTAGCACTAAGTGTTGTGGAACTAGCTCTCTGTAGACTAGGCTAGCCTTGAACTCATAGAGATCCACCTGCTTGTGACTCTGGAGTGCTGTGATTAAAGGCACACATCACCACTGCCCAGAGCTTGTGGCATTTTTAATGCGGGGAGGGGGGATGAATTGTTTATGAAAACCCAGAGCAATCATTAAATTATTAACTTCTAAAACAGTGGCTTTGTTAGTTCTGGTTTTATTTATTTATTTTTTGTTGTTGTTCTTGTTTTACTTTAGAGGATCATAGTATTATTTTTAACAAGACAAGTGAGTTTTTCTGTTTCCTTTGTTCTTATTTTGTTGGTATGGGAAGTTATTTAAATTCTACAGCCCATTTGAAGCAGTACTGTTTACATCTCTGCATACATTTAGCTTATGCCCCATGCTGTACATCCTCATTCTCAGACTTGGTTGAATTTATTTTTTGTTGCAAGTTTGCTATTTTTGACTTCAAGATCTTTAGAATTTTAAAGTACTAACAATTATTTAGGCATGAATTTTTACAAATTTCTATGTGATTTTTTTTCTTTATGTTATGTTTACTAGCTTTTTGAGAATTTTTTACAGTGTTTTTTTTTTTTTTGTTTTTTTTTTTTTGGTTTGTTTGTTTGTTTTTTCCATTCATCTATTCATTCCCTTCTCCAACTTATGGCAGGTGTGTTCTTCCATCCACCTTTGTGACTTCCTTCATACTTAAGCCATCCAATGCACTTTGTGCTGCCCATACACTACTTCTTTAAGAGCATTACCAGGGGATATACTCTTAAAGAAAAACATTTGCCTTTCTAGGAGCTGTCGATTGTAAACAGCTTTTTTCTAACATTGGGGTTTGTGTCTACTTTCCCACTCTTGTAGTATTTGGCCTGGCATGAGCTTATACTGGTCTTGTGTCATGTGCATGTTGATTTGCTGTGTCTAGAAGACTCTATTTCTTTGTAGTTGTCCACAACCTCAACTCTGACTCATATTCTCATTCTCTCTCTCTCTCTCTCTCTCTCTCTCTCTCTCTCTCTCTCTCTCTCTCTCTCTCTCTCTCTTATAAGGCTAAGAATTCTGTAGTTTCTTACTTTCTCTAATTTGTTCTCTTGTGAATCTCAATTACCATCTATGAAGCTTCCTGGATGAGAGTCAAAAGAAAGATTGATCTATGGGTATAATGAGAAGTCATCAAAAGTCAAGTTAATGCCATGTCCTTTTAACAGAAAACACAGGTTATTGGCCCAATAATGGTCCTAGAAATGAATTCCATCTTATGGAATTAGCCTCCAATCATAAGCCTCCAATCAAAGCTGTTGAGTACTTTCATGGTGCTCTCACCACTTTGCGTGGGGGCTTATCTTCTCAGGCTAGCTGCTACTGTGGCTTTCAGAGTTCACAGCCCTGTGAGCCTGGTGGTCACTTATATCCTCTGTTAGGGTTACAGCCTTTTCTAGTACTATGAATGTTCCCTGTATACTGAAGCTTCTTGGTAAGCACCAGCTTTATTCCTCTGTCTGCTATAACTCAGGAATGTGGTTATAGGCACAAGGATCTTTCCAACAAGTTCTGAAAGCATAACCATTAACATTGGCAAAGTCTGCAATGTTGGAATGTCTATAGGACCTCATTGGCCAACAACTCAAAAGGAAGTCACCCATTTCTGTCACTAGACTTTTCATTTCTCAGTGTATAGTATCTTTTATGAGTGTGTGTGTGTGTGTGTGTGTGTTAGAAAAATTTTGTAGCATAATTTTTTATAAGAATTTTCTAAAGCATCTTTTTATTGATTGGTCCTCTCATTTCCCTCCTCTATTCTGTCTTTCCTTTCTACATCCCAGTTTAACCCTTCAGGTTCAATTATTTCTTCCTTTAATTATTATACCATTGTGTGCTCACTCTCCTCTACTGAGAATTCTTTCCAAATACCTTACTAATTTCCTGGTCTCAGTGGGTATTCCAAGTCAAAACCCCGCATCACATTAAAATATAGCACTCACCAATGACAGACAGTATTTGTCCTTCTTAGTAAGGTTACCTCACATAGAATGATGGTTTCTAGCTTCACCCATTTACCTTCAAATTTTCTAATTAGTAATATTCTATTATGTACATGTATCACATGTTCACTATCCAGTCACCATGTTGGATATCTGGGCTATTTCTATTTTCTCTGGATATTGTGACTTTGGCAGCTATCCTGGAGAAGCAGCAATCTCTACAGTAAACAGAATACAGAGATGTGGGTCTATATGCCTAAGAGTGCTACAGATGGTTCATGTGTTACATCTATTTCAAGTGTTGTGAGTAAACTCTATACTGATTTCCATAGTGGCTATACTAATTTGAACTCCGACCAGAGGTGAATGAATGCTCGGATTTCCTACATCCATTCCAGCGTTTGATAGAATTTGTTTCTGTATTGTTTTGTTTGTTTGATCTTAGCCATTCTGACCGTGGTATGATAAAAATCTTTGTCATCTTGATTTGCATGTTCCTGAAGGTAAAGGTCATTGAAGAATTTTAAAAATATTTCTCCAACATTTTTTATTTCATCTATGAACTCTCTCTGCTTATTTCTATGCCTCCTTTTAAAAATTATATCGTTGTTTTACGTTTTGGGTTTTTTTTAAATTTTATTACATTATATGTGTTAGAGTCTTACAATCTGTAGATATAGATATGTCAAAAAAATCGCAATTCTGTGGGCTACCTCTACCCTCAAATGATCATATCCTTTGCTGTACAGAGGAGTTGTAGTTTCTTGATGTCTCAGATCAGTAGGATAAAACTGGCAGACATATAAAAACATACTCCTATAGTTACTCAATTTTTAATGAAGAGGCCAAGAATGCACAAATGTGGGGAAACAAACAAAAATAGTATCTTTAACAAGTGGTGCCTATGAAATTGGATGCCTATATGAAAAGATTTGAGTGTGGATCCATACCTCTCACCATGCACAGCAATCAACTACAAGTCAATCAAAGGCATCAATATGACATTGAATACCCTGAATCTGGTTAAGGAAAACATTGGAGATACCTTCAAAATCTTTGGCACAGGGAAGAACTTGCTGAACAGGACTCTGAAAACACAGGTATCAAAACCAACTATTTATGATTTATTTGTTGTTTTTGTTAGAATTTGAAACATAAGTTTTTGTAAGGAAAAAAGTAAACTCAAATAATAGTTAAATTGTGAAACTAATTTTTAGATATTTTATTTAATGATTTGCTTAGAAATGTATATCAAAAAAGCACTATGGAAGATAAACTGAAAAACTCTGCTTTGAAAGGCATAGTTTAGTCAATAATGGAGTCAGAAGAATGTGGTTCATGGTGAGATTTCATGACTCTAATACAAATCCAAATATCTTCATCTACTTAATTTAATTTATTATTTTTTCCAGGGACAGAGACTGAACCCAAGCTATAGTATATACTACACAAGGACTGTTTCACTGAGTTACACAACCATCTTTCCACTTGTGTTTTGTTTGAAGACCTTGCATTTGAATTCACACAAAGAGCATTTTCCCCTTCAGGAGATAAAAGGCATTGGTGGGGGTAGGTCTGTGTGTGAGAACAGATATGATAGAACATTCACTGTGGTCACTGCATTCTGCCTGAATGTCTGGTGATGAGCTTGTGTTTTCTTTCGTATGAACTGATTTACATGGCTGGCACAGAGCTTGATAATATTTCCGATCTTTAATGTCTGAGATTACATATTGTTCTTGTCTGGGAAGTAATTTTCAATGATGTGTGCACAAGGTAGCCGCCATACTGCTTTATAGTCTTTGCTCTTCCCCAAACTTCTTTAAGTTTTGTGTTTCTCTGTGCCTGTGTTTTATTTATTTATTTTTCTTGGATATTTTATGCATTTACATTTCAAATGTTATCTACTTTTCCTCCTCACACATGCCCCTCCCCCTCTCCTTGCTTCTATGAAGATGCTCCCATTACCATCAAGTTGTCATTGAATAGAGCATTGCTCAGCATCTATATGTATGTGAGCTTTCTGTTTATCTTATTTTTACTGAAGACCAGCCTTAGTTCATGGTGATCTGACAGGATGCATAGAATTATTTCAGTTTTCTTGTACCTGTCGATGCCTGTTTTGTGATCGATCGGTTATATGGGCAATTTTAGAGATGGTACCCTGAGGTGCTGAGAAAAAGGTATATTTTTTGGTTTTAGAATGAAATGTTCTATAGATATCTATTAAATCCATTTGGTTCATAACTTCTGCTAGTTTTACTGTGTCTCTGTTTAGTTTTTGTTATAATTATCTGTCTATTAATGAGTATGAAATGTTGATGTTTCCCACTATTATTGTGTGAGTTGTAATGTGTGCTTTGAGCTCTAGTAAAGTTTCTTTTATCAATGTAGGTGTCCTTGCATTTGCAGCATAGATGGTCAAGATTGAGATCTTCATATATTTTTCCTTTGATGAATATCAAGTGTCCTCCATTATCCTTTTTTGATAAATTTAGGTTGAATATTAATTTTATTTGATATTAGAATGGCTACTTCAACTTGTTTCTTGGGACCATTTGCTTGGAATTTTTTTCCAGCCTTTTACTCTGAGGTAGTATATGTCTTTTTCACTGAGTTCTGTTTCCCATATGCAAAAAAATGCTGGGGCCTGTTTACTACGTATCCAGTCTGTTAGTCTGTGTCTTTTTATTTCAGAATTGAGTCCATTGATTTTAAGAGATATTAAGGAATAGTGATTGTTGTTTTACGTTACTTTTGTTGTTAGAGGTAGAATTGTGTTTGTGTGGCTATTTTCTTTTGGGGTTGTTTCAAGATTGTTTTCTTGCTTTTCTTAGAGTGTAGTTTCCCTGTTTGTGTTAGAGTTTTTATTCTATTAACCTTTGTAGGGTTGGATTTATGGAAAGATATTGTGTAAGTTTGTTTTTGTAATGACATATCTTGGTTTCTTTATCTATGGTAATTGAGACTTTTGCTGGATATAGTAGCCTGAGCAGACACTTGTGTTCTCTTAGGGTCTGTATGACATCTGTCCAGGATTTTCTAGCTTTCATGGTCTCTTGTTGAAAAGTGTGGTGTAGTTCTGATAGGTTTGTCTTTACATGATCATTTTACTTAACTTCTTTTAATATCATTCTTTGTTTTGTGCATTTGTTATTTCAACTATTATGTGACACTAGGAATGTCTTTTCTAGACCAATCTATTTGGAGTTCTGTAGGCTTCTTGTATGTTAATGGACATCTCTTTCTTCAGATTAGGAAAGTTTTTTTCTATAATTTTGTTGAAGATATTTACTGGCTCTTTAAGTTGACAATCTTTGCTTTCTTCTATACCTATTAAGTATCCTTAGATTTACTCTTCTCATTGTGTCTTAAATGACTTGGATGTTTTGGTTTAGGAGCTTTTTGATTTTTGCATTTTCTTTGACTATTGTGTTTGTGTCAATGTTTTTTTTTTTTTTTTTTTATGGTATCTTCTGGCCCAGAGATTCTCTCTTCCATCTCTTGTATTCTCTTGGGGATGCTTGTGTCTATGACTCCTGATTTCCTTTCTAGGTTTTCTATCTTCAGGGTTGTCTCTTTTTGTGATTTCTTTATGGTTTCTATTTCCAGTTTTAGATCCTGTATGGTTTTCTTTAATTTTTTTTTTACCTGATTGTGTTTTTCTGTAACTCTTTAAGAGATTTTTGTGTTTCGTCTTTAAGGACTTCCACGTGTTGAACTGTGTTCTCTTGTAGTTGTTTAAGAAAGTTGTTTATGACCGTCTTAAAGTCCTCTATTATCATCACAAGATGTGATTTTAAATCCAATCTTGATTTTCTGATGTGTTGGGGAATCTGGTACTTGCTATGGTAGGAGAACTGGGTCCTGATGATGCTAAGTTGTCTTGGTTTCTGTTGCTTAGGTTCTTGCACCTGCCTCTTGCCATCCTGTTATGTCTGATGTTAGTTGGTTTTGATTGGAGCTTGTCCCTCCTGTGAGTCTGTGAGCCAGTGATACTAGGAGTGAGAGCATTCCTGTGAGACCAGCTCTCTGTGGGCAACTTTCGGGTCTGGAGGGCCATAGCACAGCTCCAGCTCTGGGCATTGATAGGGACCAGAAGCATGTCTGTGTTTTTCAAACATGCTTTACATGGAGAAACTGTGAACATAGGCTATAGTAGATCATCACTGCTTTTTTGTTAAATTTATATTATTACATTTCTAATCTTTCGATCATTTTTATGTTTCATTCCATGTGCTACTCTTTTTACTCCCTCAAAAAAGGCGAAAGGGATCAACAATTGAGAACAGAAGTTGGTGGGTAAATCTTTTTACCATCTTAGACAAGGTTTACCTATGTAGCCCTGGATTTCCTGGAACTCACCCTGTAGGCCTCAAACTCAGAGATTCACCTGGCGCTGCCTCCCAAGTTCGGGGATGAAAGTTGTGCAGCACTGTGCAGGTTAAATCCTAATATGTAAAGAAAACTAGGAGGAACAGAGTGTCACTTTCCACTCTACCCTTGCCTAACCCTGAATCTGGAAGAGCACATGATTATTCAGTGCTTCATGATATCCCACCTGACTTAGGTATTCTATTTACAAATATACCATGAGCTTAACTGGCCCTGAAAAAATGATCAGGAGTAGGGTTTGGAATACTTCTAAAGGAATTCTTTTGAAGAAGTTCGCTATGGCCTGGCTGTGTAGTTTCAAAATGAAAGTCATTATGGAAGAGACTTCCCTTTTGTTCTTCCATGTGGCTGCTGATTCACATAAAACATGATTTTACTAAAATAGGTTTGTTGAGAGTGATGCTATTTGTTGACTTTCACTTGCCATAAGCTTACAAACCTTGCAGCTCCACGTGTCCTGTCCATATCGACAAATGAATTACAGTAAGCTGCTAGGGAAAAGCTAAGGAACAAAAATAGAATGTGGTTTGCAAATCAGCCACCATCCATCCTTTTATTACAGCAAGCTTTACTTCCAGCTTCCTGGGGTCTATGTGAGTGCCTTTTATAAAAGACTCATGGTTTACAGATTTAATCTTGTGACTCTAATCAGGGAGTTTCTCTCAAAGTCTGATTCAACCCCTCTAGTGCTTTTATCATTACTGCTGAAGCTACACAATTTTGCTCACATACTCCCGTTACTTAGAAGTGTGTAATAGCATTTACATAGGACGAATATATAAATAAGACGGCCTAGCATTCTGTTTTCCACAATAAGATGTAATAGCCACTTTATTATCTGGAGTGACACAGACTCTTAGGCTTAGTGGGGCATGGGGGAAACACTATCACTCTAGAAATGCATTTGCAAGGTTCTGCGATTAATATTGACATAATGCCACTATAGAGCTACTTGGCACCTGTTGAGCTGTTGTACTTAACCATTAGCACTCCATTTAATACCAGAGGCAGTTAATAAATTCTTCCTTCCTGTGCAGGAAATTGACTAAAAGACACAAAATTGGCTTTTAAATTTTAAAGAATTAAGATCTGCATAGCTGACTTTTTTCCTTTATCCAGTTACCTAGAGAACACCCATAAGCTTGTTCTTCCTCCTGCTGGAAACTATTATGCCCTCAGCCCTCAGACTTTGTCTTCCAAGGCACATTGCTCCTTCTAAGGTATTTTGGGCACCATTTCTCAGAGAAGATCCAGACTGATGAGATTGCCTGGGCTGCCGGCTTCAGACTTTGCACTGAAATGTTGATTTTGATTCCTATGTTCTTTGATAGTTGTGGTCCTGAAGGATCCACACTACTCCCAAAGATGGCATGTGTAAAAACCTGCCGTGTGTAAAGAAACCAAGGCTGTCATCTTCATGACTTTGAAGGGGAGTTATGTGTTTATTTTGAGGTGAAGAGAGCATGTCTAATTGCCCAAAATACAATGCAACTAGTTGACTCTTTAACTAATGCAATGTTATAAAATGCATATAAATGGTGTCAAAGTATAAACTTAGATTCTCTTGGTTCATAAAATGTCTTTTATGGAACATGTTATGAACATTGTTAAAATATAAAGTCTACACCAATCTCTTTAGCTGATCTTGATACATGAAAAGATGCTGGTATCTGAAATGACAATGTTAACAGTGGATTTTTCTTTTTTATATTTTTTAATTAATTATGTACATTGGTATTTGGCTTGCGTGTATGTCTATGCGTAGGTGCCAAATACCCTAGAACAGTAGTTATAAACAGTGCTTGCTGGGAATTGAACCCAGGTCCTCTGGAAAAATGAGCCAGTATTCTTAACTGCTAAGTCATCTCTTCAGCCTTGGCTTATTTTTGGAATCTGGAAATCTACATATTTAATCTATGATGTCTATTTCATTGACCATAAAGAATACATTACCCTTTTATATGTTCAAAGGAATGTATAAATTCTTTGACTCCATCCATTATTCTATTCCTCAAGCCATTTTTATTAAAAGAATGAATTTGATCAGAAAAATCCAACACAGTTTCTCAGTTTTTCCTCTAATTTTAAGGGTTTTGTCATAGTTTCCCATGTCCCCAAGCAGACAAAATGTTATCAGAATGTACTTAATAAAAAAATTATATCATTCAAGCAAGGATGCACATATTAATTAATTTTTAATAAAGAAACTCTCATTACCATCTAAGGCACCTATAAGTTGTGAACATAGGATTTGAACATATATTTATATGAAGTACTGTCCCAAGACAGGTAGTTAGGTAGGTAGGATGGAGGGCGGGGAGGGGGAGAGACAGGCTATACTTTTAGAAGGTGGTACCAAAGCTTGAGAAGTTGTCATGGACACTCAGTATTTGTGATTAGTTCTGAGCCTTCTATAGACATTCTGATTCCTTAAGGTAAACAGTGTTCCGGACCATAACACAATCTTGTACTGGTCCTCACTGAGGCCAGAGATCTGTCATATGGTACATGTTTTATAAAAAGTTTTTGTCCCTTTTGGCCAAGAGCCTGGATGTTTCCAGGCCAGGGCTCACAACCTTTCCTGTGAATCCATCATCAGAGTTTCCAGTGTGCCAAGGTACTTCATCACTGGCCCGAGAAATCTCAGTTTTCCATCTGTTTGACAAACAAACTCAGTTCCTACCGTATTTCAAGTACTATGCCAAATGATGCTCAAATAGTGCTTAAGAAAATTGATAATACACAGTCACAAATATATAAATCCCACATCAACTACCTTAATGAAGAGTTATTAAAGAAACAAAGGATCCTTACATATTCTGGGTTTTAAAACCTGGTTGAAAACAAAGATGTTCACACTGGAAACTACTTTGAAATGACACAGAATGGTGTTCTTTCCCCTAGTCCAGAAATGTCATCTCTCCCACAACCAAAACAAAAAACACTTCAGTTTTGGGATATGACATACTTCTAAGATATTGCTTAAAATGAAAGTGTTCTAGACCCATCACCCATCGGTGCCTGGACTGGGAAGACTGAGCTTCACAGTCCAAATGAGAGACCTCCTCACATGCTGTGTTTTTCTTTTCTTTTCTTTTTAATGTTTCTCACTGGTAAACCTACAGTATAAGTCAACATCTTCATAATCAGTGAATATAATTTTGTGTGATTCAAATAAAAACAATTCTTTATGTCGAATACCTTTTGAAAATGCCATAAAATATCAGGGGAAGTTAAGAGCATTGGTTGTTTTTCCAGAGGACTCAGCTTCTATTTGCAGGACTCATGGCCATCTACAACTGCAGGTTCAGAGGATTGGGTGCCCTCTTCTGGTCTTTTCTGGCACAAGGCAAGCAAGGTGCGTACAGACACATGCAGGAAAAACATTCATACATAGGTTGTTAAATCAATTTTTTTACAACAGGAAACAAAGCATTGCTGTGCTGTGAGATTTAAAATTATAAAAGAAAGAAAGGGAAATGTTTTAAACAGCTTGAGTTCTGTTCTTTTGTTCATATACATACGTGTGTGTGTGTGTGTGTGTGTGTGTGTATGGTGGGGTGTGTATACATGTGACATTCTGCATGCACGTACAGAAGTATTCTTTTTATTATCTCTGCTTTAATTCCTTGGCACAGCGTCTTTCAGTGAATACAAAGTTTACTGTTTCAGGTAGGCTTGCTGGCCAATGAGCCCTTACCGTCTACTAAGATTAAAGCCACTCATGCCTCTGCTTGGTCTTTCGTGTAATCAGTAGGGATTTGAACTTAGATCTTCATACTTGTGTAGAAGGTGCTTTTACTCACTGATATATCTCTTCAGTTTCATTAATTGTGTTCTGACAGGTAAATGTTGCCTTAGCATCGGCCCACCACCAAGACTACATCTTCCTAAAATGTGTTGCTATCGGTAGATGTAACATGTATACCTTTGGGTTTGGTGTATTTTCTGTCTTTTCAGACATCTTCATGTTTACTTATACATGACTGTATTCCCAGCAGTATTACAGCCTCTGCCCAATTCCATTACATCTTAGAAGTCACCGTTACTGCCTTGTTCAACACAAAGTATGAGTCTTTGATTTCTAAGCTACAGGGTTTTTTGAACAAGGTCTTCCCTCCTGCTCATCATTTTCTTGGCCACTGAGAAGGAGAGCTCTGGCTACCATGTGTAGACACCAGGGTTTCTTGGGCTTTCGGTTTTAACACTTGAACTCCTGCCCACAGTCCAGCCTGAGTATCTGTATAAATCGGAATCCATAAAACACTGGTTTCATCACAGCAGTGTTGTTGAAATCCTGAAACTCCATAACCAGAGTGCAGAAAGCCATATTTTATAAACACCCTAATGGATGGCACATGACTAAGTGATAAATCATGACACATTTACCAAACAAAGTGAAAACCTTCATTTGTCTCATGGAGAGGGAAATGCTCCCATGTGTTTGGACATCTGCACAGTCAACATGTGGCAATTATTGTGGGGAAAAAAATCAGATCACTGTAATTGCAGTTGCAAATTATGGCCTCATTGATTAGTATCTTATTCTCCCTTAAATGCCCCACTTCATCACAAATAAGGAAACACACAAACTCCAAGCTTTGCAAGAGATTGCCCTTGATTATTTTCAGAGAGAGTTACTTTGGGCAGGCTTTTTTACACCACTGAAGTCTTTGCTTTCTATTTAAGCATATCCTGAGTTTTTCATACACACCCTCCATATATGTTAACATAAAGCGATAAAATTAAGCATTCATAATGAAGCCATCTGCAGGAAATAGAATTAATGAGTGGAGTACCATATTGTTGTGAAGATGTAGAGTCAACAAACATGTATCCTCTCTGAAACTTGGCCTTACTTGTCTTTCTGAAGAACATTTGAATGGATCCCAAGATATTTTCTCTATCTGGGATTGCATACTGAGTCTGGAAATGTCACCAGTAAGTTTATCCTATAAACTATTTCCAACCCTTATATAAGTCTTTCTATCCCAAGGCTGGAATATGATACTCGGTGTTGGAAAGTTTGGGAAACTGATCAAGCTGAGGATTCTGAGGTGTCCACTTTTGCTCAACTCAGAAAATGTTTCATTTTAGACTTGGGCTCTGGTTTCCTTCCACACACTCAGGTCTTGATTTGGGGTTGATTATTTTTCAAGATACATATGAGAGATATTCCCAGATGATGTCAATCCTTTCTATGACATCTATCAGATTTTCTTGGGAAAGCAAAGAAATAGAGTATGAAGCAATCAACCATGTGCTGCACCTGGCTTCTATATAAATATACTGAGGACTGATTATTTATGCCATGTCTGTCAAGCATGTTTTTGTCTTTACTTCACAAGCAAATTTTATATTGTGCTAGGGATGCTATAAGACCTGGCTAAGGTAGGTAAATAGAATTTAGCCTTTGAGCCATTTGCATGGGAAGTTAAAGTGAAGTTCAAATGCATTTTTATCATCTTGCCTTTAGATAAAAGTGGGAGCAAGTTGATGTGTGTTTTGTGGTTCTCCTAAGCTCAGAAAGTGGGGTGTTTTCTGGAAAGGGCCACTACTATTCAAGTTGGCTCCAAATGAGAAAACTCAAAGCTGAAGCTGAATTCTTTCTTCCGGGTGGAGAAGTGTCAGCACTGGCCTTGTTCCTTCTGCCATGAGGTTAAATGAGGAATCCTCAGGATTTCTTGCTAATGTTATGTAATTTTCATCATACCGAAGTTTAGATCTGGAGCCATTCTTAAAGATCCACCTGTTAAAACCATATTCTTCAGACCACAGTACTCCTGAGAGCTGGCAGAACCACTGAGAGTCGGGGCCCAGCAGAAGACAATTGAAGTGATTGCTTTGGGGGGTTATAGTGTGACACTTAGTCCTTTTCTCTCTCTGCAGATCTCATGTAGGAAAAAAATGTTCTCTTTCCACAAGCTCTCACTGTTTAACAAACTGTCCTAGGTCCAAACCAACAAAGCAGAGGGACCATGGATTGAAAACCCTGAAACTGAATCAACAAAACTGCCTTCCTTATAAGGACATTTTTGCTGTTCTGTTAAAGTATTGAAACCCTAACATAAGCAAGTCATGCTATGAATGATAGATACATCACTAACATAGATAAATACACATGCCAGGGTACTACTTGCCAGCTTACCCTAAGACATAGTAGGTGGCTTTTCGCAAGAATATAGCCAGAGATGCTCTATTTTCTTTGAAGAAGGCTTCAGGCTATGTTTCTTTCTATCTATCTTTCAGACACGTGGGTTAAATATCATGGACTCCAGCTCCTGAATTTATTTCATCCTCAGAACACCAAAGTGATACCTGTAGAAAAGACTTTTATTCCCCATCCCCTTTGTCTTCTAGCACTAAGGTTTCTGGTTAGCTGGCTGTGTGCCTGTGAATGTTTATGCTGGCTCATCCATAGACATGACACAACAGGAAAATACTGGGAAGGCAGTCATCACAGTGGATGACTGATGGGAGGAGTTTACCATCTTCTTACAATCGTTTTTCATTGAAGGATGGAAGAACAGAGAGTAGCTCTTATCGTATGCTCAGCATCTACCACTCTGAGCATAGCATTGCTAGTGGAACCTTCCTTTCATGTACCAGTGCCTACTGTTGAGTATGCTTAAAAAGAGGAAGCCAAGCCTCAAAGAGACAGCCAGCAGGGCATCTCCCACTTGAAGACATACCGAAAGCCAACATTTTCTTTACTTCAGGATACTTGTTATCTTTAGCGATATTTTTGTGCACTAGCTTTGCTGATAGCTCATCACCAGAGAGTCTTACCATCACAGCTGAAGGCTAATTATATAAGGGGACAAAAAGCTGAACTAAGACATTCCAGTGCCCCCAAGTACTAAGAGTAAGGAGGCAAGCAGCCTGCAGAATGAAAGATCTAGCCAGCTGGCAGAGACCCTGGTGCTTCAAAACTGTCACTCCCATAGCTCATCTCTTTTATGACATGAATGTGACCATCTATACAGAGGTTTGTGGCATGCAGAAGGACCTGCTGCTTTGTAGTTCAAGTCCAGGTCTCAAATATACCTAATAAAAATACTGGTCACTCAGTCAAATTTTGATTTTACATAAGAAAATGGGTAACATTTTGGTAGGTCATAGTGTGGACAGCAGGTGGTCTCTGAATGCCAGTGTGCTAAGGACAGCAGTTGGTGACCCTACTGAGAAGGAATTGATTCAGGAGGGCTCTGGTGTGGTCAAGGAATGAATCCACAAATAGACTGATAGTTTCATAGATTATAAAGACATGATAGAAGCTAGGCGGTGGGACATAACTGCAGGGAGCTGTGCACTGCAGCATGTCCTTGGAGAATATTATATCCCTGCTCTCTCCCCATCTCTGCTGTCTTAACCACCATGAGTTAAGTAGCTCTAACCTTAACATTCCCAACTGTCATGTTCTAACGATACCACGGGAACAAGGCCATTGCGAATCTTCTGAAAAATGCGTGGAATCTTCTGGAAGTATAAACCAAGATGAACATTTCTTCTCTTTTAAGTTTCTTTTTAAAAAAGAAAGAAAAGAAAACAATAAGAAAGAAGAAAAAATACATAAAAACACTTCTGCCCTATGTAAACTTGGGTTGTGATTGTGCTAAATAATATTTATTTTAAAAACCTGAAATTCAAATGAAATCAGGCATCCTATAATATGTTCCCTACCCTTTCCCTTATAAGATAAATGTTAAAATCTAATATAAGATCACGCATTTCATGGTACCAGAGACAACATACTACCTCTTTATGGGTGGCCAGGAAGTTCGGAGATGTGAATTTACACAGAGGAATTACTATAAGGCTAGATTTTAGAAGGAAATTTGAAATGTTTATATACCTTTTGATTGGTGAATTTTCAGTTGTATAGTCTTTAAAGCTGTACCAAATTTGAGACTCATAGAGAAGACCAAGAAGCACAAACTGGGATGGCAAGATATCGGGGTAAACTGTGTTCTAGTACCATTTTAGTAATTTTTGATCAACTCTTATGAATAACTGATAAACCTGTTAGAAAGTATTCAAATAAGCCACATTCATTAAGTCATCCCACTCCTAAGATACAGCTATATTGAGTTTTCTGGATGATCTTGAGGCCGTAGTGTAAGAGTATTGTGTCAGCAGACACTTACTGTAACTGGATCACACAGCTCTGGAGGCACATTCTAAACTTCACATCAAGACACAGCACACCATGGATGCAAACGAAGACTTTTTGTGCTCAGCTGCAAGGAGACCTAGCATTTGAGGCTTCCAACAGCATCTCCCATGGGGGCACACAAAAATGGGTAGACGTGGTATAACAAGGGATGTGCTCATGGTGACTAAGTTTATACCTTTATTTGTCAAGACCTCTTCTGTATTAGCTGTGGAATATGTTTTCTCCCTATGGAAACTAAAGTTTGTTTGTATGCCTGAGAAAGCCACCTTTGGATGTGCAAAGGTGTGCTTGGTGGTAGGACCTGTGGAAAATGTATGCTTTGTTATGCTTCTTAGAAAAAAATCTGTATGCAAGTTTATTCTCCATGTTGCTGACAACATCCTGATACAGGGAGTTCTGTGACAGATGGGCACTGGCTCAGTGAGAACATAGGCCCTGCTGAAGAGTGGCATCAGTCTACTGTAGAAATGATTGGTGATGGGCTGAGTGGTGAGCTCTGAAGAGGTTCCTTAACTCAAACAGATTTAATTGGGCTATAAAAAAAAAACACTGTTAGGAAATAACACCTATTTCAAAGTCTACTTCAACTACAAAGACCGTAAGAAAAATGTCACATGTATATAAAAAGCACAGAAAGCACTTGGTGTAGTTCTGTGAGTATGCACCACAAATTCCATGTTCTATGCTCATTTCCAAAGTGATGTTTCTGAAGATGATTCCAGGTAGGCAGGACATATCAATGTTTTTCTTTTGGAAGGTTGGGGACAAAGAAGGAAGAAGGAAAGACATCAAGAGTCTATGATAAAGACCTTACTGTAAAATTAGTAAAAAGAATGCTTAGACACACACATTTAAATAAGGAAACAAAAGAAATGTGAGAGAACTAAAAATGGCATATCTGAAACACTACAGCTCTACATCAGGTTCCACAAACATTGGAAAGAATGAAAACTCTAGCAAAGAATTGGAAAGGTTCATTGTTTTTAAAGTGGAGTATGAGATGATGATGATGGTGGTGGTGGAAGTGGTGATTAAAAACTAAATGAAATTAGGAAAATTTAACCGACAAATAGAATACTCAAGAATAATTGAGAGAAAAATCAAAGAATTGAAGAGCTCAGTATGCAAAGTTAAACTTTTAACCAATAGTCTGAGCTAGACTAAATTGAACAAATAGCTAAGCCTGAACAAGGGTACTTTGAAACATTAAATTCAGAAAGTAAAAATTAAAGGATGTAGAAGGCATTGAAGATCTTAGGAGTGCATCTAATGATCCACTAGGTACAGATGTAAGTAGTGAAGGCACAGGAAACCTTTCCAATGCAGTGAGAACAGAAAACATCCTAATTCTCAAGAAAGAGATGGGTACCAGCATTCAGGAAGCACGGAGTGCAGGTGGACATGATAAGAGAAGCTCATCACCTGCAGAAGATTATACAGAGTGATAACTTTTTAAATTAAATGTGTGTGACCAAATGCAAAGTCACATTTATGTAGTATTAATGGGCTATTTCTCATCAGAAGCCACAGGAAGACCTAAACACACGTCCTTCAAGGCAAAACTTAAAAAGGAGAGAATTTATTACCTTAGTACCAAGTTCAGAAACAATGTGTAAAGAGGTTGAGAGGTGAAAGGAGAGAGCTAGCTACTATGACAGTATGAGCATTCGAACTTTAAATGCTACCGGCAGTGCAGATATATGCAAAAAGGAGCCAGACATCAATACATAAGCCATTAGAGCATTAAGATGAAATTGGGGAAGAAAAGAATGAAAAACCCCTAAACCATCTGTAAGACAATCAATATAAAATGAAAGGTACAGGTCAGTATCCTTTATTTAACAAGTAACTGAATGTAAATGGAGAAATGTTCCAAGAAAAAGATACAGAGCACATGGTTTGACTGAAAATTGACGGCCAAAAGTCCACAGCCTGCCATAAATTTCACCAGTAAAGATATCTGCATGTTAAGAGAAAACTAATACAATATGATGCCCTAAGTATATAAAATACAAAAGCAAGCAGAGGTATCTACATTTGTTTCTAGGGAAAGAAAACATATTTGAAGGCAAAATGGAGGAAAAGGCTAAGGTTAACGGTGTAATGAGTGTGAAACAAGTCTCTCAGAAAGATAACAATTGTAAACCCGTGTGTGCCAAATATCAGAACTCCCAATTTTATAAAAGAAGCTGCATTTGAGCTAAACGAAGAGATAAGTGCCATCCCAATAAAAATGATTTCAATATTCTGCTCTTAATAATGGACATATTATATAGACAGAAATGAACAAGAAACCACCAGTGTTAGTCTCCAATGACGATTGAAGGTACTCAAAAAGATTTTCCAGAGCATCTCACTTAACAGCTGCAGAGTAAACAGGCTTTGGATCAGTGTGTAAAGAGTCCTTTATTTATTTATTTATTTTTTGGTAGTCAAAACAAGTCCTCAAAAGCTAAAAGAAAAAAGGAAGGAAGGAAGGAAGGAAGGAAGGAAGGAAGAAAGGAAGGAAATAAGGAAGGAAGGAAGGAGGGAAAGAAGGAAGAAAAAAGAAGGAGGAAGAGAGGGAGAGAGGAAGGGGAGGGAGGGAAGGAAGCAATGAAGAAAGAAAGAAGGGAAAAAGAAGAAAGGAAGGAAGGAAGGAAAGAAAGAAAGAAAAAGAAAGAAAGAAAGTTGATGCCGTGTCTTACAGGATTTCTGATCACAATGGAATTAAATTAAAAGTCAATCACAAGAGAAACTTTAAAACCTATACCATGTGTACTGTACAAATCAGCAAAAAGTATAAGCAGAAACATCCCAGGCTTCAGTTGGGCCTCCCATTAAAGTTCTTTATAAGTTTTTAGAAGTTTTGGATTTTTTTTTAGCAATAATTTGTTTAAAGCTGGGGTCTTACTTTCTCAGTCACCACCTACCTCAGAGGCTTAGAAATCATCTTTCAGGCTAATAAAAGGATGGGGCTGGCAGTTCACAGAGCAGGACAAACAGATCGTATTTTATACGTGCAGTATAGCAACTAGGCATAAACTACACATTCAAAGTTGGAACAGTGTGACTGAGTGAACAGGGGGTCACTGAGAAACGGAGAGGACTAGATAGAGTGACATACAGACCAAATGTGGGTTTCAGAGACGGTGATAGCAAATGGTAACACTAGCAGAGAGCTTCCCTTAGCTAGAGTAAAAGTGGGTCTGTTTCTTTTACAGGACTGCTTAGAGCTCAAGGGCCCTGGTTAGTCTTCCGGAGGACCGGAGTTCAGTTTCCAGTTCACATATTAACTCACAGCCAATGGCAACTTCAGCTCCAGAAAATTCAATGCTCTCTTCTACCTTCTGTGGGAACACAATACCACACATACACACACACACACACACACACACACACACACACACACACATACACACTCACACACACACACACACACACACAGAGAAGCACACACACTTTTTAACAAAAGACATAGAAAATGAAAAGCAAAAAGTCTGGAAGAAGTGAACAAATTTCTGAATGCATAAACATACCAAATTAAAACATAAAACAAATAAAAAAAAAATAACCCACACAGAAGCTGTTCTAAAACCAGCAATGAGATGGAAGAACAACCCCCAAAATAAATGACTTTTGTCCTCAACATTATTTGTCTTCACAGTGTTTCTCTGTGATAGATCTTCCTTTTGTTTCCTTCTGATCAAAAGACCATTGTCTTATACTTTCTAAAATTTTTAATATTATCCGTGTGATGCCTTCAGTCTCCATCTTTTAAATAATAGAAGATTAGCTAATAAAATCCACCAATATTAGATACCAGCTTAATGAAAAAATACCCACATAAAGCGAAAGCACAGTTGAACCCCCTGCTATGGGAACAGAGAGGATTATTCTGGAGGGTAACGACTCAAGCAGATTCTGCCCAGGAAGATTTGAACATTCCTCACAAAGCCTTTGCATACCCCTAGCTACAGAGTCAATGGATTTGTAGCCCCATCCCACAAATCAATTAATTCCGTATATCAGAGACTAATCTAGCACTGTCTCTTCTTCTCAAACATGGAGTACACTCTCAGCTAATTCCTGAGGCCACCCATCAAGTAGGAAAGGAAGCTGAAATCATAACACCCAGGATTCTTCACTCTTAACTTTTTTTCTGAGACCACCAAGCTAGTCAGCCTCACCCTAAAATAGTTATTTTATCCAGGGGAGGCCAAGCCTAAAACCATTGCTAAGTCTTTTTAATGTTTTTTTATGAAGTTCCCAAAATTGTGCATGCTTATCTGAAGGCTATCTGGATTGTTTGTGTCTTCAGGGAGAGCATAATTGGACTAGAAGTTTCCTAAAAACAAACTGTCTTGTAACTGTTTCAGTGTGTTCTGCTTCGGGTCATGACAAAAACATCCTTTTATAGCCTGTGTGCTGATGTCTACACCTCTGGTATTGGTGATAAATAAGGCAGAAGTAAGACCCCAGCTTTAAACAAGACAATGCTGAACACTTCTGAAGAACTTTCATATGAGGCCCATCCGAGGCCGGAAATATTTCTCCTTATTTGAGACAAGAGTGGAAGGTTCTTTGGATGCCTCTTCAAGTGGCCCCATTAATGGTGAATTAAATAAAAGCATTCTCTTACTTTTCCCCATAGAAATAATGATATTTGAGTCATGCTATGCCATGACTTTCTTAGGACCAAAAGCTAACGGATATTAAAGAACACCAGATCTGGAACACAAGGTCAGAAAAATTGCAATGGCTTGTTGGAGACAGAAAGAAGGAAGGTGAAGACAAATCAGAACGAGAAGAAAAACAGGGTAGGGCCTGTTCAGCAGGGCTAAGTTATTATTTCTAAAGATTGGGAGCTTGCTGAATGATCAGCATTAAATTATTACAGAGACTGAAGAAATATTCACTTGAAAATTTTCACTTATTATTCAGAGTCTGCATAGAGATTGAAATAGCTTCTCAGGCAGCCATTTTCCATCAGAAAGGCAGATGTCAATTTTGCTTCTCTACAAGGTTTATCGATCATTTTCCAAACAAATATGATTCGGAGAGAATTGAATCAGCTTTGTTTCACTGGGTCGGTGTTTTCCTTTTGGCTCTGGCATGCAGCTAAAACTGCACATGGAGGTCTCAATTTTCACGTCATTGTGTCTGACTGTTGAGTGAGGTCTGGTGGGGTTGTGGGTGATCTGTGACAAGCAAACAAATTCCTTTCACTGGCTGGAGTACAGCACGTCCAGACCGCATTATTTAAAATCAGCCTGGATCAGTAATACAAAGCCATCTTTTTTATTTTCTTCCTTCCTTTCTTTCTTTTCGATTTTAAGAAGGCTATTTCTTTGGGAATATATTTTCTGCACGACCTACAGATATTTTATCCCAATCTTAATCTTTGATATTCCTTAGCTTTTATCAGTAGATTCTGTTTACAATGGTTATCTGTTGATTTGATTTTAGGTAGCTTCAAGGTCTCTCATTGATCCTAAAGATCTTGAGTTCTGGGTTGGCTAATATGCCTCCAGGACCCTTCTTTATCCACACTGCAGTCCTGGGATTATAGGCAGTCACCACTACTGTGCCAGAGATTTTTATGTGGGCTCTTGAGATTAAAGTCATTCAGCTCCTCATACCTGAAAGGGAAGCACTTTATCTTACCCAGTGAACTACCTGCTCAGACCTTTCCATATCGTATAAGTGAAGCCTGCTCCTAAAACATGTATGTAGCATGTGTTCTTCAGTTTCTTTTATTTTTCCTCGAGAATGAGAGCCATTCACTTGTAATACCCTCAGTGGTTTCCATTCTCAGATGAAATGTGCACAGGCATATGCACACACCCACACACACAGCCTTTATATTTTTTTCCAAGATTTATGTTTTTATTTATGTAAGTACACTGTAGCTGTCTTCAGACACACCAGAAGATGGCATCAAATCTCATTAGAGATGGTTGTGAATCACCATGTGGTTGCTGGGAATTGAGCTCAGGACCTCTGGAAGAGTTGTTGGTGCTCTTAACCGCTGAGACATTTCTCCAGCCTGCCTTTATATTTCAATATGACTTAATACAGCCCAATGGCTAGGCCACTACTAACCTCCACATGGTTAATCACAAGTTATTACTTACTAATTCTGTGTCCTAGCTTAGCTGCTCTGGACCCAGAGGGGTGCCCAGCTGGGCTGTGCTTTCCTGGCTCCTTCACATGGTGGCCATGCCTCTTGTTCCTGCACTATTCTCAGGCATGGCGTCCCTCCTCTCCACACTTCTCCTGACATGGTGGATCTCCTTCCTCTTCCAACTCCTCCTTCCAAACCTGAAAATCCTAAAGTCCCACATCTGTCTCCCTGCCTAGCCACTGGCTGCCAGAACCAACTGGGGGTAGGGTCCCTCATGCAAATAATTCCAGGGACCCAAATTAACACTAGAATGCAAGCAGCATTAGGCCAAACCCTGCACAGTTCTTGGTGTGAATGTCAGTGATTTCCTTGATGTATTCTGTATCTTCATTGTCTATTCCTAAATGTAAGAACCAATTAGAAGTCTGTTTTAATATATAATTCCCAAGCCACAGATGAATTAGCATAAAATAAGTGTGCATTGTTGGGGGAGGGAGAGAAATAAGACAGAAAGCAAGAGAGATGATTTATATGACACATTCCATAGGTTCTCAAGACCAAATTTTAGTCTGTTCCTGTGGCCCTAAATTATTAAAAATGTGAAGATTTCTTCCATACTGTTCAGGGTCCAGTTATTTCAAACTATGACAGAGAAAACAGAACTTAGAGAAATGCAGAATCTCCTGCCTTGGCCACACCACACATGCAGAACCCAAGTCTGCATTTTAATAAGACCCCAGGTGACTCTGTGCTATCTTAAGTTTAAGATGAGGGGAGAAAAGCCACCTGCTTTTCTTGATTCCTTATGAGAGCACTTTGAACTTGCAGAACAAATGCTTTAAAGTATATGACAATAAGTGGCATTCTTTGATGAAGATATTATTTGTGAGCGACTGTGTTTCACAAACAAGTGCATTCTGATGTCAACAGCGTCCCCATTTCCAAAGGCTCCCAACACAGGCTTGGTGTCACCCAGCTGTGACAGCCTGAGTGATTTCAAACACCATTGATTGACATCCTAAATGGCGCCTGGAAATGCCGTGCTGTGCAGAATCCTTCATCACAAGAACACATCTGCCTTAATGGCAAGAACAACTGGCTTTACACTGCCTTTAGAAAGCAAACATTGGCTTTTCCTCTTTACTTTTATTTTTTAATTTTGGAACAAAGAAAAGTTTCCCACTTCTTCCCCAAAACGTGAGTACCCTTCCTAGGATAGCGTTGTCTTTCTGCAGGGTCCCTGTGGTTTGAAAGGGTGAAAGGATTGTGCCGATGATAAACTTATATACCACTAAGCAGTGGCCACATAGTACAGATCATGTGGTGCGAATGGCTGGCAGGAAAACCCCGTGACTATCATGTTACAGGAAAAAACTGTCATTTATTTATTTCTTTTCTTCTTTCCGTAGCTAATTCCAAAAACAGACCTCTGCTTGAGAGTCACAGTACAAGAGAATGAGACAAATTCTTCAAAATTCTAATTGGGGAGCAGTTGACTTAATTGGTGTCCATTTGGCAGACAATGGAAAAGGTTTCCCCAGCTGGGCTGGGAAGAGACTCTGGGGGAATATAGCTTTGCAAGAAGCCCCAAAGCTCTGGGGACTGATTGTTTCCTGAGGTGAAACCCGGAGACCAGAGCTTGGATTAACTCTACAACTGTCAAGCTCCATTAGAGCCAATCAGGGGAGACAGCACATGGGTTAAACACAGGAAACCGAGCTGACAATGGAAGCATATGTCTCTAGAAGCAGGGAAAGAGATGCATAGAGATGTCTAATAGCAAACCTAAACATTTTTCTTTCAGGTTCACATGGAACACTGATGGGTCATAGATAGCCCTGCTTTCTGGGTGTTAAGTGTCAAATATTTGAAAGCTAAGGGGTTTCATTTCTCCAGGATTATTTTCGCATGATCTGCTGGTATGGAGGGCATTGCCCATCTCATGTCTAAGAAGGGTTGGTTCTGTTGGTGGCTAAACCCCCACCCCCATGGCTCAAAGAAAATCTGTTCTACTGCTGATTGCCTGCTACTGGGCAGAACCTCTGAGAACTCTAGCGTTGGTTCTTTATTTAAAAACAAATGTACTACCATCCACTATGAGAACATTTCACTGTCAACACTCCATTATCTTAGATCCTGTCTTAGAGACAGACCCTTAGCTCCATCTGTGTGTGTGTGTGTGTGTGTAACAGGTATGCACAAACAGGATGAAGTGGGTCATAAATTTCTAATATAGCACAACAATGTATGAATTGCAATTTAAACATAAGTAATTATAGTAAATCAAAAATGTCGCCAAGAATGCTGGGGACAATATAGGGTGTTTTCTATTGTTAGACAAAATAGGAACAACAATAAAACTCAGTTTAAATGCCAAGATAAAAGAAAGGGTGCAGAAAGTTTGGGTTTTAATTTTTATTTTACATTATTATTTGTGGAACATCTAGAAATAGTTGGACCGTATTCATATGAAGGTGGCATTCTTTGGCACTTTTAACCCCAGTGATTCATCTTTCCCAGAGCCAGGGTCTGTAAACACTACAAGTAACTCTGCCCACTGGCCATGGGCTTGTCAAAGGCAAGGGTTATGTGGAATTCCACTGTGGCCAGAGTATTCAGTGTCTGAAGAGAAAACGATCCGAGATGGTCACAGTAATTGGAGTGTGTACACTGTTGACTGATTACGAATACTGTCCAAGAACACACTCCAGGTCAATATGAGAAGAAGATGGAGACCAAGCTACTCCAACCAGCACATACAGAAAGCCCTGGACAATAATGACCACTGAAGTCTTGAGTGATGCCAAGTGGGAGGAAAGGTATTTTTTTGTGTGTCATTTTCCTCCAGAATCCATACATAAACAAATTAAACATTTTGGTGTTACCTCCAAAAAGAACCCGTGACAGTCAGTTTGCTGTCACAAAGGCAGGCATTTGAAATCCCAGAGAGAACAAGCAAAGAATTTTTTTTTTTTTTTTTTTTTTTTTTTTTTTTTTTTTTTTTGCTTTTTCTTGTTCGCAGACTTTTCCTGAATTCTGAAAAAGAAGTTGGGAGCTTTAGACTGAAAACACAACACGCATCTGCAACAACCTTGACCTTTAAAATGTAAGGTTGGCAAAATCCATTTTGATCTGAGTTCACCTGTCTGCCTCTCCTCTTCTGAAATGTCAATCTTACAGGAAAATTTGGTTTTGTGAGATATAAAAAATACCTTTATAAGCAAAATGGATATTTAAATGTATTTTTTTCTTTTCCTTGTAAATTGACCGGTAAGGGAACAGAAGTATGATGGGGGTTCTTTTTTTCAGAGGGGGTGGGTCCCCTACTTTTATCCTGACAGTCTAGCTCTGAATTAAAAAGAAGTACCTTTTCTGTCCCGTGAGGAGTAATTAATTCAAGAGAGGCTTTTCCTATTCGGGTCAAGATATTTTTAAACAGGTGATCTATTACTGATGATGATAAGAGATTAAGAATAAAAATAGATAAAAACCTGTGTGACTGAAGATGGATTAAACTGAAAAATAAAAGCAGAAACAGGAAGAAATAAAAGGGTTCTGTGTCCCAGTTCTGTCTCACCTGATGTTTTTTTCCTCTAAACACTGGAAGTCAAAGCTCTTTCTTTGTTGTCAGGAGGTCATATGGAAGGTCTCCTGTTTTTCATCACAGTCCCTTGTCTCAGTATTAGAAAAAGAAATGCTGCCTTCTCTCATACAGAAGCCTCTCTGTGCATTTCTCCACAAACCTCTCTGTCCTTGTAGACCTGTAATGCATCCCTTACATGAGGCTTGCATCAGCACCAGGCACATCAATTTTATGATTGGTGAGTATATTCTTTCTAGCCTCCTACAAAGAATGCCTTGGAGTAATTTCAAAATTCTTGCCTTGGTGAGTTCAGGTAGGGAAAAAAACTGTCCGTTATTGACTAGCTTCATCTCACATAATATAATCTAATAATAATACATGTTCTCAGTGAGCATTTGAGGATAATTTATCCTGTTAGTGAGGAGTGTAGACTGGTGCTTGAAGATATCAGATTCAACAGCTCATTTACTGCTACCATGCTGTTCTAAAAGAAACCCATTGTGTGTGTGTGTGTGTGTGTGTGTGTGTGTGTGTGTGTGTGTATCCAGTTCTCCTTCATGAACATGCTCCAAGTCTGTGACAACAAGATTTGAATTCACTTAGACAACGGTTTGGCTAACAGGAAAATGAGCACTCAGCTGTAGAGTTGGCTATAGTTTCTTAGGTACTTGAGTGTTCATCAATAACTATAAACCTGACTTACTCCAAGCAAATGGACAGGAGCATCCTGCTTTATGCGCCAATAAATTTTCTCCTCACATCTCATGTTCTGAGTGTTTATACTTTGAAAAAATAATCACCAAACATGCATGATTTCAAGCAGCTAAGAAGCTGTAAGCCTGGGCATTTGAGGTAGGTGATGGAGGAGGTGACAGGGGCCATCAGTTTCAAAGCTGGTAAGAAGCACACTGAAGCCAGGCTCCCCATTGAATGTATACCTCTACCACACTCTTGTCTGTCTGCTGATGCTGAGTCTCACATAGTTTAAGCTAACCTTAAACTTACTCTGTCTTTAAGAAAGTCCCAGGATGGTAAGCATGTGCCCCTATACCTGGCCTTAGTTTATGCTCTTAACACAATTCTGATTTTAGTCTTCTACCATGTGCTTATTTTGTCCTTGAGTTATAAGAGAAAGAAATATGAAGCAGACTGCTATTTTCAGAAGTCTTTAGGAAAAATAATCTCCCTCTAGTTGGTTTGATTATAAAATGACTTTAAAACTCATGTATGGTCCCCAGCTAGTGGTGTTAGAAAGGTGGTTGGATCATGACTTTCTGACCTTATTAATGGACTGATACATTCATAGATTCATAATCTGATGGCATAATTGAGAAGTAGTGGGACTGGGGGTGGGGTCTCTTTGGAGGAAGCCACGGAGGGACATGTTTTTAAAAGTTAAGACTAGCAACTTTTCCCTCTCTATCTCTGCTTCTTGCCTCTCATGAAGGATGCATCTTAACTCCATCCTGTAGTTCAGCCTCTGCCCCACCACACCCTCAAATGTAATAGAGCCAGCTTACTGCAGACTGAAAGTTCTAAAACCATGACCAAAATGCATCTTTTCTCTTTTAAGTTGTCTTCCATGGGTACTTATTCACAACAAAGGAAAGCTAGATGACATACTACTCTATGCTATGGATGAGAGAGAATACCTAGAGCTCCTTCCATCCAACCTAATGAATGACCAGTTAATCTAAATATATTTCTCCAAAGCCTATATTATGTGTGGTGTTGAGATAAACTTTTACATAGTTGTAAACAAAGATTGTTCTCATTTTCTCGTTCTCACAGTCCTATACATTTCCTGGATCTCACAGACTCATACATTTCCTGGATCCCATCCCATGTGGGTGTCTTAATGACTGGAGGAAATCCCAAGAGCTTACAGACTCACGTCAGAAGATGAAGGTCTTCCTCTCCTATCTTTTATATAGACAGCAATCTGGGCACATAGGTGACGTCTTGGTATTTTGAAAGTAAGTTAAATTTGTGCAAGGCGTGATGCCTCATGTTTATAATCCCAGCACTTGAGACTCTGAATTGGGGGGGTGCTGCAAGTTTGAGATTATCCAGGCTAATAAAAAAATCTACCCAGGTGGGGTTATCTCATTATATTCTGTCTGAAACAGAGAAACAAAGAAGAAAAAATGAACTGAACTTGTCAGCTTCCTAGTCTACTATCTCTGTACCTTTAAACTTAAAAGCTTTAAAGGTATTTTTTCCATGTTTTTGTAAATGTATCCTGGGAAGCATGTTAAATTAACCTAACCAGTTTTTCCCGTGTTCACATTTCTCAACATGTCTCATTGCAACTTCTAAGTTATTTATTCCTCTCTTGACTAAGAAGACACTCTTCTTCCCTCCACAGCTATGACTTCTGGTATTGTGCCCACAATGCCTTAACTAATAAAACTATGTTCACTTTTTTTTTTCATTGCAGGAAATGACCCACATACAGTTCGGAGAAGATACACTTATGATTCTAAAGTCTCAAAGAATAATTGTGATATCCATCAATAATTGGCATCTATATACATTATTTTATATTTACATAATAAAATCACATTCAGTAATTTAAAACAATGAGGCAATACTGCAAATGAATCACCAGGATTTTCTCCATAGAAAGCAAAAAGTATAACCAATTGTATTTTATTTTAAGCTTGCATGGTACTTGCGTCTCATGTTCAGGCCTCCTGAAAGTCTCTGGTGAAACTTGTAAGACCTAATACTACGCATCGTGTATTCTGTTGAAATAGTCCCTGCTCATCCAGGGCACACACCAGATGTTAATGCAAGGTGCCTTTTTATCTTTGTTCAATTTTACCTGTTTTTAAAATATTTTCTTGTTTTCCCTGACTTCTTACTCAACTTACCTCAACCAGAAAATATATGCTTAAGAAATGATTCATAAAAGCAGACATTTCTGAAGCTGAAAATAAGTTGCCTCATTTGTGATGGGTTTCTATTTTAACCCTTTTAAAGCAACACAGTGCCATTAGTTGGTTGACCCTGCTCTGCAGACACCAATGCCATCTAGCTCTAGAAATGCTCATCTTCCTTAGAGTAAATGACACATGTTCAGTAACCACGTTCCTCCTTCTTGAGGCTTGCACAGTAACCACATGCCTCCCTTTTGTCCCCACCAATAGGACAGTTCCAAGGACCCCATGCCACGGTCTCACAAAGCATTTCTCCTGGGGTGTGTGGCTCCTATCACTAGGCATGCTCAATATATCAAGAGTTGAATGTTGGATTGTGTTTCAGAATTTACTTCCTTTGAGGCCTGGATACTATTCCATTAGATGTAATATAAGCATGTTGATTTGAATGGAGAAAATGAGGCTGGCCATAGTCCCTCACAGAACCATTTTGATAGGTAAAGAATAAGTGACTTGGGTTGTGCCAGTGTGTATTTGACCTGATGTTCTCTAGAATATCTGTTTCTGTTGTATGGAAGAATGCCAACAAAACTGCTTCTTTAAATTTGTTATTTAGCAACACGATTATGGTAAGTGCTTATGTCTCTAGATAAATTGTGCATTCCTGTTTCTTTCTGTGTATCTTTGTCTCTCCCTCTCCCTCTCCCCCTCTCCCCCTCTCCTTCCTTCCCCTCTCTCTCTCTCTCTCTCTCTCTCTCTCTCTCTGTGTGTGTATGTATGTACACTAATACAGGTACCCTCAGAGTCCAAAAGAGGGTGTCTCTCCCCAGTCTTAGATGGATTTCTTCATGGTCTTTGTAAGCAAAAATACCTTAGACTGTGAAATATTTAAGTACATAAATTAATAACTTACAAGGATTTTAATATAAGAAATTCGGAGATTCTAAACTAAACATGTATTTACCATTGCTGAAATTTAGCTGCCGAATTTTATAAATTTACTGTGCCTATAAAAGTTATATCATTAATTTAAATGAAGTGCATTTTAGAAATGTAGTTGTTTTAATTTTCATTATCATAATTATCATCACGATTTTACATATTTTACCTGGAAAAGTCTTGATGTTCTTAATGTATTGAGGTCAGAATTCTTGAAAACAATTAGGCCTTAAAGTTCACACACACACACACACACACACACACACACACACACACAGCAACTGATCTACTGCAACAGCAGTTGAATGTCAGAATACATCCAGTCAGAATACATTGAGTCTGACATTGCTTTTAAGGAAGGAGCAGATGAGAAATTTCTATGCCAATTTTTTGCCCACACCAAACATTATGAATCAACTGTGTGTTGATCCTTACTTGCTTTAATAATTAGCTGTAGTAAACATACACACACACAGAATTCCATAGCTGCTGCCTCTGGAATAGGATTTCCAGTGAAGCATTTCATAGCTTTACAGTTTTTTGCATGTATTGAATGAAGTCAGCTTTAAGTGGGTCTTTAGTATAAAGAAAGGAGCATCACATAGTGAATCCAAGAAATGGGGGATTGAAATGGGGGCTCTGAGGCTCATGTCTTTGTGAAAAACCAGATTTCTGTGAATTGGGGAAATAGAATAAAGAGAAAACAATGGGTCCATATGGATTTCTAAACTGCAAACAAGCCTGCAATGTATCCAACAGATCAGAGGGCCAAGAACATAGTAGACATTACCAGAGAGGAGCTTTCTTTCCTTCTTTAGTGTTTTTCACATATGACTTAATGATGATATCATTTAAGAGGTACGTTTACTAAACTTGAAGATGTGCAAGAACCCCCAATTACCACTTGCTTTTGCCAAATTCAGTTCTTTGCAGTGGAAGTTTCTACAGTTTTCTACATTGATTTATAACCTTTGAGGGGAAAAAAATCTTAATTCTCCATGGTTTCTGATCACTTAGGCTTTTGTGGACTGGGGTAACACAGCACGCCACATGTTTTCCTAACAAATTGCATTCGGACACTTTCCGACACTTTCATTATTTTAACTCAGGTAATAATTAGTCACTGTCAGACAAAGGACTTAGGTTGTGCAAATCAGAATAAATTTACCTTGCTGTAGCAGCAGTCACAAATGAAGCAATAAATTAGAAATACCAAATTGTTCCGGACTTAAGAGATCACAAATCAAAATCGCTCCTTGAAACCCAGGAAGAGGCAGAAGATGGCCACAATCTCTTTAAGAGCTTAATTTTTCCATATAAACTTTGGCGTTGTATCAGTTTTTGACAGATCCCAGTGATAGTTTTGGCTAGTCACAGGAATACCCTGGTATTCTGTAACCATAGCTTCTGCATTATGTCTCACCGAATAGCCAGCATTTCCTTTTATACATGGACGTTCCTGAAAAACTCATACACACACACACACACACACACACACACACACAGAGAGAGAGAGAGAGAGAGAGAGAGAGAGAGAGAGACAGAGACAGAGACAGAGAGAGACAGAGAGACAGAGAGAGACAGAGAATGACAGAAAGAGGCAGGGGCATCAACAGAGAGACACACTCATTTACACATAGGTGTGCACAGGAGAGAGCCAGGCACACGCACACACATCTTACACATCGTTGTGCATAAAAACATGTCTATATTGTCACATATATATGAAAATATTAAAAATTGAAAATTTTATTTTTACATAAACAGTTCAGTATAAATGTGGTCAAATTGGAAAAACTTGACAAGATGTATAATTAGCCTAACATCTGTTCTCACAGATGGATAATTTGCAAAGAGGTGTCACTGACAGGAGATATGTCTATAAAGACATCAGGATTACCCTATACCATGCATTCTCTTAGTCTGTATTTTATCCAAGGTCAAGAAGTTGGAGACCAAGATACACTAATGAAATTTTCTAACACAAAAGGCCTTAACATAGTGAGTACCATAATATGAACATGTTGGGCTAAGATGCACAATGCATCTGCATACTCGGGAATGTCATTAGTAAAATTACCAGTTTTCCAGAGAGAAGTCGGCATCATACACGAAGAAATATATGATGAATAACACACGTTAAGTAGGTGTGGAAGTAAATGCACTTAACGAGACTGTCACATGAGCACTGGCCAAGAGATATCCAGAATGGTGAGCCCATTTACATGGGTTACCTTCTATAGAACACGTGGAAACAGAATGCTGAGTGGACGGAATCACCAGACTATACGGAGGCATGGTCAAAGGCTTTGTTCCTCAGAGAAGTTGTAAGTCAGTCTGGGCATCTGAGTAAGCTGATGTTCATCACCAGTGGACTGGGTATGTAGTAGAAACCAGTGAGCTGCTCTTAAAATAGGGATAAAGAAGAACCTTTGGCCCCAAACAATGTAACTAAAAATAAACTAGTATGTTCTACTTGGAATGGCATCTCATTTCTCCTTGTTACTTTTACCCACCATATTTTTTTTACAAAAATTTTCAGTTTTCCAGAGACAAGTATGTACCATTGATAAATGACACAAGTATGTATGAAACCTAATGAAGATAAACTAAGACAATTTACTATTGTCCATCCTTAAAAGGATGTAGAGAAATCTCTCATAAGACACTTCAGCGTGATCACATCTTGTCCACCCAAGAACTCCATTCAACAGTGGCAGTGTGTTAGGAGGGGCTTAATGCCATTCTATGGCTATATTGGAAAGCTATGACTACAACTGACCATCTGCTGAAGTGTGCAGTTCATTCATGTTCCAGTGGAGACAACTTCAGGTAGAAACCCTACATCAACACTATTTAATTGTGGTAATACATTTACTGAGAACATCCTTGTGGTTTCCTGCTACTTACAAATTATTTGTCTTATTATGACAAAATACTATAAACTGGTAACACAGGAGTTGTGGAAATATATTTCTTGAAAGTTCTAGAGTCTGCCTTTATGTTAACATGTTTGTTGTCCGGTGGAGGCTCTTGTCCTGGGTGTATGTGTCACCTAACCACTGTACCATGGCATGACAGAAAGGCTGAGGGGACCTTTGGAGTGTCTTTACTGCTACCATGATTATAACCCTTAGTCCAATCATTACCTTTCCCACCCTAACACTATCACTTTGGAGGTTCATGTTTCAACAGGAGATGCAGATGTTTATGCCACGGATGTTTCAAATACAGAAATGTAGGAGTTCACAGAGTTCTGCCTCCTCATGTTTCATATGGGCTTCAGGCACACAGAGAAGGAGACACATAGTAACATTTTAAGTTGCAGTTCTGGCTGGAAACCCTCTAACTGAGTGGTTCTTGTTAGATAGCTTTGGAAGCTGAACAACCCTTTCTTTCACAGGCATTGCCACCGACCATCTGCGTATCAGATATCTTTATATTGTAATTAATAACAATATCAAAATTACAGCTTTGAAATAGCACCATGATAATCTTATGGCAGGAAGTTACCACCACAGGAATTGTAATAAAGGGTCCCAGCATTAAACAGGTTGAGAACCGCTAGTCTAACTGGACACATTTGAGCATTTATTTTTTTTAAGGTTTCTTTATTTATGTGCATGCTGGCGAATTTGAATGAAAGTATATGTACCTTGTGAGTACAGGATCAAAAGGAATCCTGAAGAGGGCATCATATCCCCTGCAATTTGAGTGACAGGTGGTTGTGACATGCCATGTATATGCTGGGAACCAAACCTAGACTTTTTGTTAAAGAAGAAAGCTCTCCTAACTGCTGAGCCATCTATCTAGCCACATATTTGAGCATTTAAAATTGGAAAAGAACTCAGGCATCAGACCCAGAGACATGGCTGGCTCCGAGGTCGCACCTTTAGGCTACTACATGAAAAATATATAAAATCATAAACAGGAATAAAACAACTGTTCAAGTATTTTCCAGCCTATAAGATGAAGAGAAAGAGGAAAACACTGTAATTTTATACCAGAAGAGAGAATTAGGGGAAAAAAGCAAAAAAAGATGATCTATAAGTAAAATAATATATACATATATAGAGAGGGGATAAGAGAGACAGGGAGAGTGACAGACTTGGAGGGCTGAGAAAAGCTCACAGTGACTCAAAGAGGTCTGTGCACAAAGAGGCATTGACAACTAATCTCACCAGGTACAGGATTTAGTTAAAACATTAGTGTGCAAAAATGAAGAATCCTACAAATCGATACAAAGAAATGATGAGCGGGTTACTTGTGTAAAAAGCCACAGGGTTCAGAGTGGGACAGTCCTCTGTAAGGAGCTGACGAAGCACTGGGTAAGTGAAGTTCTGAGTAGATGTGCGCTGGTGACATGACCTACGAGAAATTGCCAAAGCGCTTCACTAGGGTGAAGTTCAGAGGAAGGGCAAGGCCTTCCTCCATTCTAAGAGCTGATGTTGACATGTGTGCAGAAAATGCTCAGTGTAGTTCTTTCCCCCGGATGTTTAAGGACTGGAGACGAATCCCCTTCAGAGACTGCTCCTATGGGGATTAAGTAAGCTGCCTCCTTGGATCTGCTCTATAAACTAAAACCTGTCTCTCTGACCAACTGTATGCAATAACCATGCTGAGCTTCTGAGATGCAGTGGCTTCTCCATGCAACAGCTCAGTCCACCCAATCCCTGCTTTTCTGTGTGTCCTTGTGTTTGTCTAGTCTTCATTCTCTCACGGCCCTAGTCAGGGTTCTAAGACCTAAGCCATGCAAAGATATGCAGTCCTTCTCTGAACTTCTAAACCCTAGATGATAGTGGCTGGAGCAACAGGACCAATTATGCAAAAATTTCCCAAGGCCCAGGTCAAGCAATAATAATAATTCCCCAAGGAAGGTAAAACAGACAACTTCCACGTATTACATACCTCAGAAATACAGTAAGAATTACTTAATTAACTGGTAAGAGGGAGGACCTAAAGCTTGGTTATATACCTTGGAAAACACATTGAACAAGCTTATATATATATATATATATATATATATATATATATATAGAGAGAGAGAGAGAGAGAGAGAGAGAGAGAGAGAGAGAGAGAGAAGAGAGAGAGAGAGAGAGAGAGAGAGAGAGAGAGAGAGAGAGAGAGAGAGAGAGATGGTCTAAAATATATAAAGTTGAAATACGCAGGCTATTAGTGATACATTTTTGCATTTATTTTTCTAATGGCTGTTTCCCACTGTAGCCCAGGCTAGACTGGAGTTCACTGTGTAGATAATTTTGTCCTCAGCCTTTATAAGGCAGCCCTCATTTTTCAGTTCCATGATAGCCAAGACTGTCACCCCTCACGTCTAATTCTTAAATGGGAAGTCTACAGAAGCTGACATCTGCTTCCGTCATAATAACTGAGTTCATCAACTATACCTTATAGTTCTCAATGCTCTTACTAACATTGGCAGACTGTGAGTTGCTCAGAGGACCACTTGGTTTAGTGGGTGATACTGAAACATGCCTTGTGCAGTTAGAACCACGGCAAGATTTTCATGTGTGCAGATCCAGTTTTTCCTCACTCCCATGAAAATCTTTCCTCAAAGCCTTCTCCCCCTGCAGTCAAGTTGGGTGGGTTTCTGTTGGCGTGCCATATTAACAGACACCTCTTGGAGCTTTTGAAAGGACAAAAGTCTTATGAATAAACGATGTCCTGATCCTGGTTGGTTCATCTTTTTTTTTTCATTTAGATACCAGATTCTGGTATCTAAATGTGCCCAATATCCAAATATCGCTGAAGAAACAAATAGTGTTCGATTCTGTTCAATCGCAGACCCATCTTAGCTCTAGCAATGTGCTCTTTGTAGCTCATAGACTGAGGACAGTTACCAGAAATCCATAAGGTAATCAGAGGGCAGTAAAATTCCTGCAAAAGCAGACAGCACTTGAATAGGATGCATCTCTGTGCAGCACATGCTGTCACTGGTAGTCAGACGGGGTGACCCTCTTGGCTGGCAGAGCTTTCACAGAAGGCTTCACGAATAAAGTCAAATTTGAGCCAGAGCTGAAAAGCTGGGAAAGGTTCCCACACAAAGAGATGTGAAGAATGTCTTTTAAGTGAGGAGTTTAAAACTTAAAAGATCTCAGGAGAGAAAAAAAAATTCACATGCCTAGACATGCGTTATAATAAAGTTACAAATATTAGAAAAGCGAAGCTAGGTTCAAAGGCCAAGTGTGGGAGGAGATGAGAAGCCACACCAAAGTGGGTTAGGGACACCCATGGGCCCACAGCAGGCACACAGCTCTCAGCCCTTCTCATCTGCTCACTTTGAAACAGCCTCTCTCTTTCAAAGTATACCAGCCCAGTTTACTCAGACTCCTAGACATACTTCCGGGAAATCCTGGTTGGGAATAATACTCTCGGCTCATGGTATCAATTGACAACTTACACTTCCCTTCATGCCACGTTCTTAAATGGCATCTGGAGATTCCCTAGGCACTTAGTCATTTTTGTTTTTCTTAAGTATTTTATGTTTATTGTTCCTTCCATTTCAGTTTATGTTCACAATTTCCTCCAAAGTCTTGCAAGCAGCCGAGAGTCAACGTGTTTAATCTTGCCTGTGAGTTATTGGTGGAATCCTTTTTTCTAAAACATACTAGCTAAATGTTCAAACTGGAAGGCACCTCTGGCACCTGTGCCAGTATTGTCCAAGTTGTCTTCCTTGAGACCCTTGCTGTTATAAATATTTACACACACACACACACACACGTTTTCCACGAAGTTTCAGATTGGCTCCACCCCTGTGCTCTCCTGTGATCCTCATGATGCCTGGAACCCTTCAAAAGGCAGAACCTTTTCAAAAGCCAGCTGAATGTATAACTCGGGGACAGCCAAATACCTCTTACCTTCTTCTGAGGGGGATTCATTGGAAAAGCTGTAATAATCCACTCACCCTAATTTTGTGGACATTTGCAGATGAGATGAACTTAAGAGAACTCTACTCTCTGCAAGTGGAGGAAGGTCAGTCTCTAAAGAGCTTGTCAGACAAGGATTAAGAACTTAGTTCAAATCCCCAGTACTCGTGTCAAGCCTGATGTGGTGATCCATTCCTGCACTCGTACACTTGAGAAGGGAGGGAAAAGAGGGAAAGGAGATATGAGAATCTCTGGAGCTAGAGGACCAGTTAGCCTGACGTAGGCACTGTAAAACAAGAAAGAGATCTATCTCAAACAAGGTAGGGGTTGAGGATGGTCACTCAAGTTTATCATCTGACCTCTGAGTATGTACTATGGCATGTGTGCATTGGCACTCACATATACAAACCTGTGTTTGCACACAAAATGCATATGAACAACAGACAAACAAAGGCAAACAAGAATTCTGTGCAGCCTTTCCGATTCAACCCAGGATATGGTACGCTTCTCTTTAGGTTTTCCCATTGCATTTGCTCTTTGGAGAATGCTTTCATTTTAAATTATTTACTCAATAAGTTAGCATGATTTGTTTCATAATTACTTCCCTTCTCTAGTGGTCTCTAATTTCCTGTGAGGGCAGAGGCCTGGCCCCTCCTGTATACTGCTCTCGCCGTGCTCAATCCACATCCAGTACATAGAGGGCACTCTATAATGTTGAGTAACCGGCTAACTGATACTATCTCAGCAATGGCTTGTGGATGTTGTCTGTATTATAGTCAGCTGCCCCTTGATTTTACCCAGATACATTCAATTTAGACTGATGCCTTTAGAACAAGCTGATGTGAGAGCCACAAAGTCCAACAGAGGACTCAGTTTTGTGAACTTGCTGATGTAGTTGTATCAGCTATAGGCAGATGTAGCTGGTATGTGTTCAGAGGGGGTGGGGACAGCTACAATATATTTTTATGTGCTCATGATTATTGAGCACATTGAAAGAATGAACAATAGACTCTTAAGATCTCTTGGACTGCCAGCTCCACCTCTCTTGTTAAAGACTCCTAGAAAGTTGAGAAGGATAATTTGTATCACATTCCCCATGAGAGACATCAGCAGTCCCTTAAGGTTCTGGGACAACCTGATTATATACAATTTTGCATATGCATATTACTCCTCTTATTCTTTTATTCTTCTGTCCTCAGAACCACTCCCCTGAGTCTTATTCACCTATTGTCCTGGGGCCCCATAGTCCATTTTTCTTTAGCTGTCTGTAGCCATGATGGTATTTGAGTATCTCAGGAGGACCCATGGCTCCCGTCTCGTGGGAGTATACATCCCAGATCTTCACCGTAGGAACAGTGGGAGAGTAAGCATGGGAGTCTGACTTCTGCAAGTTTTTTGCTTATTTCTGTTAAATCACCCATGGTGATATCTGCTCTAGGCAAGCATGAACTCTTGGGGGGGGGGGGGCAAATGAAGCAATGCAGATCAAAGTAGCGTGCTAATGAAGAAGACTTCCACTTAGCACTTTTTCTGAAGATACTAATCATGGGAGCAACTCCAGAAATGTTTCTCTGTACCCACTCTGATTCAAAAAAACAAAACAAAACAAAACAAAAAAAACCCTCAATACATACCCTTCTCCCTCTTTTCAGATTCCCACAATGCAAGTTAGGAATTATAGAATCGAGAGTCTTGAAACAACTAAATAAGCAGAAACTAAACAATCTGGTTTTGATTCAGAGATTCCCACAAGTAATTTCATGGGCAAATTCTTTCTTTGTAAGTGTGGTTAATGTAGTGAATACTATCATCTGACAGACACTATCCTCCTGCAGAACATGCTCTGGCAAATGTCTCCAATAGCTGAGGTGAGATGTCACATGAGCAATGTGGTTTTCCCATAAGGCTGTGCCAGCTATGATTTGTCTTAAACAAGCCTTTGCCTCTTGAACCAATGTAAGGAGATACACTAGGTCATTGTGTATATTAGAGATGTGTGGGGACAGAGAACTTTCTAGGTAGTAATCAAAGGTAGGCAGGCCATGCTTTGACTGGCAGGAAAGGAATTCCTAGAGTTCCCAACACTAGTACTGAAACCCTTTTCCAGGAATGCACTACAGACTCACACAGTCTTCACATGCTAGGTAAGAGCCTCCCACCCCCACCCCACTGTGACATCCTTTATTGTTATACCCTGACTTTTGGCATGTCTCTCAGATTCCAAGGCTTTGGCTATGTTGCATCTTCTGTGTGGAATGTAGTCAATCTCATTGCTCTTGTTAGTCCCACATTTAACATTACTATAGAGCCATCAGCTCTGCCTCATGAACTTGGGCTTCCCCTGCTCTTGGGTTACATTCTTACTACAGCAAACATGGCTGGAGTTGTAAGGCTGGCACTGAGAGGCAGAGCCAGTGTGGTTTGTTGAGCTCTCCTCATGCTTAGTAGCGATAGCAGCACAGTTCCCTGTAGTAATCAAGCCACCTAGACCCCTATTTGTGACACACAGTTGTGTTGTCTCTGTGCTATCGTATATACCACCCTTAGCCTGACAACTTCATCTAACACCAATTTACCCCTACTAGGGTGAAAATGTCCCATCCAAACTTGTATCTAATTGACCTGCCATCTTAACAGTATTATGAGGTGGATCGTTAAGAGGTCACTGGTCATGAAGGTACCAACTTCAGAATCTTACTAAGGCTATTGCCAAAGTAGTGTGCTGGTTGTCGGGGGAGTGAGCTCTACAAGGGTTGGGGGCGGGAAGGGAATCATATCAGAAGTTAGAGCTTTGAAACAGGAAATGGGCGATGAGAATGTATGTCATTCTGTCTATTACAAACTTATTTAATATGCATCTCAAGCATGGTAGCAGATAGCATGGTAGTTGACACATGTAGGTCAGGTAAAAGCACTCAGTACATTTTGTGGATAAATACATTGACAAACTAACAAACTAATTGCATAAAATTAAGTTCCAGAATCATAGACAGGAGATGAGGATGTCTCTAGGTCACAGTAGGCATCAACAAAATTAATCTACGTGGTACTGAATCACTGAAGAAGCCTGGAGGAGATGGAAATGAGCAGAGACTTGTGTCCCCCAACCCATGCCAAAAGTATGCGATACAAAATGACTTCACTGGAAATTAGAGAGCCTTCATCTTTTTAAAAATGATTTGTTTATTTATTATATATAAGTACAATGTAGCTGTCTTCAGACACACCAGAAGAGGGCATCAGATCTAATTACAGATGGTTGTGAGCCACCATGTGGTTGCTGGGAATTGAACTCAGGATGTCTGGAAGAGCAGTCAGTGCTTTTAACTGCTGAGCCACCACTCCAGCCTGGGTGCCTTGATCTTAAATATCACACTTATCATCTTGTTCTCTATGCATCTAAGAACTACTCTGTGAAATCGTTTTCTTCTCTGTTTTGAGAGATGGAAAGAACATAATAAATAGCAAATGACAGGTAATAGTGTTATAAAATTGTTTTTTCTTTTTTTTCTGAAAGGAAATTTGTATCTGCTATTTATATGTATACACACACACACACACACACATGGTTTCATGTGTGACAGCTGAACAAATGTGTTCAGATGTGAGTGTGTGAGTATGTGAATGAGTGTGCGTGTGCATGCATGTGTGCCCAGAGTTGGTATGGGAAGTTCAGTCACTCTTCACTTTATATAAGGATGGTGTCTTCCTAAACCTGAAGCTCACTAATTCTGGCCAGACCAGTTAGCCAGCTTATCCCAGGGACACCCCCCCACCCCCTGCCCCCCACCCCCCACCTCCCACCCCCTCACCCCGCCCCCGCTGTCCTGATCCCAAGTACTGGTATTAGCTGCAGGCTGTTATGCCTGCCCAGCCTTGACATAGGTTTGAGGTACCTCCTACTGTGGTCCTCCCTTTGAGCAGAAAGTATTTAATCCTCCTCTCCTTCTCTTCAAAATGGAAAACAGAGATCCTCTGACATTGCAAAAACAGGTCTAAAGAATGCCAAATTACCAAATATATTAATCCTGTCTGTATAAATGAGCTTATTGGACTTGAATGGTTCAAAATAAAAAGAAAGCAATTTCTTAGATATCACCAGAGGTGGTGGGATTTTCTCCACAGAACTGAATAAGGTATAATAGTGTTGATATACATACATACATACACACACACACAAACACACACACACACACACACACACGCATACACACACACACACACACACACACACACACACACACACACACAGAGAGTGCCCATATAGCCACACTACCCAGGCAGGTGGGTGGGCAGCCTGCAGAGAGAGAGCAGTGCCCAAAGGCTGTACTGTAAAGGAGTTGCTCATCTCTCAGAAATGATAAGGGTGGTCTGTAGCAATTAAAGAGGCTGGCGTCCATTCGTTATCTCTCTCAATGACTCAAGGAACTGCTGGCTGCTGGCTGCTTTCCTCAGGAAGCCGCCAGCCATATTTGCAAACACAAATGCATATTTACTCTCTGATGAATAATGAAGGTTATTTATTGCATGTGCTTGAAATAATGGTTGATTCTGGAGTGCCGTTCATAAAACCTGCATCAAAAAGTGTGTTATGGCCTGACGTTTTCATTGCAGTTCAAGTAAAATAGTCCTTGGAAATTGTCTTGCTTACCAAATTGCAATCATAAAGGCAGGGGTTCAGGCTGGAGGATCACTTTATATTGTGAACTTCTGGATAATATATAACATAACGAGTTTAATTGAATCATTCAGTTGGGTTTTTGCCCAGAAATGTGGGAATTTAAATGCTGATACAGCTTTAGCTTCCAACAACACCAGTCAGCACTCTTTAGATTGGATGTAAATAATCCTATTTGCAGATCTGCAATATGATAGGAGGATGCTTGTCCGTCAACTTGCTAGCAAAGGTAATTAAATAATGCTATCATGTCTTAATAGAGATGAAAAAAAAAAAAAAAAAAAAACCACAGGCTCCAACATAATTTGTGTTGTGCATTTTTCTTCACCCTCCTAGAAGAAAGACCACTGAATATTTTTAGCGGCTTTTATCTGACTTAGGAAATGAAGAAATAAGACAGAATTTACAGAAAGAAGGGGAGAGGTAAAAGAGGAGGGAAAAGAAAGGAGAAGGGGAGGAAGGGGAGGAGAAGGAGAGGAGAATTGGAAGGAGGGGAGAGGAGGAAAAAGGGAAAGGAAGGGAGGAGAGGGAGGGAAGGGAAGGGAAGGGAAGGAAAGGAAAGGAAAGGAGAGGAGAAGAGGATGGGGAAGAGGAAGAAGAAGAAGAGAGAGAGAGAGAGAATAAGACACACTAGCTCAGAAGTTGCCATAGCAACAGGAGCATCTGTTTCTGACCTGTGTTTGGAGAAGTTTGCCCCAAACACAATCTGACCTGCTTGAGTTGTATGATTCTTCTTTCCTTAGGATTAGAAATCCAAATTTAGTTCAGACTCTACATTTTAAAGTTCATCTTGATTTAAATTCTGAACTTCTCAAGTCTTATTTCCTGAGCTCTGGGGCTTATCATAGCATTCCCAGAAAAATAAATCAGCCTAGCCTTGAGGTCACTTAGAACATTATCATCAAGTTGACACACAACAGGAATGAAATGCAACTCAAAACAAAAAGATGGCTTCAGGTTAGCTTGCTCAGAAAAGAATAGTGCTCATAGATGCCCAGCAAAGGCTCAGCATGCCGGTGAGGCTCAGGAAAGAAGACCCTGGTGGGAAAAGACAGAAAGACAGGAGAGGGCAGTAGGCCACGCCCCCATTCCTCCAAAAACCCTGCTGCCTAGCAGGAGGAACCTGCACTGGGGGCTCTCACTCCTGATTTTACACCACATCAGGAACATTTCCTAATTAGCCCCAGGTGTTTTTTTTTTTTTTTTTTTTTTTTTTTTTTTTTTTACATTACTGAACTCAGTCTTGGGGTCCCAGAGAAACAAGGGCCACCATCTTGGCCTTTTTCTTCGATGGAACATTCATTTTCCCAAGGGAGGTGAGCCACTGTATGGCCTTTAGTTTCCTACCATCTAAGTCCCCTTTCTCTACTCAAAATCACGTCCAGAATGCTGCACCATTCCTGAACCTCTCCCAACAACAACACAAAACTCATCATCGTCCTTTGACTCGGCCCAGTTTCTCCATCTGTTAGCTGTATCTCTTGGTTTCATGCTTAAGGTCATGTTTAGATTGCAGATTTATATTTAATTTTCTATTACCCTTCTGGTTGTTCCTCCAGTGCAATGACCTGGGCTCATAGGATTTACTTCACTTACAGGTCCAGGAATCTGACCTCTTTGTCATCTGATGTTGCCTTTAGCTACCACTCCCCATCTTGGTTTATTTCAGAAGTTTCTCGGAGCTGACCTTTCTCTCTTTTCTTGCACAGCATATTTTCTTCATTGCCTCAGGGATGTTGTTCTTCAGGATGTTGTCCTGATCCCCCTCCAGGAGCAATGTTTGTTGCCTTGGTCTGACCAGTGCCTTCTCTTTACACCCACAGAAGCTTCTCCCCCATCCTCTCCACATCTTCTGCTAGGGGTCAGGACCTACTGTGCCTTTGGTGTGCTTAGGCAGGTAAAAGACTAGGAAAACATCTCAGAGACTATGGAGTACTCGAGGCACGTGTGATGTAGTGTCATCCTAATTGTACCAGCATAGATGATGAAAACTCCACTACAGGCTGGATGTGGCCTCTCAGGGAGTTCTGTAACCTTACTCATAGACGTTCATCTGGGCATAGAAGAGTCGTTCAAATGATGTCAGCCTTTTCAGCTGGTCTTATAGATGTAGAGAGATGGATAGATGAATGATAGAGATGAGATAGATAGAAAAATAGACAGATAGACAGATTAATGGTAGAGATGAGATAGATAAAAAATAGATAGATAGATAGATAGATAGATAGATAGATAAATGATAGAGTTGAGATAGAAAGCTAGATAGATAGATGAATGATAGAGATGAGATAGAAAGATAGATAGATAGATGAATGAAAGAGATGAGATAGAAAGATAGATAGATAGATGAATGATAGAGATGAGATAGAAAGATAGACAGATAGATAGATTGATTGATAGATAGATGAATGATAGAGATGAGATAGATAGATAGATAGATAGATAGATAGATAGATAGATAGATAGATAGGGATGATATAGATAGAGATGATAGGGATAGAGATAGACAGACACAGATAAAGAGACAGAGTGATAGAGAGATAGAGAGACATAGATTTAGATGGATAGATACAATCTCCTAAAGAAACTTGGTAATAAAAATGACCACTTGTGTTAGTCAGCTTTCTACCACTATAAGAAAACATCTGAGGCAAAGCAAGTTAGAAAGACCAATGAGTATTCTTTCTCATGCCTTTGGAGTTCTCAGTCCATGGTCAGCTCTCTTTCCATTTTGTGTCTATACCAAAGCAGGAAGCAACTCCTGGCAAAAGCATGTGTCCAAGAAATGCTAGACACCTCTCATCCAGAAAGTAAAGAAGGAAGGAGGGAGCTGAGGTGTCAACCTCATTTCAAAGTTTTGCTTCCGTGACTTTACTTCCTCCACTAGGGCCCTCCCTCCTAGGAGCCCATCACCTTCCAATGACAGCCCAATGCTTGTAACAAGGTCTTCGATGGATAATGAAACAAACCCAAGTATACCTGTAGGGTCCTGTGTCTGCTGTACCACAGGACACAACCGTTCGGGGAGGCAGAGCGACCCCACGCCATCGCAGGGTGGGTGTTGGGCAGTAAAGAAAGCCCAGGGCACTGCTTCAGGGGTGGGGAAGCACAGTCTGAGGTGCGGGGCAGCCAGAGCTGGCTCAGGAGTCCTCCGATGGTTCTCCAGCGAGCTCTCAGACACCGAGGAGCCTCTTGGGTGCCAGGGAAGAGCTGAGAATGGGGTGGGGACCCGCGGGCTGGATCTAGCCTGGGGCTGAGGGGGAAAAGAGGGGGAACTTTGGTTGGTCCTTCAAGACAGTCTTTGGCTTGACTGCGAGGGGCTTAAACTTGGCTTAGATTTGGTTGTGGTGGCTGCCTTGGCTGGGAGCGCAGAGGCCTTCTGTTGGAGATTAGGTGGTGGCTCTGTAGGTGAAGGTTTTCTCCATGGCTCCCCACAGTGGATTCTGATGAAAAGAGGCAGTCTCGGGTTTTAAGCCTTATGGTCAGGGCAGAAAGTGGATGAGTAAAACCATCTGCCACTTCTCAGGGCGGGCCTGAGAGTAAATACCTTTTGCAGGGAGGAGTGTCTGGAAGGGAAAGTTCATTGGCTAAGCCTCCAGGCCTTTAGGAACCTCATTATAATGGAGATCTGTCTTGAGCCTATAGGACCATAGGTCACGTCTTCTATCTGTGGAGGGGCTTGGGACATTGCCCTTATGTGACTGATGGCCACAAATCTATGGGGTCTGTGGCTAGTGACAGGGGCCTGGTGAACAAGAACAGGTGAAGTGCCTACTGCCCCTTCTAGGTCTGTGGGGTTTCGAGCCTTAGCTCAACCAGGAAGCAGGTTACGTTTCACTACTACCTCCGAGTCTTTACAACTTCCTCTTCTGCCTGTCTTGGTCAGGACTCTGGTTGAGCAGAAACTATGGCTTCCCAGCAGGCAGTACCGGTTTTCAAACTTGTCAACGGATGATGTAATCTAAGGGTCCTATAGTATCTAACAACTTTGCCAGCTCCTTAGTCACTTGATGTGATCGGAAAAGAACTTTTCAGAAGCACAGAGAAAACATGATCCAGGGAGGAAAAACTTATCCTCAGGCTCCGAGAAGATCAGACTGAAATGGTATAACTTTGCAAAAGACTCGAAAATTGAACCAGCGGTCTCTGTCAAAGAGGCCTCTAGAATCACTTCTAACTTTCAAATATAAGAACAATTGCCCCAAGTCTACTTTATAGATCACTGCAAATACAGCAGGTCCCACATTTGGTTTTCCTAAGTTGCATACCAAGTTTTCTTTAATTATAGTCGCGTTTGGGCTTCTATGAAAGTTTCGTATTTGAATTTATGGAACCGTTATATTGAAATGGAATTGTGTTACACCTTTAAGCCTCAAGTGGATACTAATAGTTTATTAAATACAGCTGCCACCAGGCAATAAAATCTCCAAGGAGCCAAGCAAAGAGTGTGGTGCTTTTATATCTGTTTCTTCTCCTGGTGGCCATCTGCTAGCAATCCTTACGCGCTGTCTACTCTTCGATGTTCCCCGCCATAGGCTAGAGTTAGCCTAGAGCACTGACCAGCACCTGCAGAATTTCAAAACACTCCGCACTGGGTGTCACAAAGCAAAACCCCTGAGCTCTGCTTTCAAGCACAAGTGCACTTACAGTTGGCTTAATTGGATGGACAGAAAGCTGCTGCAGAAGCCAAGGAAGCTGATTTCGCCGTTCAAGTTGGGGAAATAAGGACAGACTCTTTGAGGACAGACACTCTGAAGCTGTGATTAGCTTTAAGGTCAATCCATTTGGAATGCATGCAGTTTGTCATCAGGGCCAAGCATCTCCTCTCCCGAGGGCCATGTCTGAAAGGTTTACATTATGAAAAATTAGGGCTGTATAAACTGTGCTTCATCTCCCTCTCCAGTGGGATGGTGCCTTCCCTCGAACACAGTGGTCTCAATGATAGCCCCCATTGTATGCCATGCACGCCAATAAATACCGAACATGAGTGTGAATCAATATTGTGTTAGTATTGGGATTAAGCGAGCTATTTTCTCCTCCTTTTCCCCCTTCCAGGGAGATGAATATGAGTAAATAAAATGAGTGTTTGTCTGAAACTGTGTTGGGGGATTAGGCTTTGTGTTCTCCTTCTGAGGAACAGCATGCCAACTGGCAGGCCTTGGCTGGCTACCTGGGTCGCATAGAGAAAGAGCTGCTCAGCCTTGCATCCTCTGAGGCCTGCTGCTTTGAAGGACACAGGGAGGCGGGCCTCTTCTCACCCAGAAATACCAGGTGCGTTTTCTGCAGCAGGGAAAGGTTATGCTTCATATGACTTCGCTTTCTCTCTGCAAATTAAGGGACAATTTATGAGTGTCTAGACAGGAATTAATCGGAATAATATTGGCTGCTTTTGACCCGAGAGTGCTATTACAATAAAGTATATACAACACAAATATAGGACAAAAATCATTTATATAGCCTATTATCATGCCAGCAAGCCGGAGAGAGCTTACAATAATAAAATGATTTACAAAAGAAAACACTAACAAAAACATATCTCAAATGACGGATGGCTTTGGAAAGCAAACTTAATCTGTTCCTGAAGTTAGAGTTAAGAGAGTCTGTGTGAGTCCTTCCAAGATAAGGCGATTCTAAATGATGGGGGGACCATAAAGTAGATTAGTGGCAAAGGACCCTCAGATCCAGGACAAAAAGAGTTTCTACAATTTATATGAAGTCGGAATGTAAAAAAAAAAAAAAAAAAAAAAAAAAAAATCTCTTCAAATGCCAGCAAAGGCTAAACCTGGAGAATATGTCACTATCTAAATGTGCTCTATACTTGTCTAGTGGTAACAGAAACGATCTGCAAAACCAGGCAAGGATATGGTTATCATTTTCAATGAAAATTATAAAGGGAAGAATTTTCCAAATGAATCAAATAACTTTTTTTGTTTGTTTCTACAAATATCTCTCTAGAACTATTTTCAGAGATGTCTTTTTTAATTCGCTGGGTGAAGGTATAAAGCATTTAAAGAGGTAAATGATTGGTAAAGGTAGTTTTTAAATCATTTTAGTTGTGATACCTCATAGAATTTTATTGTTTGTGTGTTGTCTGTATTTAAGAAACTTTTCTGGCAATTGCAAACACTGTTGGTTAAAGATTTATTTGGTTATTACATTCAAGTGTTTGCCACAGAAAGAATCTAAGGTGATATGTATTTTATGGTTTTAAATTGTATTTCCTATTTATTGGTTAATTAAGTAACACAATGTAGAAAATACACACAAGTATTAACACATTAACAAGACTTACACATTGTTTCCATGTTCAGAAGCAATCTGTTAATATCCTGATATATTATTTTTTCCATAATGATAATTTTTCCTAAATTAACTAGAAAACGAATTTTGAAGAACAAAAACAAAACAAATTAAAAGGAAACAAAACAAAACAAAAAAAAAAGCACTACTGATTTTTGTTTAAAAATCAAATTGAACTCCACACTACTTAAAGTACAGGTAAGAATTATAGTTACTTTAGAGTAATTTAGTTTTTCCCAATAAAATTATCAATCATTTTGATTATTGCAAAACATTTTAATTGGATTGTCTTGGGTTTTGTTTGGGAAAGAAAATAAATCTATATGTTAAAAATACCCAACTTCGATATAAGTGTGTATAAATATGTTTATGCAAAATTATCTACCAGAATAATATTTTATTTACCCATTTTTTACACACACACACATACACACACACACACACACATACACACACATAGAGACATATTCATTCATGAATACATGAAGGTATACATTACATATAGGTACACATTTTATATTCTTCCTAATTTTTTTTTGGTAAGACTATTCATGTTTCTACTTTTCTACACATATCTGCCTTGCCAGGAAAGAAAAAACAGGTCACAGCCAGGAGATTACAGTTCTGATTTTGCTCCAGGAGCCTGGACCTTCGTGAGTTTAATCAGCTGAGCCCATGGCTGGAGAGCTGGCTGGCCTCCTTAGCTCACACCACGGAGCCAGCTCTCTGAGCCCGGGTAGTGACTCTCTGTGCTTTATTCTGTTATGGATGGTTTCAACTGGTTCAGTTGTGAATCGCTAATCCTGAAGGTAAAGGAACAAGGTCAAAATCTTCAGGAAGAAGAAAAATATAGAGCAAATAGAATGTGAGCACTGTTAGACTAAAAGGTTTACTTCAGACTTCTATCAGTAATTCGTAGTTTCTTTGCCCTTTAAGCCCATGAATTCATACTTAAGAACAGGGGTGAATCTCCATGCAATAACCCACAACAGTAACTTCTGTATCTCACTCCCATGGCATTCACGGTGTACCTAGGAAAGCCTCTTGCCTTCCTTTATAGTATACAGCGTTTTGAATGCAGCGTTCTTGCGTTGCTTACTTGCTCGTTTGTTTACATGTTTTGCTATTCCGTTCCTTTAATGTTTGGGTTAAAACCTGCTTTAAACTCAACTTTTGATTCCAAACATACTTCATTCAGGCTGGCTCTTGCACGGCCCTAGGAAATCAACCTAGTGTTGTCTCCTTAAAGAATATCTAAGCCACCATGATGAGCCATGCCAGGTATACACCCAAAGGCCAATATGGACTTCCTTTCTTGCTGTTATTCTAATGCAGTGACAAGATCAACCCCAAGTCCCCAGTAACAGTCTGACTCCACTACAGTTGTCTTGATGAATTTCCCAGTGTCACTCACAGACAGAGGTAGAAAACAACCCAAGGGAAAAGCAGTTACATCACATCTTGAAAATATTTTGCCTGTCAGTAAAAAGAACAGGTACCTTACTGTTTGTCCTCCACTTCCTGCCATGCATGAACTTGGGGATGTCTGAGGTGGTTGGATCTCTAGAAGGTATGTTACGCATAACAGACAATACTAAAAAAGGCTGAGTAGAATGTTAAGTCTCCGGGACACGGGAGAGATACTTGGCTAACAGAAGCATCGTCTACCTCTGCATGGATGATAAATCTCTGCTACTTTAGCTCCTGTTTTCTTGATATTCTATTGCTTTTCATTGTTCTTACTGCACAGGTATGAGACTCCTGTTTATATTCTCCGAGTTACTGTCACTGCTGGATAAGAATTCTGCCATAGGTACACCTAGAGACTATGGACGGAGACAGAAATGTGGTCTCTTTTGTATGTATTTACACAAGGTGACTACATTCCCAGCAAAAAGAAGTAAGGGGAATTTAATTATGCCTAGATGGTTCCTGGGCCAGCTGAGAGGCTGAATTTATGTGGCTATAACTTTGCTTCTGATATATTTAAAAATAATACTAATTATAATAGCAATAAATGCTACCAGTTATTGTACTTTTGCTCTCAGAAGACTTGTTCTTGTGTCCTGACCTTGGATTACTTGAGGCTGTTCTTCAGATAACCTTTAGAAATAGAGCTGCTTATCTCTAACAGACCAAGGGTGAGCTTTGCAAGAAGGAGGTTCAGTTCCTGTGCACACACTCATACATGCTCAGTCCACTGTCACTATAATGAAATCCCCTTGGATAGGTGTTTTAGGAAAAAGGAATTCTCTTAGCTCACAATTACGGATGTGGAAGGGCCTGATCTGGCATCAGCTCCTGTCCCATTTTAATGGCATCACACTGGCATGTGGGAGGTTGGGAGATTAGGTGCTGGGGTGGGAGTCTAAGAAGCTCCATATTCCACATTCTTTAATTACCACATGCTGGTGAGAGCTCACCGGGTGCTACATTAGTTCCTTTCCAGGGCTGCACTTCCATGATTATCACCACCCTCTATTAGATGCCTACTTCCACACTAAGACCTAGGTTTCAACACCTGGACCTTGGGGGCATATTCTTGAATTGTAACTTGTTTGTACAGTTCCTAGCTTCTATCTTTCTATCTATCTATCTATCTATCTATCTATCTATCTATCTATCTATCTATCTATGTTTGCCACCCTTCTTGTCAGCCTCAGTAATTCTTATGTTCCCACAAGTCAGAACCACACCACCACTTCCATGGAAAAGCCCTCAGCTTTTTATAACCACATGAGGTGACAATGGCACAGCCTGCATGTTTCCCTTTGACATTCTTTGACATGGTTACGTCATTTAACTGCTTGTAATTATCCACATCTTCCTCATCTGTATGTGTGTGTGAGACACTGTGACTGTGAAGTATCCACTCTAGTGCCTCCAGTTACCTGTGTATCCTTCCATAGGCATCGGGGCTATGATTATGGATTTAGTCAACAGAAGCCAAGTGTTATTCTGATACATCACTCATAACATGGTGCCTATGGTCAGCCTAACTTGCTTCTTGTGACTTACATAACTCACTGGTCATTTCTACCTGCTTTACCATACTAATACTGTAAGGCTACATCCTAATATTATAAGGCTTCTATAGAATCACTCTTCCGGCTTTCTCTCCTTTACCCATAGACTAACCCCCTTGTGAGTTGTAGCTAGCCCAGGGCCACTTGACTGCCAGCCCTACTCACCTGGTTTCCTCCCATGCACCAGTGGTCATGCACATGTTTTTTACCAATTCTAGGCAAACCTAGTCTTCTATGTGCACTTTCTTCCTTGACCTCTCGGACCCCTCTTTCCTCATTCTTGTGGGCTGCTTTAACACAGACCCAGAACTGGTCGGCCAGGTTTGACAGCATACTCCGGAGTTTTTCTGTAGAGAATTTCACTGAAGAATGACTTGCTGAGCAGCAAACCACAAAACAACAGAAGATGCATCGAACTGTTGAGGTAGAACTACCCATCTCCGTAGATTTTCATCTCCCTTTTAGGTACCCCATGAGAGATGTGAATGATCATTTTATCAGACCCATAAAATTTGCTTTACTACTACTACTACTACTACTACTACTACTACTACTACTACTACTACTACTACTACTACTACTATTCCATGCCATTCCATCTATATATTAATAAGTGTATGTAAGTCTTTTAATTTTAATTATACTAAGGAAAAACAACTTAGTAACAACAACAGCAAAACCCCACAGTGTCCTGGAAGAGCTTATCATGTATTTCAGTGCCAATATATACTACATATCGAGAGCTGTTGCTCACCTTTCCAAGTAGCCACTTAAAGTATAGTGTGTGTGCCAAAACAAACAAACACACAAACAAAATCAAAATAACATATCACTTTATCCAGCATTGCAATACATAAGCATAGGTGATAATAAATATTGGTATTTTCTTCTCTGATGTTCTCATTGCCTGTTTGTTGTCTCTCTGTTTCTGCCACATTCCGGAGCAAGGCAGCCACATTCTTTGAATATTTAGATTAAAACTGCTAGAAAATAAAACAGAGAGGCAAGGTCCATAATTTTTTTACCTACTAATAACAGGTCTGTTATTAATTAATTAATTGATTGATTAATTAATTAATTAATTTACTTTTAGTCTTTCTTACTGCACTGGTGGTGAGCATACTCATATTTGAACCTGACAATATGACCATAGTGAAGGAGATGAAGCCATGAGATGGTGACATCTTACACTCAAGTATGCCATGAGGATACTCAGAGCAAATGGGACTCCAGGTGTGAGGGAAAGCTAGAGTGGGGAGGACGATTGCCTCCTGAGGAAATGAAAGAAGGAAGGGCAGGACTTGCTCACAGGGAAGGGATTACAGTCTTCCTGGGCACAGTGACTGAACTTGGTGGCCTCTGCCCAGACTGAAGACATTGAGTGAGACACCAAACTTCCATCTACATGTGTGGGGACTCTCTTTTCTTGAATTTCTTCACTGACACCCCCGATAGCATCTATAGGACTGTTTGAACAGAGAAAACTGGGTTACATTGATGAAACATGTATAGTTACATGTAAAAAAAAACTTCATTATTCATCACAGAGATCTGTCTGGATATCTTATACATAAGACATATTAAGCAATGTTACCAGCTCCATCCTGGGCTAAACACACCTTACTCTAGCTATAAAACAAAGTACTCAGCAAGAACACCAGCTTCCTCTAGAGAGCTCTTTCAGAACACAAACTAGACAGACACATTTTAGTCTCAAAGTGTCTTTCAGAACAGCATGATGGTCCAAGTCCATTTTTAGAGATCTCAAGTTGATATAAACACACTGATATTTGTGTTCTCAACCCAGCATATGGAGAATGTCAAGAGTTGGCTGTTTACCAAATAAATAATTCAAGACGATGGACAAAAAAAATCAGAAAAGATGTCTCAAAATAGGCAAAGCTATTAGCTAAATCTGATCTGAGTATGAGGCAAACAGCAGTGGGTGAATTGAAGGAATTTGAGAAAAATTCAGAATCAGTTGTGTGTATTCGAAAGGCAAAGAGAATTAGGAATATGTGTGTGTTCGTGAATTTTAATGTATAGAAACTAATGTATCACCCATTCCGTTTGCTCGTACCCTCCTGCTGTGTAGCCGTCTGACAAGCTGTTTAGAGATATGGAAGTGACCCCTACTTCAGTATAGTTCAGTCATCAGGAAGTGAAGTAAGGATCAGAATTCAGGCATAAGTGACAGAACTGTATGGAAGGAGAAAGAATACGTGGAGTCATCAAGAATAGTGGAATAAGGTTAGTGGGTCAGAGCAAGGCAGCAATCTTAAAGTAGTCAGCACTGCCATCCTTTATCAGCTCAGTTCATGAGGAAAGCACAAAGATTTGTCATCCAGGATTCTGAACGCATCAACACTTAGGTTTTCAAAGAATTCACTGACAGAGAGGTACTTACTAATTAGACAAACAGATGCTCAATGACAATATGAGAAACACTGACGAAGAGTACAGTCACAGTACAATTTGTCACATGCTCAGGGCTTATCTATTAGCAGTCATTAACATTTACTTCCATGTGAGTATTATTTGCCAGGTAACATTCTGACTAGTCATCTCTTTTGTCTTCCCAATCTTCTTAGAGCTGAAAGCTGTATTACTGACTACCAAAGCTGAAGAAATGAATATACAGACACTTGGTGTGACAGCTTTTCCTGGTTGCCAACTTGACTACATCTGGAATGAACTACAATCCAGAAATGAAGGGCACACTTGTGACCCCAATCTTGACGTTCAAAGATTCAGACTTCTGACCTAGATTTAGAAAAGGAGATCTTGAGGCATGTGGGAATAAAAAACTTGGGTCCAGACAAGGGAGTATATGCCTTTAATCCCAGGAGACTGAGGTAAGCCAATCTCTGAGTTCAGGGTCACCCTAGGACAAAGCAGCTTCAAATCCAGGCCTGCTGGTATACAACTTTAATCAGGGCCATACCTTCTGCTGGAGAAATACATATGTAAGGACATTGGAAGAAGGAAGACTAACTCTTCTTTGTCTGCTTGCAATTACTTGCCAGCATGTCTGTTGGAACGTACTTCTTCAGGATTCCAGCTTAAACAGAGTATGAGCTGAAACAACCAGCCTCATGGGACTGAGAAACTACTAGGTTGTTAGACTTCCCGTTCACAGCTGCATATTGTTGGGTTAATTGGACTACAGGGCGTAAGTCATTACAAGAAATTCCCTTAATATATAGAGACATTCCATAAGCTCTGTGACTCTGGAGGACCCTGATTAATATATACTTTGATAGTAAGAAGGGTCAGGTAAGAACCCAGAGTATGAGTCTGTGGTTGGGAGAGGTTTCTCTACAGCTCTACAAAACTTTTTGATATATGTGTATAATATCTATGTACAAATGCTGAATAAATTGCTATATTCTGGATGAGCTATTATTTCTTTTATATGTAGTAAACCCATAAATAGTGTCTATTTACTTGGAAAGTACCTCTTTCTCTCTTGACCACACTCATGCTATATTTCTCAGAACACCACAAAAAGATCATGCATCTGATTTTAAGTAATATAACTCTTTGAATTCTTGAAAGAATCCCAGAGGCTTGGAATGGCATGCATGCTTTAAGACAATTAAAGGAAGGCTGGCCTGTTGTTTAGTCTTCCAGTTGATCTTAACTTGAAGTTAGAAGGAAAACACATCATTCAAACTCATGTTGTGCAAACTTATGTCTTTCTGTTCCTGGTCTCTCTGTTCCTCATACATTGGATGGAGGACCCCATGGTCTTTCCTTTCTCTCCAGGGAATCTGGAAAACATTTTGTTTCCAACACTGCTCCTGGGCTGGCAGCACCTGTGTTTTGTCTCTTTAGGCATGTGTCCACGTGTTCAGAAAATGTCTCTTGAAGAACTAGAGTAAACTTGGCGACTCCAGGACAAAACATAACTTTAGCAGATAACCACATTAATTCCCTAACCAAATCTAGATCCCCTTCAGAGCGAAGAGGAAGGTTGACGAGCATTTTTCTAGAACAGGCCTAAGCTTGTCAAGGGAAGAGGGAATGAAGGGTTTGGTGGAGCACGTGTCCTCGTTAGAGCAGAGAAACACAGGCATCTTTAGGAAAACACAATAATGGGATGGGTTGTTGAAAGCACGGGACATGGTCTAAACCTGAATAGAAACGTATGTGAGAGGCTGGGAGGGTTTTACAGATGATGGTGGCCAGATTACAGGGGACAGACTTGGAGAGCAGGGCTAGATATGAGGGGCCTGCTGAGGATAAAAACCAACTCAACTAGATTCTCGTAGAGGACCAGAGAATGTGGAGAATGAGGGCAGATCCCTTCAATTTATCTACAAAGGCTGGATGCTGATGTGATTCCCTAGGAACTAGCACAGGTGAGACTCCAGGTGAGACTCCAGGTGAGAACGTCTCAGATCTCATACAAGTGGCATCACTTTATGAAGCCTCCATCGGATTCCAGGCTTCACACTCTCCTCCTGTGGTCTCCTGCTCCCATAATCCTCATCATGCCCACTGTTGTATTTTTCTTTACCACATAAACCATACATCACACTTAAGCACATTCACACACACACACACACACACACACACACACACACACACTCACACAATTAATCAGTAGTTATCTAAAATACCAGTGTGACTGTGTCAGAAATTTCATGTGTTCGTGTAGTGCTATCCCATGTAAAAGCAAGTTTGTGGGTTACTTACAGATTAAGAATTGGCTAAGGTCGGGGAGGAGCTTATACATCAGCCTATGGCTGCCCATTACTACCAACTACTACTGGTGACCCATGCTGTATGAGTAAGAACAGCTGCTATACTCACGGACAACACGGTGATCCAATCTGTTATTTTATTTAATTTATTTAACATTTAAATTAGCCAGTCTCCCTTCCTATGTGCTAGCCTAGGAGCCTCAGCATACTTAAATTGGCTATGAAGCCTCCTGAAGTTTACCCTGCAAAGGAAGGTGTTACCCTTCAGGGTAAGCAACTGCTGCTTGTCTGCCTATCCTCCAAACGCCTGGACCCTGGTTTTACAAATAGAAAGCCTCTCTCCATTCTCCACCTCAGAAGCAGCACTGCCTTGTCTGGACCAAAATCGTCCCACTGGAATCAATATTGCTACGTTCTCTACCATCAAATCATCCGAGAGTGTGGCCAAGCCACGGCACCATTTGGGAACTCGCTTGAAAAGGCACAAACCCCTTTCAGCTGCTTGTCATGTTATCTTTCCCTTAAATGGCAACCTGTTGACCCAAAAAGGCACATTAAGTCTCCAAAAGGTGCTTTGCTAAGAAATGAGGGAGGTCCGTTGGATTATGAGACTCTGAATTATAAAATAATCCTTGCTTCAAACTCCCCAGTAAAAACACTGTGCATTGAGGTAAACCGAAGCAGGGAGTCCAGAGACTCAGCATCTTAAGTTCCATAAAGAAGAAATGGGACCGGATTCCCTGTGTTCCTTTTTCTATCACACAGTGTCATCTTCCCCAAAGACTTCACTGGCCGCTCCATCCTGCCAAGAGCGCTCAGAGAGGACACTGTCCTTGTCTCTCCGTCCAGAGAATCGCGGTCCCGTGAGAAAGCACGTTCTATTGCTTGGCTGTGGGAAACACAGCTGAGGAGCACTCTTCCCAAATCTCTGCAGATGGGATAACTGGAAGCCACACTCACGCGCTTCCTTGTTTAGATTCTGCTCTATAAAAATATCGGAAACCCAAAACAAGTCAAAATCACGTGGCCACTGAGTTAATGTCAACACAACCATTCAATAGAGAAGAATTACTGGATTTATTTTCACGGCTGAGAAAGATAGAGGTAGGTACAGTCTATCCTTGCTGCCAATTTATGATCTTTAAAAACATTTTTTAAATTGACTGGTCCTTAAATATATCCCACCTCATCTTGTTCGAGCCAAGTTTTACAGATGCTATCTTAAAAATCAATTCAAAGAGCAGCCATAAACTCAAAAGCTTCTCCCTCGAAGTGTATATGGCAGACTGCAATTTTGTTTAATTTTAATTGACAGAGATGTCAGCCTAAGAGAATATTTTAGAATATTAGTGGGAACAGTAAACTTATGCCTTGACATTTTTATGGTATAATGGTATAATTCCCTGGAAAAAAAAAACCTTCACTGTCAGGATTTACACTAAAGCAATGCATGTGGTTCATTTCTTCTCCACTTAGTAAAGGAATGAGAAATGTATTGCTAATTACACAATTACTTTATTATCTGAAGCTGTAACTGAAGTCTTTTCTGGATTTTCCAGCAAAATTGAGGTTCTCCCAAAACAATTAATTCTAGTAAATGGGCTGGAGTAGAAAAATTGATTCCAGATGAAAGAAAAAAAAAAAAAAGAGTCCTTCTTTTCTTTCTTGCCTGGGAGACCCAGGCCCAGGAGCCACAGAAACTACCTATGCAGATTTTCAGGATTAAAAACACAATGACATTTACCAGCTATTCAGCAAGAGGTATGCAAAGACAGAAGGTTAATTTCTTCTCTTTGGAGAGAAACACAGGCAACAAAATCTAGCTATATGCTCAATAGCAGGATTCTTTCAGGCCTGTGTGTGTGTGAACTTTTATTGCACTTCATACATACTTCATTCTTAAAACTCACTACATCTTGTGGAGTGTGTTATCCATGCCTCTCACCCCTAGTGTACACTAAGTTGTCTTATGCTGTATTCTTGATGTCTTGCACAAGTCTCAGCACATAAAAGATGCTCAAGAAAAAAGGTGTTAATGTGAAGTGGTAACAATGTAGTGTAAACTAGGCATAGCATTTCTGGTATTTTAGGAAAAACAATACTAAAGCTTATATGGGTTTATTTTGTTCTGTTTAGTTTTTGTTTTCAAGCTCTCTATAACCAGGGGAAACTTCTGGCTCTCAACTATATCATGGTAGAGTATGAGTCATTCTTTATCAACTCTTTATGATTTTAAGTCCAAATATAATAACAAATAGAATCAATAAAAATACCAGGATCATTGCAAGACACCTTCAGGGTGTCACAACAGGAGAACCCCAAAGTGGTAAACTTTACCACTTAATATATTCCATAGATTTAAATCAACTTCATAAAACCTTCATTGTTAAAGAGGGTATGGATAAGGGGATGATGGTGTGGTATGTGTGGGCAGGAAGACAGATCTTCAACATCAAATAGACTGCACATTCATAAGACACATGCAGAGCTGCACATAATAAATTTATAAGAAATAGGGATTGACATAATCAATAGTAAATGCCTAGTGCTCGCTTCAGTATAACCGGATAGGTAAAAAGCAAAGGGGAAAAGATCAGTGATGAAAAAAGGTGAACATTGGATGTGGTTAAGGATGAATAGACATCTAGGAGGGTGCAGAGAATAGAGAGAAATTTAGAGTGCAAACGCTGTGTGCCCCTGCAGAACTTAGGGAGACACATGGCTTGCTTGGAGAATGGAAAAGACTTTGGTAGTCATTGAACATCAGGCTGGCCTATCAGAATGGCTGGTCTAGTTTTAAATGACATGTTGACTTCCCCTCATAACTGGCTGTACATGCCACATTCTCTCATGAAAACATCAGTACCAAAAATTAATGGCTTCTTTTCTTCCCATTTAGAACTGCCCATCACTAAAGACTTAGTACTTCTCTACCAGGAGAAACATGGGGATGTAGCACAGTAACTAAGAGTTTGTAAACCAATGTCCAGTGTTTTTTACTTCCATGTATTTAAGCAAGATCAGAGTGTCCATTGTCTCTCTCTAGTGAACAGACTGAGAAAACCAGAACAAATCAGAACTCTAACAAAATAGAGTTCTGATTTGTTCTGGTTTTGTAAGGAATTAACTGGTCCTTACCTCTAAGGAGTTTTGCAGTCCTGAAAGTTGCAAACATGCTACAAGTGCTATTTTTTCTCTCAGAGATTCATCGTGCACATTCACAGATAAAAGTCTCCAAGCATCCAGCAATGGAAAGAACAGTTTGTTTATATTTTATCCTAAAATCTCAGAGATTGTGTTTATCATGAAATCTCTGGGGTGAGTGAGTGTGTGTGTGTGTGTGTGTGTGTGTGTGTGTGTGTGTGTATCCCAAATAGTACTTCAGATCATCCTACGGTCTGCTGGACTGCACATTCTACCATTTCAAATATCTCTGCATGAATATTTCCCTATATTAAATGAAAGGGAAAACACGTGCCTCATGCTGGTTGTTCCAAAATGCTGTCAGCTGTAGATGGCAAACCTCCTTGCTTCTCCCTGAGGTCTTCAGCTCCGTACAGTCTGGTCTGCGTGTGGGCTTGCTGATGTACATGATGCAAATGCATTTTGTTAGTAGGTGTTGGGTGCTAAACAGTGGAACACAAGGAAGAGGGAAGAAGGTGAAGGTTGCCTTTATGGTGCCAAAGTTATAGGAGAACGAAGTGCATGTAGAATCTGGCTAGGACCTTGTGTCCAATGACATTGGAATGGCAGGAGTGCTGACAATAAGAAGGAGCTGTTCATGGAAAGAGAAGTAAGGTAGCCAGTGCTCAAGGAGCACTGAGTCTTACTCTTTTATAAAACTCGCCCTAAGAGACAACCTAGAACCTGACAAAAAAACTACCTTAATTACATCAGAGAACAATATGCCCCTTTCAAAAAAATTTTTTTTCAATATACTAGACTTTTCAAAAACCTCACCGATTCTCAACCCTGCCATACTAGGGACCAGTCGCCCCATGATCATCCCCTTGGGAGTCCTACTGATACCATGGGGGAGCCACAGAGTTTGATAGTAAAACTTTCTCAGGGGAACGAAGCGATTATTGACAAGCCAATGAGAGGTAGAAGAGACTTTGTTTGTAATCGTAGAAAACAGTCACGTGGGTTTTTTCATTTTGCTTTTTGTTGTTGTTGTTGTTGTTTTGTTTTGTTTTTTTTTTTTTTCTAATCTCAACTTTACACAATGCAACTCCGTGAAATTCAAAATTGGAAGGCATTTCAAAATCCTTGCCCAAGATTGAGATGAGCTTTCTGTCTCTACATTTCCTGTCCGGACTTCCTGTCCACCATCAGTAGATACCCAATTGTTCTTCTCATCAGGAGATAAGTGGTTTGAGTGAGGAAGTCAAGGGCCATGGAAGGGAAACCTATGGTGGTACAGCCAATGCTCTGGGAGCTGGGAGCCTGCAAATTTTAGGTCAGCTAAATCGGGACACAAAACTCCAGCTGCTAAGCCACACAGGCCCACAGAGAGTTTTCCTGGTTCAATTGTTTCCCGGCTTTCAATCTGTGGGAGAGAGACTTCCATGAGGGAACCTTCTTCTTCTCCAATTACTGTCTTTTCCGTAGCAGGGCAGAAAATGTTTTACTAGGCAACATTGCTCAGGATCTGTAATAAGTGAGATCAATCCCCAATTATTTCGAAGGATGCTTCCTAGTAAAAAATATTGCATAGTAAAAAGAACTGTGATGCACTGACTGCTTAATCTGGGATTCTCAAAGGCGGACTCAAAACTGGTTCACCCTTAGTCTGTATCATCTGTCTGCTCTCAGGCACATAAGCTGTGTGTACCACAGGGGTGCTTTCTGTGGGAGGAAATTCTAGGTTGTCACTGGAATAAACCTTCTAGATTTCACATATCTCAGGGTGTAAGGTCATTTTTATTAAGGCCATTATTAATATTGTCTTATGTTTACCCCCTGGACTCATCTGAGTTCAGTATTTTTAACTGCTTGGTATCACCTTTATTAAAATAAGCATCTCTTTGAAAGTTTGGGGGAAAAATGGGACAGTAGTACTGTGTTCTGTTTTGGTTTTCTGTTTGTTTGTTTTTTTGTTGTTGTTGTTGTTGCTTTGGTTTTTTTTTTTTTTTTTTTTTTTGTTCCTTTTTTCTTTTTTTGCTTTTGTTTTGTTTTCTGTTTATTTAGGTTTTTTTGCTTTTGTTTTGGTGTTTGTTCGTTTCTGTCTTAAGTTAGATTGATCTTTCTGCCAACGGCAGGATGCCCACACTCTGGCTCTCAGTTTGCCCCTCTGCCCCTTGCTAATAGCAGTCAGCCTTGTTTGACTTGGAACTTGGCAAAACTCTCCAACATTTTTGCTGCTCTGTATTTCAGCCATGACTTTTGTCATATTCTGAAGAGTCACTTGCACCTGGCCAACTACTACCCTTGCCAAGCTCTAGCCCATTGAGATTTAAAATGGATGTGAATCGATTGGCTTATTAAATTAAGAATGCATAAAAAAAAGGCCAGCCACTTGGAAAAAAAAAAAAAAAAAAGACGTGCAGCATTTTTTCATAGAGTTGAAAATAAAACAAAGAGTTTTATGAAAGGTAGCACTTACTTTCCAGTTGTTTTAAACATACACATAACATTTGGAAGGGGGGGTTTATATGCACAGAGTAGGAAAGAAAATACAGCTGATAATATGTGTCATATTGTCATGAGATGGAATCCATTCTTCTCTTGGCATCACATGGAAAAATATCAGTATTTTTTATTATTGATATGGGAGCTGCAGATTAGTCGGGAGCAATGCTGTTTGCTGGGGCAGTCAATTATTAGAAACCCTGTAGATAATACTTTTAGGTTCTCTTTTCCTCTGGAGATTTTAGCTTCTATTGCAATTATCCCCAATATCTCCCAACCCTTCTTTGAAGCTTGCTGCTCAGCTGGGAGAAAGATAAGCAGAGAAAGGCTATGCATTGTTTCAATTCATCCACAAAACCCTACAATGGCTGTAGCAGGCACCTGAAATAGCCATGCAACTGAGAGTTGGTTGCCCTCTTTTAAATGAAACGAAGTCCCAAATGTCAAATGTCTAGAATTTATAGCCGGATCACACCATACTGGGAGGTGGGGTGGGGAGATGGCTGGTCAGTAAAGCACCTCAGTAAAGTAATGGTTGAGAACATCGTGCAAGCTGGATGACCCGGGTTTGTATCCTCAGTGCTCATTTGGAAATCTGACCAGCAGAGATGTCTGCAGTTTTGGCAACGTGAGTGAGGATGGCAGATAAAGTGAGGAAGAAAGCTCTGAAGAGGCTGCTCACTTGTCATCTAGTCTAGTTTCAAGGACTGAAAAAGGTTTCAGGGTTGCTGTTTCTTTAAGAGGTGGGTGCTATTAATCCAGGGGGAAGCCCAGGGGATGCCCAGGTTTGAGCTGGCTGAGTGGATTCTGTCCTTCCTTCAAATGCACCCACAAAACAAACATTTCCATGCTGTGTAAAACAAAATTCCCAACGAAACTTGGGAAGATCCTCCAATCAGATAATTAATAGGAGTGGGAAAGAGATGAGAGAAGGTGGAGAAACAAGAGATGGGGGAGAGAGAAGAGCAGAGGAGAGGAGAAGGCATAAAGAGGAGGGGAGTAATGGGGGAGGGGGAAGGACAGGGGAGAGGGAGATCTCCTGACTGTGCAGTCCTGGCTCAGGCCTCAAACTGCCAAAGATCATCTTCCCTTTCCCTCTTAGGATTACAGGTGCAGGCGCCCATCCAAATGAGCAGGCAACCTTTAAGTTAGGAAAGTAAGATATGAAACACATAATAAAAATGAGATAGGCAATAGGTGTTGAAGGACTAGCCTTCCACTCCTAAAATTCCCAGGTTATAATGGCGACACCTTCAATAATTTGATTTCATTGATAAACGCTTTGATCTAATTTTATTTAATAAACATATTTAAAATGTTATATATAACTTTTACTGGGGGCAGGTGCCAATCTACTTAGTGAAAGTGTTATGGAAGGCTTTTTTTTTTAAAGTAAAATGGATGGAAGTAAAAGTTTGCTTTTCTCTTGTGTAAAGACAGAGCAGCTGTGTTGTGTTAAGATGGTTCGAGGTCGCTGACAAAGAACTGCTATTGTGCAAATCTAGCTTCGAGTCTTATAGACACTTTGTCCAATTGTCTGGAAGCATCTGAACAGACTGGGGTATTGGGAAGGTGCCCTTTAACTTCTTAAAGATTTGTTTGAATTCTATTTAACATTTTCTGATCCACACATTCTGAGTGGTATTCTCACCTTAGTCCTACTAAAGTACAAGAAAGATTCTCCAAAAAAAAAAAAAAAAAAAAAAAAGGTAAAAAATAAAACTGCAAGTACTCTTCCCTGAATCTCTTTCTCAGCGCCTGTCTTCCCTTCCACGAAATGTTGAGCACCCTACATCCCGGTGATTTCCCCCCCTACCTCCCATGCACATGCGCATGCTCTCTTGCGTTCCCCCCCCCCCCCTGGTCTCTACTTCTAGGTCAGCCTAGCGAAGTCAGACACTCTGATTAATTATAAACCTATTTTGTCCTTAGGGAAAAAAAGTGAGCAGAAGAAGGGAATAATGAATAAAGCTTATGTAAAATATTAGTGCTGTGTACCGTTTCATTTTTTTTTATCTCAGTGTTGTTTTCTAGGTCTCACTTTTAAGTTGCGTTCCACACGTAGGTGCTGCACAGAGACGAGTTTCATGTCAGACACACACAAATGCACCTGGGGTGAAACCACAGATGTGGTCTTCAGAGGTGCTCCGCCAGAGCAGTCCTTGGTCAACGTTTAATGTGAAATTTTCATTTCTGCATTGAATCAAGAGACTGAGATGGGTTGACTTGTATGGGCTTTTGCTTTGAGGTAATGTCCTTTTGCATAAGAGTCCATGGAGAGCTTATACCTTCTAGAAAGAACGCTAGGAAGCCGAGAAAAAAATATTTGAAATGTTCCCTCTAAAATATAAATCCAGTTGGAGAGTCAGACTCTGGAGCAGCAGTCTTCTGGTGAGATTATCAACTGCTATCCTTGTGAAAAATCAGGTTTTCCCAGAAAACAGATTGAATTAAAAGAATGTAAATTTATAAATAATATAAATAGAAATATATAAGTGATTTTCAGTCCTGCAATTTGCCCAACTCTTCCCTTTCTGTGTCTTTTCAAATGGATTTCCACCCCTAAAACACAATGTTTTTGTAAATGCTGTGTTTTTCACGTCACTGCCAAGAATCAAGATCTGAGGGATGCTTTCTCGCAAACAGAGATAAACAGCTGGGGTTGGCAGTGTCACTGGGAGCCTGCAGTGTCACTGCGAATTGTTCCAGTGTTATTTTTACAAGTGATATGTTTATTTTTGTCGTCAGTTTGAGATTTGGTCTATGAGTCCCAGCTGAGAATCTCAAGCACTTCCTCAGTTCCCAAGAAATGGAGAACACCTGGCAAAATCTTCCCTCAAAGTAGGGGGGAAAATCCTAAACTCTCACCACCTACACCCCCAACACACACCAGCAAGACGCCTGAGAACCATGGCTTCGATTCTAGTCGGAAAACAAACAATTACCAATCAAATAGACGATTTCTGTCTGATCCTCCTTCACCTTCAGTCTTTGGTTTAAACCCAGCAGATAAAGAAATAGACATTCCTCAAAAAGTGCCCGCAAGCCATTAAAATCTCCAAAGTAAATAAAAGTGGTGCTGCCAAGCACGGATTGCAGCCGCTGAAATTCCAGGGAGAACCCTGATTTTAGCACTGCTGCACCAAATTTGTCATTTAGGGAAGCCCTTGTTCCCTTTATTGAGTTTCACTGTAGCGAACAATTTCTGCCTGCATCCCTCGTGTGTCCTTCTGGTTTATTATCTTTCACTGCGAATTGAGCCTCCACAATCACACCAGAAGCCTAATTTCACTCACTGCTTATACATATGAGGAGACACCCCCCCACCCCCACCCCAACCCCGGTCCCTGCCTCCCCTTCGCCCAATGTTCTTATCAAATGAAGAATTGTGGATAAGGGTTAGGTGCAGATAAACATGAGTGTAGCACTTCCAGAAAGGTCGTGACCCCCCCATAAGGTGCTTCTTGTTATGCCTGACCTTCAGATTTTCATCATCAGCCCGCCTGACAACTTAATAATGCAGAGGAGCAGGATTCATTTCGCCCCTCTGAGAAAGCCGGCACGGGACGCCCTTTTCCCTGATTATTTCCCTGCACTCCCGGCTGCCCTTTATAAGCCAACCAGAACTCCATCAATCATGAGCCTCTCTTCCCTCGCCTCCTCAGCCCCCAGCTCCAAGGGCTCTAAAGCTGCCCTGTTCCTTTTGTCTGGGCTTGGAGTATGTATGCAGGGATCACCCCACCAAAGGGGTCTGGGCAATGCAAAGCACCTTTAGCTAATACCTGCTTCCTTTCCTGCCTCTGCTCCGGCAGGTAGCCGGGGGCATGCCTTCCTCTGGCTCTTCTCCTTTCTTTCCTCCCTCTCCTTTTTCTCTTCTCTGCTAGAAAGACCTTCTCCCCCCCCTTTCCTTCCCCCTCCCTCTTCCCCTATCCTCCTCTCCCTTCCTACCTCCCTTCCTCCTGTCCTGCCACACTGTTCCTCTCCTTTTTCATGACAGCTTCGGGCCGCTTCCCCTGGCTGTATCTCAGCAGGCACCACCCCTCTTGAGCTCTGAGAACTGAGAAGTGCTCGAGCATAAATAACCTGAATGTACTTAGATTTGTTCTAGTTTGCAGTCTGCTTCCTCCTGATGGTGGATTTAAGGCTCTGGAAGCAGGAAAGGGGAGAAACGCGTTTTGTGCCTTTCTTTACCTGCAGGTTTTGGGGGGGGGTGTTTTATTGGGGGTGGGGTGCGGTGTTTGTTTTGTTTTCTCGTTTTTGTTTTCCTTGCATGCAAGATAAAGAGAAAACTGAGGTGAGACCGGAAGTACCTGGACAAAGGAGACATATGCTTGAGTGTGCCAAGAGACATGCTGCTGTTCTTGGTGAGAGTAAAACCAGCATACAGAAGTTCTGAGAGACGGGTGTGTGCGTGATCACGGAAGACGAATTTAAAATTTTGGAACCATGAACTAGTAGGTGTAAAAACTTGTTCAATAAAATGTGCCTCACCGCTTACTCTGTCTTCTAGGAGCAGGGAGGACATAGTCTGAGCCCAACAGTGAAGCCAAGTGCTCTGTCGGGGACCATTGCCTAAGGTCCTGTATTACCCTCTGAAGCAGGGCAGTAGCTCCCCTATGTCTACAGCTCAGCAGGATGAGGCCATGCCAGCCCAACCAGCACGTGAATGCGGAAAGAAGTGCCTGGCTCAGCTGGGTTCATGGTAAGGGGCCAGCCTAGCTCCTAGAACACTGTACTGGACTGAGAAATTAAGATAGATGAAGGGAAACTATATGCCATGAAAAATACCACAGAAACTCTTGGGGAGTCAAATACCCACCTTAAAAAAAAACAATGGAAGACATCTTGAATCATCTTTGACAATGCCCAAAGCTGTAGAGTAAATAAGGAAAATGCAACTCACATTCAAGCTCTGATGGTAGGTCTGTCTGCATGGATCCTTAATGCTCCAGACAAGTTCAAAACCTCATGTGAAAACACAGGAGAAGTGACACCTATCCCCCCCACCCCCACTTCCATGAGTAACAGGCAGCTACCAGTGAGAGTTCTTTAAATACAAGGACAAACATTGTTGGACTTGATAATACTCTGAGATGATCACAGTCTGCTATTAATTGCAAAAAAAAAAAAAAAAAAAAAAAAAAAAAAAAAAAAAAAAGAAGAAGAAGAAGAAGAAGAAGAACAGAATATGTAATAAAACTAAAATGAAGGCTTCTGGGCTTTTGGTTTGGTATCATAAACACTAATTTCCAGAAATAAATTAAATTAGTTTTGTATGGCACACCTTAAAACTTTTAGCATGTTTGTATAACTCTTAATGCTGTATTACTTATTCGTATTTTCAATTTTTAAGACTTATGTTTATCGGTGTGTCTCCTTGTTCATAAGTCTCCAGACCCAGAAAGTAATGCTTTATTAAGAAAAATAGAAGAAGAAATAGAAGCTAGAGAGATGGCTTAATTGATAAGAGCACTGGTTACTCTTCCAAAGAACCTGGGTTTCATTCCCAGCCACCATGTTAGTTCACAACCATCTTTGACAGCACTCCTCCAGGTTCTGATATTCGCTTCCTGCCTCCCTGGGTACTAACCATGCACATGGCAAACCTACATACATATGGGCAAACATCCATGCACATAAAAATAAAAGTAAAGCCTCTATTTCAAAACAATAATAGTAAAGAAATTCTTGTGACGATTACAGAGACCATTCCAGAAAACCAGAGATGAAAACCAGCATATCACCAGCAAAACACACTTATTTGAGGACCTCAAAGACATAAAGACTTGTTACAGGAAAGGATCTGGTTTTGGAGAACACCTGCTGAAGTTCTTAGATTGTGTTGTCCTGGGATAAAGATTGTATGGGGGACATGCACCTAGGAATAGAGACAGTTTATTAAGAAAAGGAGAGGACCTCAGAGATGTTGATTTGGGCAAAGGAATTCTTAAGTTCCTAGCACTGGATTCTCCTGTGTTAATACATCCTGAGCTTTCTCACAATGCTCCATTTATTACACATATTCCAGGTGGGGAAGGCTTTCCAGTCCTTGTTGTCACCTGGCTTCTTTCATGTGTCAATCTTGGCACTGTAGTCTCAATCCCTACTGTGTCAGTGGATGAACATCAGAGTTCAGTTTTCAGAGGCTGCAGGAAAAGTTCACGTGCTGAGAGAGAAAGTCCAGATGGAGGAAAATGTCACAAAGGCAAGTGTGCTAGAAGTCAAGGAATCTTTACTTGAGTTTGATGCCTGCCAGGAATCCAGGGAAGGATACCTATGGATATACAGATGCATATATGCTTTCAGGGGAGAGACCAAACCTAAACATAGTAACTTGAACTACTGATGAATAACAGTATGGAATGAGAAGGGAGGTTGGAGGTTTATTTTTCCATCTCAACTCACCAGCAAATTCTCCCTGGTTACAAGAAGCTGCTATTCAGACTTGGAGGTAGAAAAAGATACCAATGGTCTCATGCATTGTTGAAACTGGTACAAGATCAACTTGTTTGACACTATGTAGCCAGTGGTCCAGTAATGACATGGTAGATATGGGGCAACCCATCACTTTCTGACTGGGTTGGGTCCAAGGCTTGTTCCACGGGATGGTATCATAAGCCTGCTCAAAAGCCCTGGTTGGGGGAAGGAGAGCTTCCTGTTGTTGGTTTGCTAAATATACACTCTACATTCTGCATAGGTATGTTGTCACCTGTCATTTCGTGCTACTGTCAACACTGGTCAGCAAAGCTTCATTTTAAGGAACAGACTCAACTGCTCAAAATTCTGAGTAGAAATAATTCTCAATGCCCAGCTGTGGATGGGCCATTTTCATCAATCACTATCCGTTTCAGGTTTGGGCAACTTCCTGAAAGAGGAAACAGACGGAAGGTAAAGGCCAGAGGATGGGAGGACATAAAGCTGGGATAAACATATTGTGGGAGGAGAGGTAATGGTGAATGGATATCATTTAATATACATTGTTTAAGTGTATGAAACTTTCAAAGAATAATTAATATTATTAAAAGACTAAGCCCTTCTTCTCATAAGTTGCTTCAGCAAGGCATTTTGTTCCATCAATGCTAAATGTCTATAATGCACCAAAGTTTCATATATGTATATATATATATATATATATATATATATATATATATATCTTACAAATAAGAATGAATGTGTGACTACAGAGAAAGTGAGAGCAAAAGCATTAGAAACACTTCTCACTACCTGGAGGAATTAAAAAAATATATATCTCAGGAAGGGATCCTATATTTTTGCTTGGATTTGTTTCTTGTTTTGTTTGAGTTTTTGAACTGGAGCCATAGGTAAGCCATTAAAGGCTAGTACATCACAACTAGTACACCAGGAACCTGGGCTAGCACCATGGGCTCTGAATAGGACAGGAAGAGGATACTGCTGACTGGCTGAGGACTCTCCCCACAGAGCACCAAGATTGGAATATTCACGGTACAGGGATAGGAAAAAGAGAAAACCATCAGATTTAGAATTAGGAGTATAGAATTTATTTCCAAAGCATGTTTACATGAAAAAGAGTTTGACAGACCGGGATATGGGTAGACTAGCAATAGAGAACTTCCTTCCCTTTCAAGGATTTACTGGCTGTGGACAAAACTGAGCATCAATGGTAGAAATGTACCATGTCTCATCAGTCCAGGTAAAGGCAGTGGTAACTTATTATGATCTATAGTTAAGTATATAAGGCTCTAGAAACTTTTGTATTTTTAGTTTTTAAATGTATATTAATTCAATAAAAATGAAAGATTAAATGCCACCATTCTTATTGGCATTTTATGCTGACTTTAATTTTTCTATATGCATATAATAAAGAATTATCTGAGGCTATAGACACAGCTTGATGAAAGTACTTCCTCCTCTTCTGGAGGTCCTGGGAGTTTCCAGCAGACACACTAGGAGCTGCCTGTAACTTTAGTGTTTAGGGCTCAGACATCATCTTCTGGTCTCAGGGGACACTTGAATATACACATAAATAAATATTAAAGACTAAAGCAGTCCTATATTTGTAGTTCACATCAATATATCTTTAAATTTGCATTTTCTTTATATTGTGCTAATTAATAAATGTTTTTGAAAAGTGTCTCCCTTGGCCCTCTGTTGAGCTATTCTATACCCAGTAATTGAATCATTCTTTTACTTAGGGTAATTTATTTTTTCAGGACACAATTTATTGTTTAGATTTTCAGAAACTCCCCTTCGATATTGAAAAATATCAGGGGACTGGAGAGGTGGTTCCATGGCTACAAATGCTTGCTACTTTTTCTGAGGATTCAGGTTTGATAACCAGCCCCATGGCAGGCAGTCCAGAACCACCAATAACGTAATACCCTCTTCTGGCCTTGTGAGCAACTACACACAGGAACGCATGCTCACACACAGAATACATAAAAACCTGAGGCCAGGAACGGGATTTTTCCATTCATGTGTTCTTTGTCTTAACCCTTTATGTGGGGTTATGTAATCCAAGCTCTGCCCATTAGAACCTCCAGGAATCTTCCCATAGGATGAAAGGAGTTTGAAGGATAAAAGCTGTCAGACAGCTTGATGGAATGCGTGAGGACAACTCTGCTGAGTCAGAGGCTCCTAGAGCCTGGGATAGATCCACCCTGTGTGAACCCTGGGTGCTGTGCCAAACCGAAGTGTGAGGTTCTCATAGGAACAGTCCTAGGGAACTATCTTAACCCATTTAACCCTGACTTCAGCAATCCTTTGCCAATACCTCTTCCCCAAATACATGAAATACTTAGGATAGAAATCCTTTTGGGTTGAAACCAGTTCCATGGTTTCTGATTTTTGTTTGTCTGCTTAATCTTAGAACCCAAAGATTCAATGTTGGCTTTAGTATTTTCTTCCAGGATTAGCTATGTTTTGTAGAAGATTTTTAATCCAGCAACATGGCTTTGCTCTGGCAAGGAATCACAAGCAAAGACCTTCTAGATATTGACAAGGCTAGGCTGACTTTATGACAGGTTTCAAATTGGCAGTTCAGGAGACTAGGGCTAAATGTCTGTTTTCAAGAACTGGGAAAGGCCAGGCAAGGCCAGGTCTCAGAAGCTTCCCTGCCACCTGGCTTGGACAATAGGTCAACAACAGACTTCAGACTTGTTCAGCAACAGTTTCCAACGCCCCAGGGTCCAGCAATGGTTCTATAATGTCCCAAGAGATAGGACCAAGATTAAGATAGAGGTCACCTACCCTGTCCCAAATTTCCCTAACGTATTTTAAATTAGGCCTATAAGCCCACTTCAGGGTCTCTCCATTTTGGTAGATGGTACACCCCAGCATACTGGACATCCACAGAATAACACACTTATTGCATTTATTTAGTACTTGAGTCCAGGGTATCATTCTTGGGTGAATCTTGGACTCTTCCAGTATATATGATCCTGCCAGAGTGCAGATTCACTCTGGATTACAGTATGATCTGGCTAGAATACAGATATCCCCTTAGTACGTACCTTTAACCCTTAGCAATGAAGGTAAGGTTGGTTTGTAGAATGAAGCAGCCATGTTTGAAAGTGACTTCTAATTGAGAGGTAGACAAAGTAACAAATCAGAGAAAGATTTGAAAGAGTCAGCAATAGGATGGGCCCAACTCACACAAGGTTATCGGAGAAAGGCTATTTGAGAGAGAGAGAGGGAGGGATGGAGGGAGGGAGAGAGTGAGGGAGGGAGGGGGATGTACAATGTGGCATTTTATTAATCATTTTATTCATTTACATTTCAAGTGATATCCCCCTTCCCAGTCATCCCTCCATAAATCCCCATCACCCCTTTTCTCCCCTTTGCCTCTATGAGGGTGCTTCTCTACCTAGTCACCCACTCCCATCTCACATCCTTCTACTCTAGAGCATCAAACCTCCACTCCACAGGATCAAGAGTCTCCCCTCCTTGATGTCAGACAAGGCAATCCTCTGCTACATATGTATCTGGAGCCATGGATCTCTCCATATATAATCTTTGGTTGGTGGTTTAGTCCCTGGAAGCTCTGGATGATCCAGTTAATAGCAATTTCCTTCAGTTCCTTCAGTCCTTGTCCTGGCTCTTCTATAGTGATCCTTGGGCTCAGTTCGATGGTTGGTTGTGAGTATCTGCATCTGGATTGGTCAGATGCTGGTAGAACCTTTCAGGGAACAGCCGTACCAGGCTCCTGTCGGCAAGTGCTCCTTGGCACCAATAGTAGTTTGGGGGTTTGGTGTCTGCAGATGGGATGGATCCCTAGATGGTGCCATCTCTGGAGGGTCTTTCTTCAGTCTCTGTTCCATTTTTTTTGTCTTTGTCTTCCTTTTGGACAGAAACATTTCTGTGTCAAAATTTTTAAGATGGGTGGGTGGCCCCATTCCTCAACTGGGGGCCATGGCTATCTAGTAGAGGTAGTCTCTACAGGCTCTGTCTCCTATTTGTTGGCTATTTCAGCTAAAATCGTCCTTGTTGGGTCCTGGGAGCCATCTCCCACTGCTTTATATTTCTATTCAGGACTGGGACTGTTTTATAGAGACTGGTTGGAGAAAGAACAAGGTAGCCAAAGGTCAAAGAAGAATGAGCCAGAAAATTAGAAAGAACCAGAAGATAAGAACAACTTTACCTAGTTCAAATTTTTATTTAAGCTATGTTTGGTGAAAATAGATATGTGGATAAGAGCCAGAAGGAAAGATCCTCCTTTGATTTGAATTTTCAAATTTTTACCAGAAAGAATTGGAAGCAAGATAGGATATTTGGGGACTTAACAAGTATTTCATGGCCTGACCTGAATAAAAACAAAAGACCTTCTTACTTTGAGAGAGAGGACAACGCTAGACCATGTCACATGTGAATTCCTTAGCCCTTTGAGATATACCATAAGCTTTCTTTTTTGTGGGATTTTGTCTCTGGTAAGATAAGAATATTTCTAATCCTCCCAGATGCTAAAAGGCATAATCAAGGACCATCATAATCCATATTTTCTTCTCTTATTTTCTTTGACAAATCTTAAAATGTCAAGGCTCACCCCTGTCATCTCCCCCTGGCCCCCGAATATTGAAAAGTAAATTTAATGAGTGGTTTTTGTCTTCTTTGGTTTGGTTTGGTTTAGTTTGGTTCTGTTTGGTCTTGGTCTGTTTGGTTGGTTTGGTGTTTAGTCTTTTGTGTTAAAGGCAAAACTTCTCACCTTCTTAATTTAAAAGGTGGGGATCTCCTCGCATGAATACATGCAGCCACAGGTGAAAGAGGGGTGATGTAGAACCAGCTTTTTCTTGCAAAGAGTATCCCATGAAGGAAGGCGGCTTCTCTCTTTCTGTCTCCCAAAACACATTGAGTTATAAGTGTTTTCTAGGGTGTGCAGCGGGGCCCTGACTTTAATAATTCTAGTCTCTGGCTTGGCAGAGGCTCTACTTGGCTAGGAATCAATCAACAAGCCTGACTAGATTAGGATGCAAAAATATTTAACTTGCATATATTACAGAGAAGCGTTTGTTCATATCAGGGATGTAGAGATGAGCCATTGATATTCATTTCTAAAGAAATCTGATTCTTGTTATTGAGAAGAGCAGGCTATTTTGGTAACTCAAGCGGGATGACCTAATTAAAACTCGCTATAAAAATTCAGCACGCCTTGTGGTACTTTACCTGTCTAAAGTAAACACAGACAGGCACAATTTATTTTACTGGAGCCTCCCTCATGCAAAATTACTAGTGAGTATATCACAACCAATTACAGACCACTGTATATGCAAATGATTACTCCTTCAATTATTTATAGAGAGCCATCAGTATACACAGCCCTTTATAGAGAATCAAACATGGAAGACAAGAGCTCTGAATGGGTTGATCTGAATAGGAGAGTATTCACGGTTAGGTGACAGACAAATGAAATGATTTTTTTTTTTTTCTGAAGACAACTGAAGAAGGAAATGAAAGAGCTTCCAATTTATTTTGTGAGGAAAGTGAACAGAAGTCACTCACCTGATGGGCGAAGGGCCCTGAAAAATTGGAGGCAAATAGCACAGCCCCTTTCCCCACCCTTTTCTCCCATTCCAATACCATAATATCATGTTATTACAAGTAATATCCCAGGCATTGTCTTAGTTTAAGTTCTAAACATAAGTTTCAGAAACCAAGAATCAATAAATAGAAACACAGTACATGATGCATAGCTAACAATAAAAAATAAATATACAGACTATCAAAGAATGCTCAAAATCAGTAAGAAAATAACATTTTACCTGCCCCTAACTCATATGCAAATTACATTAAAAAACACTCAAAAACTTGTTGACTTTGAACATTTTAATAAAATGCATAAATCAGAATTTGGATGTGTGGTTTGAGAACTTTGTTTAAATAACATGCTTTGTGAATTAGTACAGTAGTAGGATAATACAACAACTTGGGGAAATACTTTTTTCTATTTTTTATGGTTTTAAATCAAATAACACAGTAAATTAAATCAATAGAAATAAAATAATTAAAAGACAGTCATTGTGAAGAATTTTGAAAACTAAGATAAACTTAAGAAAAATTATAATTTGGAACTATTTTGATTGGTTAGGTTTGTTTAGTTATATCTTTTCATTGAAGAAACTAGTCTATTTTGGGACACAAGAATCTTTCCTTCTCCCCATCTCTAGTCTTGTCCCTTTGGAATGTGAAAACTAGTTACAAATCTTGTGTTGATAAACAACAAAACAAAATGTGAAGTGACACACAGCTTCAAGAGGCTCCTATAAGTCTGAGTAAAATTGAGCATAAAAGGAAACTTGTTTCCTAATCTTATGCATCATAACAGTCTTGGTACCTAAAATGGAATCCTATTGGTCTATAAATGACTTTCAGGCTTTTTAAAAATAAGTTCATAAACAGACTCTGAGAATCAACCAACATTTCCAGAATAAATGTTGATAAGAAATAATGGGAACCTGACTGAAAACATTTGATATTTTTCTTTTATTTACTTGTTATTTATTTGTTAATTATTTATTTTGCTTGTTGACAAAATGAGACCTCATTAGGTAGCCCAAACTAGCTTCAAAGACGTTACATAGTGTGGCCTCAAATTCCAAACCTTCCTACCTCTGCTTTCCCAGAGCTGTGATTACATATGTGTGCCACTGGACCTGGCTATTCACATTCATTCATAAAGTAAGCTATATTCACTTATCTAAAATAGGTTATTGTTAAGAATGTCCTTTTTAAAAATTATAAAGTTTAGGCAATAAAATGATATAAGAAAATATCTACCACCCCTTTGATCTGCTTAAAGTTTTCTCTATTCTGATTATTGTGTGTTTTCAGAAGATTTTATATGAGATACATTTATAAAAAACAGGTTTTTAAATTAAATATTTTCAAGTATAGAGAAGAGATGACAGTGAAGGTTTACTTTAACTCTTGCCTCTTTAAACACAATGTTCCTAATTATCTGGGTTAAGAGCAAAACTCAGGTACAGAGCAGTAGTGACAAGAAACAGCCTGACATCATGGTATCACACAATATGACATAATAATGTAGAAAGAGGAAGAAATGAAGTCTGATTGCTCACACAGGATAGATCCTGTCCAAGAGGAAAAACAAGATAAAACTGTCCTGTTAACAATTTTGCCTAGTATAATCTTAAATAGAGTCAGCTAGCCTGTCTTGACTTAGGTACAGGTCAGTCATAGTTTAAGTATATAAAGTTGTCTAGATCCGAGAAGGCAAAAAGGCCTAGATTTTAGGTTTGCTATAAGGCCTTGTTGCAGCTGTTACTCCATCAAAGAAAGGTGTGCTGTTTGTGAAGTGTAACTGAAAGGTACCAACTTGCTGGAGCTCAGCATTAACAAGAGAGTGCAGTGAAACACAATAAAAAAAAGAAGAAAAATATTCAAACTTAGAGATGATGCTAACATTAATATAAATACTAAGATGCAACTTATAAAATCGCAGGGTTAGAAATTACCTTATTTCTATAACACTTTTATTGTTATATTGTTCTATTGATTTATCTATTTATTTATCCAATGTATAGCTCATAAATTTCTTAGAAGTAGGATGCATATAATCAATACATGTGTAGGGCATGCATACATGTACACACACACAGAAGGTATAAGAGATGACACAGAGATAAAATGTAATAAGTAAAGAGTAGAATCACAGTTTTAAGGCTGAAAGAAAATGAAGAGGAGGAAACAAAAATATACCATATAGAAGTTAAAACACTGAAGGATTCCATTCTACACATACTGCAGACCTGAACATTGCAGGGTTTCGAAGTTCAGGTTGGAGAACAGACAAGTCTTTCCTACCTGTGAGGAGAAGACAGCTAAAAGCATATTCCATACGTATTTTAGCTGAGGAATTATTAAAATCAGTAAGAACCAGAGATTTGCATTACTGAAAATGAATAAAAATAAAGTATTACTGCTGCAAGAGCAATTTGGATTAATTTTACTGAAAAAAAAAAAAGGAGAAGAATTAAGAATCGTGTTACTAGTCCAATGCCATTCTATGTTTAAGAGATAAAAAGTGGATGGATTCAGACTTGATGAAGAGGTGAGTTTCTATATGAATACAGAAATAACATGAAAGATATTATATTCATTCAAGTTTTAATCCCTGACCATCCAGAACTATAACATCAATTTCTCAATTAAAAAGCACTTTATATGGCATGCTACCAAATAAAAACTCCATACTTAAAGAAAAGCATAATCCAGAGGTTCATTGCTGGATCATTATGATTATGGAATCAATTTTTTAACTAAGGAACACAAGAAATATGTAATTACTCTATTTTGGTGACACCCCCCCCCCAAAAAAAAGAATACTTTGGAAGGGAGCTATTAGCTCTTTGTGGCATAATACCTGGAAGAATCCTGTAAAAGAAAGGAGAGGTTTGCCTTGACTAACAATTTTAGAGGTCTCAGTTCATGTCACTGTCACTCTGGGCAGGCCACTGGGAACATGTGACAGAAGCTGCTAAATTCATGGTGCCCAGAAAACAGAAGAATGAGTTGGGATCCCAGTATCTCTAGAACTTTCCAGGAAGTTCTACTTCCTAAAATCTCACCAGGTTTCCAAAACGCCAAGCCCCTCAAACATCTGGGGAGCAAGCAATAGACACTGAACTTTTGGAGACTATTTAAGTTTCAGAACATAGCCAAAGGCATATTCTTAAGACTTAGATTCTCATCAGCTCATTAGTATTATGTATATGTATTTTATGTATTATGTATGTTATTATATATACACAATATACAGATGTATTATATTTATATACAAGATTATTACATATAAATGATTTTAACATATATTTGAACTTTTTAAAAAGCACAAATTTTAAGGTAAGTTTCATAGAAACATCCCATTCCAATTTAAATATTCATTATATTTCACTCATTAATTGCCTCAATGTTCTTTCACTGAGCCTAATCATTTCCTGAAATTGGAGCTACAAAACAAGTGACAATATCATATATGGGATGTAACTTGCCACCACTGCGCACATTCTCACCAAGCCCAGGCATGCTCTTAGCTCCTCTCTCGCCACAGGACTTCTAGCAGCCAATTTTATTTGGTGAGAAGCTGGGTGACTTTCTGAAAATGTGCTATCAGGAACTTTTCTATTTAGTTGGAGATAGGACGTTCTGCAAAAAATGTTTTCACAAGGCAGTTTTGGATAATTTTGAAAAATATCTCTGATGATTAGAGAAGGAACAAGGTGAATTCAGGCATCTGGCTTACCATGAGCTCTTTCCGGTTGGCTTAAAATTTAAAGGAGGATATAAAAATGAATATAAGGGATGAGTTCCCTCTTTATTGATCTTTATGCCAAGTAGTATTTCTTTTAAAGATACTGATGACACTTTTAAAATCCCCATGGCAACATCCAATTCTGATTTATCTTTCTTTGACTGTTAAATAAATATACCTTTCTTCATGCATGCATTCAATGAGTTTTTGACATTAGATGTGATTCCCTTCTTCTGTCTTTCCAGCTGGAGTTGAAATTTTCCAGTCTTTCACCTTTAACCCCCCTGAGAATTTTATTTGTCAATTTCTGTGCAAGTGGCAAGAGTGTGGATGCTTCCTTTAAAGGAGTCAAGGATTGTAGTGATAATAACTTCCACCGGATACAACCACAAGTCCAGTCCACTGTCCAGGATGTAACATTCCGTCATGTCCCTCTGCACACGCTGGTCATCATGAGTTAACTCTACCTATTTTTATTTAACAAGACTTTATTGGGTACAAAACACCCAGTGGATTCTGTTCAAACCACCATGTTCAAACAGAGAGACAGACAGAGAAAGATAAATAAGAAATAATCTTTCTTCTCAAAGAATAAATGCTTAATCCAGACACTTGCTTAAGGAAGAATTTTTAAAAAAATGAAAGTTAGCAGCGAAACTTAGTAGCATCTATGTGTATAACATACCATGAGCAGGAAAGCAGACTTCCTGGAGACCAAGGTACCCAGCCTGCAAACTGAGGACCAAAGTAATTTGCGGGTGAAAAGGGAGCAACTAATTCCCTCCTCATTCCCCTTTTACAAATAAGACAACATATTGTTTTACTTATCTAGGCACTGCCTGTATCAATGGGATCAGTGAGTCTTTGACCACAACATACCACTGTTTGGCTTCTATCCAATAGGCACCCATAGTTCAACATTCTGGTCTCAAATCCTCAGTATATGATATGTGCTTCTGACTTAACATGGAGCATGTTCACGAGACCAGAGGAACTTACTAGACAGAGAACATGAGGTGATTAACCTGTCTTACTCTTTCTTCAGTTCTTGTCTGCAGACTGCAACATAGCAACACCTGAAAGAATCACAGTATCCACAGCATCATGAGAGACATGCATCTCCTCAGTTCCTGCCTAGGACCTGCTGAATGAGAAAATGGCCCAAGTCCGACTGACTGTTCTTGAAAGATAGTCTTAGGAAATTTTGCTATGCTTAAAGATTTAAAAAAGAAAACATCAAAAACACTTTCAGATAAATGCCAAGTCATACCAAAAAGTGAGGACCAGGTCCCCCAAAGGAGTAAATGGCATTTGCAAAAAAATAAATAAATAAATAAATAAATAAATAAAATAAAAACAAGAATAGAGAATGAGCAGCTAACAACATATATACATATGTTTGTGTGTCCGTTCGTGTGTGTGTCTGTGGTGTATGTGTCTCTCTGTGTGTGTGTCAGAGGATAATATCACATCAGATCTCTTCTTTAAGATCGCACCTATATAATATGAGAGGGGATATAATACTATGTTGAAAACTCATGCCATTTCTATAGCAACTCTGCTAAGAAAATTAAGGAAACTTAAGCTACTACTTTTAAACCCCAGGGCCTTGCTTTTAAAGTCACGGGATTCGATGTACATCATTCTGTTCTAAGACATGTATTTTACACTAAAATTTATCCATCCTAAAGAAATATAAAAATCTATATTTTGCCATTTTAACATTCACCTTAATGGCAATATAAAAATTCCACTTTCCTAAGAACACTCATAACATAAATACACAGTAAGAAGACACTTTAATTTTAGTACCAGGGAAAAGTGTTCGTCCATCACTCTAGCTTGGTAGGTAAGAGCCCCACACTTGGTCTTCTGGGGAGCCATTTCTTTACATTAGCAAAACTAAATATTAACATAAGAAATGCATGATAGAAAATCTTTAGCATTATATGAACAATTCACTCAACCAGTATATTGATCTTCACACCACCTAATACTAAACGCATTGGAAGTAATTCTCAATAGTTTCCTTCAAACTTACACATTTCTAGATACTTTATAAAAGGTAGTCTTATCATACACTTACACATATATTTAGAATTTAGTTAGGAAATGCGTGGGGATCCCTACACGGAATTGCATGACTATCCATGGTATTTCAAGTTCACTGCCTTTTTAGGTAGGCAAAGATAACCTCTTTTATTTTGACTCTGCACCCGTTCTGGAATTAAATAATTTTAACAGCACATATTTTCTTGGGTTAAATAGTTGATCCTTCACATGGTAAGTGGGAAAAGAATTTGTGTCATGTGAAACCTGGGGGAGAACAATTACTGAGTGACTGGACAAATGATATGTCAATGGCTAGGAAACGTATAGAAACTGCTACGTAAGAAAACAATACTCAGCTTATAAAGCAATGTGAGGTGCGTCCTAAGGTACAGAGAGAGAGAGAGAGAGAGAGAGAGAGAGAGAGAGAGAGAGAGAGAGAGAGAGAGAGAGAGAGAGAGAGACAGAGACAGAGAGGCAGAGAGACAGAGAGACAGAGAGAGACAGACAGCAGAGAGACAGAGAGAGAACATTCTCAAAGAGTATAAAGCAAGCATTCTGAGAGTTTAACTATTTTATAAAAACTAAAGCTAGTTAAAAGTTAATGTCATATATTCAAAGGCACAGTCACAAATTCCACATGAGAAGCCTTTTTAAACTGACTGGATATAGAAACTTTCCAAGAAAGGTAAAATAATATGTGTTATGAATCCTACATTTCAGACTATTTTAAAATATTCAAAATTCTCCAGAGAAATTTTGGTGTTGATAGTTCTCACAGTGATAGGTTCTTCAGTACTTAGAGAGCCAGGAAAAAATGGGAAAATGCACAAAGGAAAGATAATTAACAAATTCCTACAATTGACCTCGATTTTGAAAAATTGAAATAGAGACTTTAATATAATTTCATAAATATTCTTTATAAATTAAATGTGTATACTTTAATATGAAAGGAAATCTAAATTTTGATTAGAAGAAAAATTTTGTTTAGAAATGACAATAATAGAATTCTAAAATAGTACCTAAATTTTTAAAGAATTGTTTGAGAAACACATTTTAAAATACTCAGTATCCTTATCTGTTATATCTATTAGGTTAATGCAAATTTAGTAATATATTCTATATTTTGTCTTACTCGTGTTAGATGGTCAATGTTAGTAAAATAAGTAATGATGGATGTAAGTCAGGATGTGGGTAAAGGGAAAATTATTCACATCTGCTGGGAAAGAAAAGTGTAAGTCACTATAAAAGTAAGTGTAGGCTTTCCTCACAAAGCTGAAAACAAACCTCCTACAAGATCTAGCCATACTACTCTAGGGCACGTGCCCAAAGAACTCCATGTCCTGTGACAGAATTGTTCACTGCTGTTTTTTTCATAATAGTGAAAAATTGGCAACAATTTAGATATCTATCAATTCCTGAATAGATAATGAAATGTGACACATTTACATAGTTGAGTATTATTAAGGGGTTAATAAAATGTAATTATGAACTTTAAGAGCTAATATTTAGAACTAGGAACAGTCATTCCAAGTATTGCAGCCAAGAAAGACAACCTTTATGTTTTTGCTCAGATGTGGATACCAGCTTTTAAGCTTTAGCTATGTATGTTCCATTTACAAGACCCACAGAGGTTAGGTAGTTAATAAGAGACCACAAGGGAGAAGGGAAGTAGGATACAGTGCTACAGTGAGGTAAAGAATGCATTTCAAAAGAAAATATTGAGTGAGGTGGAGAATGCTAGGGCAGAGACATGAACACAGGAAGGAATAACTAACATTAAAGACCATTTGAATACTCTGTATGAAAATCTATTACCATATGATGGAAAAGAGAATCAATACCCCAACTATATATCATGTGTTACTAAGTAAAATCATCTGTATCAAAAATGAGTTATATCTAAGTTGTTTGTCAACACACACACACACACACACACACACACACACACACACACCTCACCTGCAATATTATGGCTTTTGCCATTTCTGTTGGTTATACACAATTGGACATCAAAACCCTATTGCTTAGAATGAGGATAAATATCTCTCATACAACTAGAAGCTTCATCTCTACTGCTCAGTGGTCACTGTGCTGGAAGGAATCATACATACAACCAGAAGATAAAATTATCAATATCACCCATCTATGAACCCTGAAACTTGAGAATAATGAGCTGCCTAGAAGGATATGCCAGTTGGTTTAATAGTTACATGAATGGTAAGGGAGTAACTAGTTGCTCTCTGATAGATTTTATACCTCATGATGTCAGTGAGACTGAGAACCTGAGGCTAGGTAGGTGGGTCATTCATTCTAGGGGTAAAACCAACTAGGATTATTCTGCTAAATTAATAAATAAAGAAAATATTCCTAGTGCCATCTTGCTACAGCCATAGATCACTCAATACTCACTTAATTAACTTTTTGAAATAGATAATTAACACAAAAACCTACAACTGATTGAACAATGTGAAGTGTATATGAGATTTCATTTGCTCAAGCTTAAATGGGACAAACACACACATACACACACCCGTGCACATGTATCTCTGCAAAGTGAGGCTTAAGGATCTATTTTAAGGAATAAGCAGAAAGATCAGAAGAGTCGGAGTTGGTAAATAACTTCAAGGAAAAATAATTTTCCAAGCACAGTGGAGTGAATGTACATATAAACTCACAGAGACTGTGATAGTATGTTGGGTTAGTAAAGGGTACTTTTGCTGTGACGAAACACCATGACCAAACACTTGGGGAGTGACTTAGTGTTTTACTGTTGTGAAAAGACACAATTCTGCAATTCTTAGGAAAAAAAGTCATTAGTTGGGGCTGGCTTACAGTTCAGTGATTTAGTCCATTATTGTCACATGCAGGAAACATGGTGGCATTCCAGCAGATATGGTCAGGAGAGCGAGCTGAGAGCTCTCCATTTGGATCTGCAGGCATCAGGAATTGATAGTGACACACTAGCCAGGCTTGAACATCTGAGACCTCAAAACCCATCCCCTAGAAATACATTTCCATCAACAAAGCCACACCCACTCCAACAAAGCCACACCCACTCCAACAAAGCCACACCCACTCCAACAAAGCCACAGCCGATCCAACAAAGCCATACTTCCTAATACTGCCACTTTCCGAGTCCATGGGGCTAATTTTATTCAGAACACAACAAAAAAGAAAGATGCAGTTCATGCTTGCACATAACAGTTTATTGTCAAAGAAAGTAAGGACAGGAACTCAAGCAGGGCAGGAACCTGAAAGCAGGAGTTGATTCAGACGCCATGGAGGAGGGTTACTTACTGGTTTGTTCCTGATGGCGGCTCGTCCTGCCTTCTTATAGATTCCAGGACCATGAGCCTAGGGATGACACCACTCATAATGAGCAGGACCATTCCTGATAAATCACTAATTAAGAAAATGCTCTACAAGCTTGTCTTTTGCCAAATCTTACAGAAGCATTTTCTTAATTGAGGCTCCCTCCAATCTGATGACTCTAGTGTGTGTCAAGCTGACATAAAACTAGCTAGTCCATGTACAGTATGTTACATGTACAGCAGAAGATCCACACAAACTCAAAACAGACAAAATGCAAGCAGGGAGGAGGTGAGGTCCACATGAAGTTCTAACCTACCAAGGAACTTTGGGAAATTGAGAGCTGTTGGGAGGACCTAAGTCAGTTTTCTTCAAAACCATATTTGGTTATATTAAACATACTCCAAGGCCATTTTTGTGGTCAGGAATAGTCGATGTACATAAACTGAGCTTCCTGTTTTGGTGTTTGTTAAGAGATAACATGAAGTTAAGAGGGTAGGAAGACAGGTAAAACATAGAAAGTATCTGGGGTAGGGGAATAAATATTACCAAAGTACATCATACAAAGTTTTCATGAATAGATTAAAATGTTATTTTTAAAAGAAAAAATCCAGTTTTTTTTTGTTGTTGTTGTTGTCTAAGAGAAATTCTTATCTTCAAAGACAGAAACCAGCCTAGGGAAAATGAATGAAAAAAATTAAATAAAACCAGAAAGTTAACAGGTATTGCTATACAAATAAGAAGTGAAACCAATGTAAAATTAAAACTAATCAGAAGAGAAAAAGAAGGATACTTCATTCTAATTAAGGGAACAATTAACCAACAATATTTTATAAACCTAAACATATACATATACACCAGACTCTGGTGCAGCAGATTTCGTAAAGAGCATAATACTGCACTTAAAGATGAAAATTAGTATCAAGCCAGTAACTGAGAATTACTTTACCACCCTACTTTCTTTAATACACTGGCCATCAGCACAAAAAACAAATACAGACATATAAAAATTAAATGGCTTAATATAGTGAATAGATGGACCTAATAGATATGTATAAATATATCATTAAAACACTGATAGATAGAGAGATACATAGATAGACAGATGGATAGGTATAGGGATAGATTAGAGAGAGAGAGAGAGAGAGAGAGAGAGAGAGAGAGAGAGAGAGAGAGAGAGATACATCAAATACATACACAGAGACAGACAGACAGATAGATATAAAAATAAAGAGAGGTAGAGAGAGATTGATAGAGATATAGAGATAGATATATTCTGCTTAACAGCTAATAAAAGGGTTTCTAAAATAGAACACAAAATAGTAATGAAAATAAATATGAGCCAATTTAAAAGAAAAACGGAAAGAACCAACCCCTTGTAGTCTATCTCAAAGCTTAAAGTCAAATGTCAACAACTCTCTAGTAATGTCACTAACAGGTAGAGATTAGATGAGTCAATACTGAATGATAAATTACATCATGGAAGAAGTAAAAAAAATGTAAATTCCTGGAATTAAATGAAAATTAAAACATAACATGATGGCAAAACATAAGGGACACATTAAGAACAGTCCTAGGAGAATGTATAGTTTTAAGTACCTACACTAAATTATCAAAAAGGCTGTAAACAAATTATATAGTGATGAAAGTTAAAACACTGGAAAAAAAAACAAAGCTAACTCAGGCTCCATAATGTAAAAAAAAATTAAAAAAAAATTAGATTTGAAATTAATGAAACCAAAAAAGAAAAATGATGTAAACAATCAGTGAGTATAAGAGCTCATTTTTGAGAAGATAAAAAAATATCTACAGACCCCTGGCTCAGCTAGCCCAAATAAAGAAAGAGAGACTGCAAATCACCAAAATTAGAACTGATGAGGGGAACAGTACAATAGACATCAATGAAATTCATAATGTTGAAAATACTTTTAAATTATTATTAAAACTTATATGCTATTAAAGTAACATAAAACTAAAAGAAATGGGCAAATTTCGAGTTCAATCCAAACAATTTAAAATTTAAGCAACCTGAGGTCAACAACTTAAACACACGCATAACAAGTATATTTCCCATTCCAAGAAGCACATGTACCGATGGGTTTGATAATCTGCTTATTATTATGAAGGCAATAATAAAAATTAATAATTAATAAAAAGTATAATATATTTGATATGAAAAAAAATTTTTAAGTGATTTTAGATTTATTGATAGTTGTCTAGAAATAACCCTTAAGCTACTCAGCTTGAGAATAGATAAACTGTGTTGTGTTTAGGAAGAGAAATTTTACGTATACTTAAAATGACTGAAATATCAATACATGTAACAAGATGGATTGATTTCAAATGCTCCTGTATGACTGGGTTTGTGTAACTTCTAATCACACAGAGTTTTAAGATGGAGAACACCCACCGAGGGACAGTGGGAAAAAGGGGAATGGGCTGAGTCCAGGAGAATTAGCAGTGATCAGAAGAGACCTTGTGAACAGCTGTCTACCTGGATGTGGTAGTGGTGGAGTTATCTTACCATTACTCAGATCCAGAATAGCAATGCCAAAGAAAAAGAATTTTGTGTAATATAAATTCCAAACAAATTTTAATAAATTTATGAACAGTATGGATCACATGGAATGATGAAGTTTCAGGATTGGCAGGTGAAACATTAAATGAAACATAAATGAGGCTCAAATACTCTAGCACATAATAAACATGTAACAGCGCATTGCGTGTGCATAGTGTGGAGACTATATTGTTGTGTTTTTTTCTCTAAATACAGCGAATATGCTGCTCCATTGCCTTTTTGCTTGCATAATATATGACGAGATGTCTGCTGTAATGCTTATCCGTTCCTTGCATGATGATTACTTTGTATCTTTGTGGCTGATTTTCATATTAGCTTTGATTTTTCTCACCTGGCTATGAAATGTCAATTTTCTTTGACATATTTTTTCCTACTTTCTGTATATAGTGCTTTTGGTCTTCTAAGACTCTTTAATATTCAGTTTAGAGATTTTATTAATTTTGGAAAAAGTCTTAGCATTTTCTTTGGTAAATATTTCTCTTGCAAACATTTTTCTTATTTCCCATCAGAGACACAATTGTATTTAGGTATGTACCTTGATACAATGATTGCACTAAATGATACTCTATTTTTTCTTTCCAATTCTTATGTGTAATACTGTTTGACAGTTTTTAAGTTAAGTTAGCTGTTCTTCTTATTGTACATGTCTAGTCAGCTACTAAATAGTTAATAGAATTCTATATTTTTATTTTTTTATTTCTGTTTGACATTAAGACTCACAAGTATTTGAACTTCATGTACTTTCTTTGCATTATTTACCATTATTCTAAACACTGTCATGCTTTTCACAGTTATTTTAACTCTGTGCTATCATTAGCCTTTTATTTATTAATTATTGACAGTTGAAATGGGTAACTGTATTTTTTCTTGTATTGTTCATCTGTCTCATAATTTTTATTCAATAACAAATACTATCTATAATTTTTTTAAAAATCTGGATCCTGACTGGTGATGAGTTTTCTCTCAAATTTCATTGACATACAAAAAGCCAGATTAACCTTTCCTATATTCCTCAATGCACTATAGAATGCTAAGAATATCTGGAATAATCAGACCCAAAGAAACTCTATACTTTGTGCTCACAGGAAACACTGCAAGCAGATGGGATCGGGAGACAGCACATTCATTGGCACTTTGTGTATTATTGACTGGTTTGGAGCAAGCTTGCATAAGACAGACATTAAACAGAGAGTCAATATAATCATGGCACCCAATGGAAGATTATTATTTCATGTTCAATAGAGGGCTTAGGATGATGCTGTAGAGCTATACTGTCCTATTCCACCTTAACATTTTATCCATTACTGCATACAATTGCAACACAGTAATCCTCCATTAGGAAACTTTTGCTGCATTTTTTACAATACTTGGTTCACTGGCTCCAGGTTGAGTAAAAAATTGATTATTGCTTGTCTTAGTGCAAACTCAGCCATGACAAAGCTTACTACTGTGTGTGTGTGTGTATGTACATAGATAGATAGATAGATAGATAGATAGATAGATAGATAGATAGATAGATAGAGATAGAGGGATAGGGATAGGGATAGAGATAGAGATAGAGATAGAGATAGAGATAGAGATAGAGATAGAGATAGAGATAGAGATAGAGATAGAGATAGAGATAGAGATATATAGAGAGAGAACAAGACAGACCTATTGCTTGCAGTGTCCCCAGTTACTATAAACTGTCACTAATCCTTACTGGAACTTTAGGAATTTCTAAAAACTCAGCTACTTTATTTTTCTCTGCCTTGTAGAACCTCTTCTTTTATTTTCAACTAGCCAAAGTTTAAAGGAAAAACAAAAACAGATGTATTCAGCAGAGATTTTGAATTATCTGTCTGCCTGCCTAATAACCTTAGCTCTCTGATGGAGTTAAGGAATAATTATTATTTTTCAGGTTTGTGGGCTGTTCATACTTAGGATAGAGATGGCATTTCCCAATAACTGTTCACATTGTAGCATTTAAATTAAGTCTTTCTCAAGTTTGTCTTCTTGCTGTGTTTTCTTTTTGAAAAATGCAAATAGGAAAATAGAAACAAAGTATTCATTTTCTCTATAAAAACACATAAATATGTAAATGCTGAACTTGATAGGTAAGTCTAGCATTCTCAACTTAAAAGGAGACAATTAAACATAAGGAGACCATTGGATTTACAAAAGAAATAATACCTTGGAGACATATACATTTTAGAAAGTATAAAATGCACAAAAACAAAACTCATTATGCTATATTTTTGTTGTTCAATACCATAAAATTTAAGTTAGATACAAAACTATACCCTGGTCTATATGCTGAATGATATTATTATGGTTTTATAGTATTACCAATTGGTATAATTTTTAAATATGACAGCTACTTATTTAAAGTGAATTTTAGCTTTTAGGAGATGCATTCTAAAATATGAAGAAATAAACATACTCAGATGTCAGATGCCTCTGACTTATGTTTAATTTTATCAGCCTGGTTTAACTATGAAGAATGAAACTCATGCGAAAATGCATCATCTGTTTGCCTATCTGATGGCTACTATAGTATTAAAAATTTAACCATCTTTATGGCTTCTGCAGGTTTAAATTTATATGGGGATATTTTTCCCTCACATTGTTATTTGTAGGATCAATTGCTTGTATCTTTATAATTAATATGAACAATTTCTAAATAACACAATTTATTATCCTTTACATTACTTAATTTTCTTAACAAATTAATGAAGTTTTAAGAGGAATTTTCAGAAGATTTATTATTTGATATAAAGAAATGACCTGTGAATTATAACTTGAGAGAAACAGGGTCTTAACAAGTCATGTATAAAAAAGTTTTGCACTTAGTACAGGGTTGCAATGACTTCCATAAAGTTAAAAGCATTTGGGGTTTTTTGGTTGTTGTTTGGTGTGTGTGTGTGTGTGTGTGTGTGTGTGTGTGTGTGTGTGTGTGTGTGCGTGTGTGTGTTTACTGAAATAATCACAAAATATAGAAAAGCAATAATAGTAAAATTATTCATGTTAGTTCTTTGAAAAAAATGTTTTAACCACAGAGGCAAAAAGTAGAAAGTTCAGTGTCAAACACTTATTTTTGTGTGTATTGGGTGGAAGGTTGCTGGGGAGATGGACCCGAGTTTAATCCCCAGAACTCAGTAGTGGAGATGCATGCTTACATTCCCAATGTGGAGAGCCAGAGACAAGAGGTGTGCTGGACTTGCTGCCAAAACATTCTAAACTACTAAGCATCAGGTTCAGTAAGAGTCTCTCTCCCAAAGTAAGGCAAAGAACACTGAGGTCAACACTTAGCCTCAGCAATTCCATCATACATGCATGTATATACACACACATGAATGCAGGCACAAGCATATGTGTATGAGAGAATCCAACAAATCAATAAAAAATTGTTAACCAGATGAATATATGGTAGAAGGATATATTTTTTTTCTCTACAACCTTGATGTGAAGGTAGATAAGGGGCCTGTGGGAATAATAACACTGTCATGTGATTACTCTTTCCTACACAAATTCAGAAGACTGCTCCTGCTCCAACTTTCACATCTGTCCCCCCAGCTCTCCCTCTCAGTGCCATATGTCTTGAACTGGGTAAAGTCAGTTAGACATTGACAAATAGCTACCTGGATTTCTCTGCTGGTGTCACTGCCATCCTGTGTAGCAATAGATGTTCTTCCCACATTCTGTGATGGAAAAGTGAGCCATACCTCATCACAGCCACTCTTCCACACACTTCTTCTGTGATTCCTACAACCTTTAGCCTATGTTGCATGTAGCCCATGCACTTCCTTCAACATTTAAGTGACCATGCTAAACTAACTTCTTAATATAGCTTTTCTCCATAAAGCCAGGAAATCTCTCTCTCTCTCTCTCTCTCTCTCTCTCTCTCTCTCACACACACACACACACACACACACACACACACACACACATACACACACACTCAGAGTATATTCAGCAAAGTTTCTAGATCTCTTTTAATCCAATCTGGTTAACAACCAAGATTAACATCAACCTTGCCTCCTCAGAGCAAACATATCTGCAGAGTACCATGAGCAATTAAAACAGATCAGAAGGTAACTGAGAAGTTCATCATACATTAAGATAGCCTTAAAATAGTATTTAGCAAAAATAAGACATTATATTTATTGCTGGACGCCTTAGGCTCAGTACCAGTCCTACATCCATTGACAGCACCAAGTGTAGTCCTCAGAAAAGGTATGCATTCCCTAGGCAAGTGATAGAATTACACATTCTTGGGTCTTCCTGCAGACCTACTGGATCAGGATGGGCATGGTGAAATACCTGGAAAACAGCTTGAGTCTGACTTAACCAACATCATGAAAGAATACACTCTGTATGTGCTGTGGCAGCTGTCTTTACCCCGTTCCCGATGCATAGATGATAGTGCTCCTATTCATTTTGTACCCTGGTTATCAGCATCTCACGTGGCTGTATCTGCTGTTCACAGATAAAGCTCACAGTTTTGAAATGAGTCACTGTATCAATCTGTTTACACCCCCACAATAGCTCAGCATTTGTTTTCTTGCTGTGGAAGAATGCAGATGAAATGATTCCATAGACTTTGGAATCTTTTCATTCTTTAAATAATAGGTGGAAAATATAGGATAGGCTGGTAGGAGTAGTGTGTGGGACTGGGAACAGCCACTAGAGTTGTAATAGATTTAAAATTAATTAATATAGAATCAGGTCAGGTAAAACTGTTTCTACATTAAGTCCTTCCTTTTTTATAGTTATGTTTTCTGAAATTAACTTTACTTTCTCTTTTCAATTACAATTTAAAATGCAAATGATTAATTATTCAAGTTCCTAGTGATTATATTGAGGTTTTTTTTTTTTAAGTAAAGGAATTGTTTACTAAAAGAAATGCTAATTTTGTGACCTATTTAGATGACAAAAAGTATAATATGAAGAGTTATAAAAATTAAACTTCTGTATTAAAAAATCTATATCATATTGCATTCTTTATCTTTTTTGAAAACATGTAATACTTTCATTCTGCCAAGTTAATGTGGGTAAATAAGTTCTTCCACCTAATCAGCAAAGACTCAACTCATCATCAGTAGGATTCTTTTCTCTACACTGTGAGTTTTCTACACACTTGATAATTTGGTCTGAACATGGGCTCTTTTTAAGGAATATGGACTCTATTCACTCACTTGGTGAAATCATCAAGAGTTCATTTTCTTGGTTTGGAGAAGGCTTTGGAAGAAGTACTTGCTTCTGCAAGAGGTTCTGAGTTCGAAACCCTCACAATAATGGAGAAAGCCAAGTGTTTCTGAGTGTTTCCCTATAACCTGAGTGTTGGGGGGTGTAAGGCCTGCTGGTTGCTGGCCGTGGTTCTGGTCCAGCAATAGAACTTGTCACAGTTAATAAGGCTGAAGGTAATAGAGCAGAATGCCTCACATCTTCTGGACTCTAAGCAAAAGCATACGTATGTACATAGATCACATGTGCATGACACATACACACAAAATAAAAGGTAAAATATCGAAAATTATAAGACGTGACAAAGTTACACTTGCTGTCTTGGATGTTACAGGGAATTACTGCTGATGGCAGTTCACAAAGCAAAACCGGACTGTGAAACTGGAAGTTTGTCAACAACCGTGTTCCACTGTTACCACACATGTATGTCACATGGAAATTTTTGTAGATCTACGTTAAAGCTTCAGTAGACACTGACAAGGCATCTTGATGCACGTATTGGCCTAATTCTGTTTTTCTATTTATTTTCTTATTGTAGTCAGGGGGTGTGTACACATACTGCCCTCAGGGCTGGAGGCAACTTAAGAAAGTTGGTTCTCACCTTCTACCATGCGTGTTCCTTAATTTGAACTTAAGCTATCAAGTTTGATACCTTTCCGACTGAGCCATCTAGCTGACACATATTGACCTAAGTCTTAATTTTAGAAGAATGTATTTCTTCCTAATTGCTTATCAATACCATATATCTGTTCTCTTAAATTAATTCTTTTGAATCCATACTTATTCTATCGGTTGGTAGGTAGCTTTTCACATGATTTGGGTTTTATGAAATTTTAGCACAGTATGTTAAAAGATAAGTATGATCCCAGAAGATGAAATTTGAGATTTATCTACGAGTACTCAAACAAAATCTAAATATTGTTCTAAAATGTCCTGTTGTTTTTTAACTTAAGCTAACACACAAAGTATTAGGGTTTCACTGTTGTATTGTCTAATGTGTGTTTTAGTTGATTCTTTTACTCCCAGTTAAATCCGTTCTCCTTTCAAATCACATGGGTTCTGTTGCTCTACCCTGCTCCCCTAACGCCTCTTCATCCAAAGCTGCCTGCTTAGTCATAATACCTTATTTTGAAGAAAGAACAGAGGGAAAATATTAGATTTAAACGAATAGTGTTTTGCTAAAACTTTGATTGAAGCATATCTGAAAGGATGACCCAGCAGGTAAAGCTATATTAAAAATACAATTATTATATATTATCTTTTTATTACATCTCTTTACTTCTCCAGGTCATTGTGTTTATACTTTAAACCTCTGAACATCCAAATTCCTGTTTTTTTCTCTCTCCAGAAATAAAATCAAACCAAATGAAATAAAAAATAACAACAACAAATTCAATAAAATAAGGCAAAAATAAGTGCCAAAAAAGCATGGAATCTGTTTTGTGTTATCCAACTTCCTTCAGGATATAGAACTGGCATTGAAGGATAGTTGATATATCCAGTGACATGCATTAGATAACATTGATTTTATCTTCCCTAACAGGTTGCCCATCTCTCTGTTAAGTACTGTGGCAAGAAGAACTTTCTGACCTTTTTCATGAGGGTTGAGCAATGCACTGTTTAATGGTTGTAGTGATATATCATTAATATATTATCAGTAGCTAGCTTATTACTATGTTTTTATTTTTAGCAGAAAAATATTAATATGTTGGTCCAATCAGCTATCTAATTCCAGGCTCTTGATCACCTTAGCACTTTCAGGCATGGGTGCCATCTCATGGAGTGAGCTTTAAATCTAATTGAATAAAGGGGAAGGGGTGGTTACTACCAAGGCATCTGTGCCACTACTGCAGCAGTATAATGTGAAAACGTGTACGTCACTGTTGTAGGTAAGAGTTTGAAGCCGGGTAGCCTTGAAGATTGTTTCTTTAATCTGGTAGCATGAAAAATGCTTTCCAGCACAATGAGTGCTAGAAACAACTGACTTTTTAAAAGAAGTTTGGTTTGTGAATATAACAACTTCGCCTTTATAGCCAGGAAAGATGGGGGGAAAGTGGAAGCAATAAGAGATGATATGAGAAATACCTTTTTATGATTCAGTCCTTGCCAAAGCCTCCAGCACCCTATCACTCAGAGAACATGGGGACCTCATCTTCCAGTTTCATAGTATCTGCGCCTGATTCCACTTAGTCCAAAATGTCACTCAATTATTAACTTGATTATATCTTTCAAATTAATTAATAATAAATTAAGTTAAATTATTATTTTGAAATAATCAAATAGTGAAATGCAATTTAAACTAATTAATTTAGCAATGGAGATGTTTCTGTTTCAGCCATTTTATACTGACACTTTCATTCTGAATATGTTTCGAATGCTCCTTTACTTAGGTTCACTGAGATTCGGCTGTTAAAGATCTATAGTTGCTTTAAATGTTTTCTCTCTACTTAAAAAGCTTCAGACCACAATATTTCCAAATGGCTGTGCTTTGGGCTGAATTTTGCTTTTGTTCCTTTGGAAAAATTTCATTTGTTTCAGTTTTGTCCATATTTACTAAGATGTTTTATGGTGTTGTGAAAAAACTTGACCTCTAAGAAATTGGTAGGCTCTTTCATGAGATGTCTGAGAATTGCTTTAAGTCACCATAAATGTGACATAGCTCATTTCCTACCTTTCATAAAATCTAACATCTGATTGGACTACAGGCTGCTGCTGTTGTTCTTGGCTACCCTTCATAACATGACAGTAACATCCCATTGTACAAGTATCACTTGCTAGAGTCATAAACATGAGAAACCAAGGTGGTACAGACCTGGGAGCCTTATTTCTGCGGGCTAGCTGTCATGTTTCTGGATGGTGGTAAGTGAAAAAGAGAAAGATAATACTGAAGCTATAAGAGGAGAAAAGTTCTCACAGGTCTCAACATTCTTTTAATCCTTGAAGATGCAATAATGACTTGTCTGGCAAGATATGCCCACTGAGGGAACAGCGCTCTGATAGGATTTAAGGTCTGCTCCATTGAATGAAATCCACTGTTTTGGGGGCCAAAAACCTAGGCCTAGACAGGTCATAGCCCTCCATGAGAATTTATTACTAGTATTCTCCTAAGCTGGTATAGTGTTAAAATAACTCCTAGTAACATATTTCTATGCCTATATATCAGTGTATTTCTCAATCCTTATCAGAGAAGCTTTTTATTTAGTTTTCAGAAAATAAAAGACTGGCATATTCAGCCCTGAATGGAAATCCTCCAGATTTTCCCAGAGAAGCACTAGAAAAGGAAGATGAGGTCAAGAAGACATTGGATCCTTGACATAATAAGGCACCTGTACATATGAACTCACAGGGATGGTGCCAGTGTACACCTGCAAGCTCAGTACAGACAAATTCCCAGCAAGAGTAAGGTGGGTATAACTTTCAACCCAAGTTGTGTAGCTAACTATTGGCATTTGATTGCAGCTGAGAGAGAAATAGGGAGTATTTATGGTGGGACTCCTCATAGCAGGCACCACACTAAAAAATAATCATGTAGCAGTAAAAATTAAAAAAGTAATGAGTCATCAGGCCACACTACTCCCTGCTACTCTCTGGCCCTAGCGGTGATCTTGTCATCATGACTAGAGCCATGATGGGTCGCTGCTACGCCAGCCCCAGCTGTGACCACCCTCTTGCAGATCTCTTGCTGAGGACTTTGCTCACATTCTTAGCATCCTCCCCCCTGTGGTTATATTAACAAATCCCTGCAACCTGACAAAATCAAAACTGTAGAGGTTTGCAATTTATCCATCAGATTTATATCAGGAAATTCTAACCCCACAAAATGTTTACACAGTAAACTCGGAGCCAATTGATATGCTATAAATTGCCCACCTAGATAAGACAAATTGTCCTGTAATAATTTGTCTCTTATAAGATATTCATAGCTACCTGTGGCTATTTAAAGCCACATAGATTCAAGTTGTTTTTTCTCTTCTTCCACTTTGTTTCTTCTGCCCTCTCTTCTATCTCTCCTGCCTCTCAAAAACTATGCACCCACCCTTCTTTTCACTGCCCAATCACAGGCCTTGCTTTATCTTGTGCCTGCTTTCACCTACATATTAACATCAACCCACACAAATTGGATTTGAGAGAGAGAGAAAGAGAGAGAGAGAGAGAGAGAGAGAGAGAGAGAGAGAGAGAGAGAGAGAGAGAGACCGGGAAATGATGGGTGCATAGACGGGGATAGATCTGAGAGTAACTTGGGAGTGGATAAATGTGATCAGGATATAGTGTATGAAATTCCCAAGATATAAGTACTATTTGAAAATACAATTTAGTTTGAATCATTATTTTATTGTTAAAAAGACTAATTCTTCCAAACTATTCTTTTAAAACTTTAATGTGCCTTTATTTTGCTCAGTGTTGGGTGTGGAAATTGAGAACTGCAAAGAAATGAGATGGTCTAAAATATAATATACTTTAAATTGTATCTCATTTATCTTCATGGAGGTACTTAGTAAATAATAACATGAAATAGAAGCGATTAGACATGTGACCTGTTTTATTAATTGATTTTTTTTTGTAAAGGAACAAGAGAAAGGGTAAATCTCAGAGGAGAACAATTTTAATGTTAATTCTCCTACAGTTGTTAAAGTGTATTTTAGGACCCTGATAGGAGTCAAACTGTCTTAGTGTTCTAGGCGATACTGAGAAGAATGGCGACTCTGCTGATGTTGTGAGAATACCTGTAGAGATACTAAGTACAAACGATTGATAGATGAGGATGCTGAGGATGCTGAGCTTGTTTATGTTCTTAGTAACCCCTCCCATTCTGCTCTGTTAACAATGGGCAGATATGTCTGATTCTACTTTTGTTTTATAAAATTTTGTCTCCTATATTCAGGGCTCTGTTGTGGATTGCATATGTGTAAGGGTTGTTACATTTCTATTTTGTTGTTTCCAGTATTAAAGTTTTTCTTCTGTCATAATGAGTTTTACTCTCTGTATTTTCCCTTATGACAAACTCTGAAATTTCTAGGGCTTCTCTGGTTTGCTCTTGAGAAGCATTTATCTGGTGGCCATCTCTATCCTTTTAACATTTCTTTGTGGAAAGACTTACCCTGGATATTTAAGAGGAAAATCCCAAAATTCATAGAAAATATAGCTTAATAATATTTAAGTGACATGATTATAAAAATATTGAAAACACAAAAAGACTATATGCTAAAACTACACTGACCCAAAACCTCCTATATAGTTAGAGGTTTAGGTCCTAGAGTGGTTCATTTTTATCTTCTTGACACAAGCTAGGTTGATCTGAAAAGAGGAAAACTCATTTGAGAAAAATACTGTCATCAGATCAGATTGATCTGTAGGCAAGCCAATGAGAAATTTTCTTGACTATTATTATATGTTAGAGGGCTCCGTCACCTGTGGGCAATGCAAGTGATCCTGGGTTTTTTTGTTTGTTTGTTTTTGTTTTTTGTTTTTTGTTTTGTTTTTTGTTTTGTTTTTTTTTTTTTTAAACAAAAAAGAAGGCTGAGGGAGCCATGGAGAGAAAGCCAATAAGGAACATTTGTCTGTGTTTTCTGCTTCAGTTCCTGATTTTTGTTCCTGCCTTGAGTTCCTTGCCTGATTTCCCTCAGTGGTGGGCTGTAATCTGAGCATTATAGATGAAATAAAGCACTTTCTTCCCCACATTGTTTTGGGTCATGACGTTTATGACAGGAACAGAAAGCAAGGTAGGTCAATAGAGCGAACTTTAATTCTGCTAGCTCCTGGTTTTTTTTTTTTTTTTTTTTTTTTTTTCTCTCTTGCCCTTGGATTCTTTGTATGTATATTCCTTGAAGAGGGTGTATGCCTTGAAGCCTTGTAGCTCCTTTGGCTATAACTTTCTGGTCTCCAGGAACCTTGTTTGGCTGAAATCAGAGTTTATTGTCACACTAGTATTCTTGTAATCTTCTGTTTAAGTGTCAGACATTCAGTGGGCTTCTGTGTCAGTACTGTGCTCTTCACAAGCTTTATTAAGCCCTCTGAACCATGATGGTGTTAACACAACTGACTTATGCCAAACAAAGAGTCTATGGGGCTAGAGTAGAGGATCATCACTTCCCAAATTAAATACAAATTTAGAATTAATCTTGGGTATGATGTTTTGTATTTAAAGACCTGGGACACCATCAGAGACTTTATGATCTCTTTTCAAAGACCTCAAAGGGTATACAGTCCTATAAGACTAACTTTTTGTGGTTTCCCTCCTATACCAATATGAACTGAGCTTAACAACAACTTGCTAACAGGAACATTACAACACTCCTAACGGATGATGTTCTCAGGCTAGGTGAGCAATTCTACACTTTTACTTTGGACTTATATTTATGACTGTGGATGGAAATTTAGTCTACATGAGTCTTCAGAGGGGTCTAAAAATGCAGTTGATTTTCTCTGTCTAGGTTTTTCTTGTTACATATAAGAGGGGTCAACCATATCCAAGCCCTTTGCCCATACAAACTCTAAAAACTAAAAACAAGAGCAGTTATTAAGCAAGAAGTTTGGACGTGAGAACCACTGAAGTAGTGAAGACACTCTTAAAGCAGAAGAAAGCCAAAGAATTCATTAATTTAAGATCCCCAGGAAGGTCAAAAGAGAGGGCAGAAAGAGGAAATGAGAAGTTGATGATGTTTCTACAATACATATTAACTACTTATTTGTACATGGCTGAAGGGATATGAGAAAGTACAGGCGGAAACATAAGAACTACTAAGAGTGGACCAGCACAACTGGAAATCATGACCTGTGGGAAGAAGAGAAGGCAATGAGAGCAATCAGTGTAGACTCAGATGTTTTCCAAGAGCTATGGATGCAGCAGCTGTGCAACTTCCACAGAAATAAGGCATAGAATAGAAGGCAAAATCTTGGGAAGGATGTAACACTGCTATGATGGGGCACTTGAATTGAAATATTCATTAACTTGTTGGCAGCTAAGACATTAGGCAGAACTTGGGGAATCTGTGGAAGACGCAATGTAGGAGATGGAGGAATGAAAAGCACCATACAAACCTCTCAGAATCAATTAACCTGGGTTTTCAGGGACTCAGAGATTGAACCATCAACCAGGGAGCCTACCTGAGACTTCCTTAGGCCTTCACATACATTACAGTTGTAACATATAAATATGTAACAAGACTGTAAAAATATATTTATAATACATTTATATAAACAATATAAATGTTAAATATATATAAATTTCTATTTATTTATGTGCAGTGAGAATATATAAATACATAAAAATAAATAAACCTATGACAAGAAGTTGTTTTCTTGTGAAACTTCTAACAACAGGAACAGAGACTGTCTCTGGCTGTCTTGCCTGCTTTTGGAACCCTTTCCTCTGACTAGGATGCCTGGTACTGCCTTAATAGGAGAAAAAGTGCTTAGTCTTAATACAACTTGATATGCCATGGCTGGTTGACAATCATAGGGGGGGCTCCTTATTTCTGAAGAAAAATGGAGGAGGAGCAGGAAGAGGAAGAGGAGGAGAAGGAGGAAATGAGGATGAGTAGGGAGAGGGGAGTTGTCAGGGAGAGACTGGGAGAAGAGGAGAGAGGGCAAATTGCAGCTGAGATGTAAAAACAAAGTTGGCATTGAAAGATTTACAACTAAAAATAAGCAGCACAAAAATTCCAGTTGGAGTTGCTGTACTTTGTGCTGTTTCAGTAAAGAATACTTAACAACTCTAAGCACCACGGAAATGAGTTTATACCACTGCAACTGTCTTGCTTACTGGTTCAAGCATAGGCAAAGGAGATTTGAAGCAAGAAACTATAATCTGTCGATGAGTAAAGCATCATCTAATGGATGAATCTAACTTTGGTCACATTTTTAATGGACCTCCAGTGGTGTCACATTTGTCAGATTCAAATCTATAGCCAGGGGTATTAAAGATGTGTAACTTTATGGACACAATCCATTGGATGTGAAGTTGGCCATAACATGGGCTATTTTCATTCTGATTCCATTACCACAGGCTTGAAATATGCTTGGATCTTACAATGTATAGCAAAGAAATTCCCATATAATTTCTCTTCCAGGAAAAAAAAAACCTAGGAAACAGAAGTACATGTGTACTATTTTTGATGTTATGTTTTTATGGAATTGCAACACCGATTTTAAGGAAAATATCTAAACTATCAAATATGCAGTCAGTATTGAATTCAATCATACAAATTCACTTGAAAAATTAAAGGAAATTTGCAATAACAAGGATTATTTACAGACTTCTGAACTTATTTTCCTGTGTTTGAGAGGTCCACATTTTCAAGGATGTAATTCAATATCCACACAAGCAAATAGATGGCTATTGTATGGCTCTAAGTCCTCATACTCTTGTTTACCAGGTTTATAGTTACACTCAGAGGTTTTCCATTATTGGAAGGTATGCAGCCATTTTCAGGATAGTAAGCAAATAACTTCTTTTGGAGCAATATAACTTATTTTTCAAATACATAGGTGCTCCTGAAGCAATTCTCAAAGTCAAATCATTTTATGATGGATGTGAAGACAAGTCAGTCTCAAAAAAAATGTTATAGGTCTTGTGGAATGTCAGTCGATCAATAAATTTTATAAAGTATTATACTAACAATTATCTTTTAAATAATTGTTATCAGTGAAGAATAACTTCCTATTATGACCAAAGTCATTCACTGTAGAGCTAGAGAGAATTCTCATCTTTCTTCCTTATCCTACATAGAGAAACATGATCTCACTATATGACTTGATTTCAGGTTTTCTGATTGCTTCTCTGTGTTGATGAAATTAACTGAAGATGTGCTTTCCATCAACTTCAGTTATATGAGCAAGAGTGCAAATGTTCCTTTTAAAACCAAATAAAAATGAGCAAGGGGATGTTAAGCCAGTGATGTATAGCTAGATTGCATTCAAAGTCACAGAAGAACATCAGCATGAAAGCTTTCAAGAGTGTGAGCACACTGTATGTATGGTCATTTGTCTATATTATAGTTGCATATCAAAGCCCCAATATGTAGGACCACCCCTTCAGTGAACTCACAATTTTTTTTCTAAAGAATTCTAGGCCCTTCTCTTTAGTCCGAAGAGCATCTCATTTCAACTTACAGGGCTGAAGGCCAATGTTTCTACACAGCCTATTTGGTACAACTTTTTTGTGACCAGCAAGATATATTTCCCTAAATCCCATCTTCCTGGACAAAAGATTTCTAGTTATAGCTTTTGATCTTCAGAACATTTAAAGAAAATATTAGATAGAATGAGAAATTAAAGTCTAACGGGCAGTGGCACGGCCATACAAATAGATTCACACACTGAATAATTTTTAGGAAAAAAACTGAGTTTTTGTGGTTATAAAAACTTGTCTATTTAAGGAATCTAATGTTACAAGTGTTTAGTCATTTCTGAGACAAAAATAGAAAGCACAAAATGCAGACCACTTCAAAGTTCACAGTGGAGTTTTCATCACTTTCCTTTCTGTCCATCCAGTCTATAGAATAATGCTGACCAACAACGATTTAATTTAAGACAACACTAATGTGCCAATTTTTTCTAACAATTGAATATTATTTTATTATATATTATATGGCTAGCATATTACAAATTCTAATGAAATACAAAAGGCCAAGTAAATGTTTTCACACCAAATACCTATTTTGTTTTAGTTTTCAGAACTTATCAATATTAGTGCCATTTTTCTTACAAAATAACACACTCCTCATTTTTTAGGTAAAGCTCAACTTGCATATTAAAAATGAATTTTACACATATTAATAAATATTCCTAAATCACTGTCATGTCTAGGTAATTATGTGGAAAACACTATTCTGTTTATATAAAGAATAAGTTTTCAGTTATTGGTGGGTATACTACAAAGTGCCCAGGGACTATATATGGAATTAAAATGTTCTATAGTGATACATATGGTCATTGCTTGAATTTTCATTGGTTTTCTTTCTTTTTATTTCAAAACATTTGCCAACTAATAAGAAAATATTCACTTAGGAGTTTCAAGAGAATGCTGGCATCCTTATTACTAGCCCCTTCATTCACTCTCCACCAGACAGTAGCCAAAATTTTGAAATTATACTTATTTTCAATCTCTTTGTATCTAATTATCAGTAGATTCTTGCTGCAAAAGAAGACTCATAGACAGCCCAAGCTAGGCACAAGCATGTATAATTCATTTGTCATTGGGCCATGTGACACCTTGTTCCTTTAACTTCGCAGACCTTGCAGCAGGCTAGCCACAGCCCCTCTTTGCTGCTTTGCTTATTTAAGATGTAGCTGGCTGTCCTGCACTCTCTTTAGTATGCAGGGAGCACAGAGATGGAGATAAAAGGCAAAATGTCTATCTTTGAGTCCTCTGCAATAGCGAATAAGTTATCAACCCACTAACATGCATGTCTGAATAGACTCCTTTGGCAACACTGAGATGTTATCTCCCATGACATGCGAATTCCTCCCTCATGTCAATTCCGAAAAGTACTAAAGAACCAACGCTCCGGTAAAATAAACGTGGCAACACCGCTGGGACTCCGAGAGCATATTTTCCCCTAGCTCCTTTTAAACACATTCTCCAGTTGAATCCTTGATATCCATATAAATTAGCCAGTCTGAAGGATTGCCTGCAAAGCTTTCCTTTAATCTCCTAGAGGAGGCACTGGGAATAGACTTTTGCTTGATGCTCATTGGCTTTTTTTTTCTCTGTCTTTTCCTCTGTCACTTTGCTCTCATAGAAATGTAACTTTAAAACGCATAGGCTGGATACTTGGCAGCTGTGTTTATGAAATACATACATATACACACGCATACATATACATATATTTTATGTATATATAATGTGGAAAGCCACAAGTTGATAGATGCTTTTGTACAATATGAATATACAAGGCTCATTTGTTTCCATTTTACAAGCAAGGATCCTGGGGCACAGAAAGCCTACAAAACAGAAGTGCTAGATTGTTATTAAATATGCATTTTAAAACTCTGAACTAACACCTCCAGACCTCTTTCTATTGTTCTTCTACCCATCAGCCTTTCTAACATAACTCCTTTTCTCACCACATTGCAGAACAGCCACCTCTCCTACTCCTGTGTTTACTATAGGACCAGCAAAGGACTAAGCAACACACAATCATGTGTGAGGATACCAGCTGCCCCTGGTATTCAGCAGGGTGAAAATTGTGGACGATTCTATATGACAGCAGCATGATCTTAACCTTAATGCTGTAGGTAAAATGGTGCATCTTCATTTTGGCTCTTGAACCTCCATGCCTTGTGAGGTATGATAAATAGAGCATCAGACCTTGAAAACAATCAAGTAAAAAGTGCTATCGCGATTGGAAAATTAGTTTTCATCAGTCCCATGCTATGCTCCAAGTTCTGTGGGTGCAGAGTATAAAATAAAATAAAATCAGAGCAATTAAAATAATCAATTATTTCAGGGAGTGTTGTTGCTATCACCATAACTAATACCTGCAGATATTGCAGCACTGTTATCTAAATCGATCAATGATCAATATATCCATCGCTAAGAGATAGAAAAGTAGATGGAATACACAAAAGTGAGGACTCTCTATAAAGCCATTTAAATCATCCTAATTTTACTGCAGAAGAAATTGTAAAGATCTTAACCATATATAAGTTTTTCTTCTTGGTGATATAATTCATACAAAGTAAACAAAATGTTGTCTCCTGAATAGATCTCACTGTAAGTAGAAAAGAAAAGAAACTCATTTAAGTGGTTAGGAATTAAAAAAAAAAGTATTAAAATCCAGGACCTGATATTTTCCATCAAAGTTAGGGAATGAGTCCATAGTTCAAAGAACATTAGTTTGGTTTAACAAGAGCTCTTTAGGGAAAAAGATGAACTTGAATTTGAAGAAATGAAATTGCAAACATAGGATGGAAAGGCAGGACCAAGGTGGAAAACCAGCAAGATCAAAGGATTGGAATGTTGTACCATGTAAAAGACTAGGCATTTAGGTTTATAATGGTGGAGTCAGAGACTGATCCTAATAACCAAAATCCTATATTTGATACCATAAGTTATTTACAAAGCATAAACTTTGTAAGCATAAAGTAAGAAAGCTGATTGGAATAAAAAAGTTAGGATAAGTCTACATGAGTTTGGAAGTAGCCAATCAATGTGATGTATTGAAAGGGTTTGTTGAAGACATGGTGAAAGTTTGGTAAAGAAATGTTCTTTCTTAGAAGCAAGAGCTTCCTTTCAAAAATATGCCATGAATAAAGGCAGCAGACAGGAGAAAGGGGGCATTTCTCGGTTCACCTTAGTCTGAAATGTCATCGAACAAAGTTAGCAACACTCTTTGTCAGTGGAGATCCATCACACAGAGAGAAGACATAAACACTGCAATTTCATAGGCCGTTATTACAATTGAAACCTTGTCTTAGGATCCTGTACTAGGGATATGGGAAATATAGATGCTAATGCTTACAAAGCAAAAACAAACAAAACAGCCCATTAAATATAGGAAAAATACTCAAAAACTAGTATGTCTTTTATTTGCATATCCCAAACATGGTTGCATTAGACAAGAAAAGACAAGATTCATAACCACCCCCTCCTCTCTCTCTCTCTCTTTCACACACACACACACACACACACACACACACACACACACACACACACAACACACTTAGAGCTTTTCCAGTTAAACATTGTGTGCCAGTACTCATAAACTCATATAGGACGGAATGAGTTCCCATCCTCAGCAATGTGCTGCGTCCTCTTTCCCTTTCTCTATTTGATCTGCCATGGGAACCTCTAGTTCCAGTGAATGAGTCATTTGGGACAAGAAAATTAATTTATTTGAACAGATGTATATAACCGTTGCTCAGAATAGAATCACAAAACAGGCCAGTATTTACATAAGGACCCTATAATTGATGACCTTTTACAGTTTTGTGTGAAGAGTCCAAGGAGCTGAGAAAAAAAAAAAAAAAAAGCTACATGGGAAATATCGACATGATTAGAAATCCAGGCTCCTTTCTTGAATGCCAGTTCTGTAGCGTGACATACAATGAACCCAGACCAGAAAAGCAGACACAGAATTCTTTGGCAGAACAATATATTCTTCCCATTAAATGACTTGAAATCTAGCTAATATCTCATCAAAACTATGGTGCTCAATTTTACTAATCACAAGTATGCAATCCCACTTTTTGCCATCATCAAACACATCTAATTTTTAAAAGTAAACCAAACCTAGTCTTGAAGTTGTCCTCAATGGTGCCATACTATTTATATTAAAACAAATCTTTTCCACACTGTGACATTTCCAAACTTCTGACTATACCTAGCTCTTTGCAGAAAATGAAGAGTATTCTGTTTCAAAAAGTCATGCCTAAGCAAGAGTTTTATTTTATGGATCAAAGGCTTTCCAGAGATGAAGACATTTTACTTTTGCAAAGTTACAGATTCTGTCCTCCGCCAAAATGAAGAAGGAGACCCATAATATTGACTTAGAATCACTGAAGGAGATGGGTAGAGTTTTTGATGGAAAAAATAAAGCCAGAAAAGAAAAGAATAAGAGAGTTGTCTAAATATAAGGGAACGATGATAAAATGATAAAATTCTAGAAACAGTCAGTACAACTCCCCCAAAAGGAGCTACTTTGAACAGGAAGTGTTCTTATACTGAAAAGCTTGAAGGAAAAAATAGTTTTCTTGTAAGCATCTAAGAGAACATGAAGAGGTAGCTTCAGTAATATAGAATTGAAGGTGGGTTATGGGTATACTCTGGGGCAGAGATAGATAAACCTCCGAGTTCTAGCCCACCAGGGCTACAAAGAGTAACCCTATGTCAAAAAGAAAGAAACAAACAAGCCAATGCAAAATGTAAAGGAGATGAGAAACAGTAAAACCTGTAGAGAAACTAAGAGCAGTTATTTTGGACCCATGTAAAGAAATGGGGATGGTCTATTCCCGATGAGAGTGTCCCGAAAAACCAGAGGGGTAAATTCCACTGACAACTCAGATTAACAAAGTTATGGACTAAGATGAGACACCAACTAACAATGCTGAGCTGAAGACCCGAGGCACATAGATCTGTGTTACATGTTTGTGCATTCAACACTAGGGAACTCAGTGACTTGGTTTTGAAAACCTACACTCAAAGAGATAAATATTAAATGAATAATCTGATTTATATCAAAAGCAGAAGTCGGCCCTTCAGGAAGCCCATGTCTCAGCACACAACATTGAGAAGTTACTTATAAATTTCTAGAGCTTTTTGGTGCTCTGTAAGTCATATAATACTGTTACTTTTGTTGTGGGACTGGAGATGTCTTATAGCCTGAGAAGGCTTTGTGACTTGTTTGCAGGTTCTTGTCACTCACCACTAGAGAACGTATTTTGAAAAGTAAGGCGTTTGAAGAAACTTCATTTCAGAGTGAAAGGAACACACTGAAGAGGTTAGTGCACACTTTTGAAAGGAGTTGCATGGCTGTGATTGTGAAGAGCATCTTAGTTTTAAATGTTTACAGTGTGGGAATAATTCCCAAGTTAAGTACAATAGAGGGAAGCCAAGAAGACCCAGGAGTTGGTCAAGATTGTCCCAGAATCAGATCTGCAGTCTTTTTCAGGTAATTAAGATAACATTGTAACAAAGCCAAGGATGTCAGACATGTTGGTCTCGAAGTTTTGCATGACTTTTGTTGTACTGAGTAGTCAAATGGTTTCCCACTCTGAGGTTATCTCGATCTCTAGCTACCATTTGGGTCATCAGTTTTATTTTATTTCTTCTTCTCTAAGTCTGTCTAGCTTATTTGACCTGCCTAAAGAAGATACAAAAAGAACCCAACCTACCAGCCACAGGGCCTATCAAACTCAGCAACTCATCTTATGGACGCAAACACTTCTACCTTCCATCTTAAAAGACATTCGTTATTACTGTGTGGATAGTGTCTTTGCAGATGACCACTGGGTCAGTTCTCTCCTCCCTTCATTTGGGTTCCAGGGCTCAAATTCAAGTGTGCATTCTTGTACAGCAGACACTTTAACCTGGCAAAGACATTCCTTCTTCTTATGAAACCATGAACATCAGAACTGATTAGTGATAGAATAGTACAGATCTTTTCAGACAGGAAGAAGGAAACTACAGAATGGGACATTTTGTATGGCATTCTATAAAGCAGATAAGAACACTAAAATAAATATTTGTATCTCTTATTTACAAAGCTACATAAGAACATTGTGTATTTTTGAAAGATGAGTGAAAAATTAAGGAAGACAAACCTCTAATTTACCACCAAGCCATTTACCATGGATATATGATATTTACTCTGAGAGAGTTTTTTCCTAAAATATACCTTAGTATTTAGTTCCAAGTATGTAAGTCTGTTATGTTAAATGTCCTTTAAAAGAATTATTACTTCTCTTAGCATACTCCAAATGTTTTCTCTCATTGCCACTGTGAAGAACTGTGTGATCTGCGATGTCTGTACCTGTTTCCAGAAGACAGAAGCATTGAATAACACAGATGACCTGTCTGATTGTCCAGAGTATATCTGTGTTCCTCGTTCTATTATTCATTCTCTTATCCATCCATATATGTGGCATCTTTGCACGTGGACTGTAGTGACAATGCCGGCTGGGATTATCTCTTAGTCTAATCACATTTCCCACGGCAGGAGAGCTGTTCGGGTCATATTGTTGATGTTGAATAAAATATTCAATTGATTGATTTCTTGGTCCTCAGATTTGGATCCCTACCCTTGGACACCCACACTGAGCAGCCTAGTTAGTTTAACTGGCTTTAGATAAATACGGATTCAAGGCAGAATCACCTGGACTTTCACCCAGGAAATCCTGGGACTTGCAATGCTGTAAACCTTTTAGACTCTTTCAGCGTTAGAATCATAAATTACCCCGATCTTCTTAACACCAATTACCATTAGTTGATCCCTAAAACACTTGCATTAGTTGACCCCGGACTCCAGTGAGCTCATAGCAGAACCTGAGTTATTATCTATTCTTTTTATATATTTTCAATTTTCTAAAGGGAAAGTACCCTAAGTGTAGCCTTCCTCTGAGGTGACAATATAATATAATGGCATTCAGGTCACAGTGTCATGAGTCATTGTCCAGAAAGTGATAACCCTCATGTCTGCCCATCCATTTGTGAACGCTGAGGTTGCATTCAATCTGGCCAAATGGAAAATGGCCAGCCAGGATCAGATATTATGCTACAGAGGGCCCACTCAGAGCTATTTTAGGCAACCTGAAGATACAAAAACATCCTAAAGTATTGGACAGAACTCACTGTGACTCTGTCCCTCCTGTAGAATCATTTCCTCTGACTGTCACAGTTTGTTTGGTATCTTCCTCTGTTTGCAACATCTAAAAGAAAAATCAGCTTAGCCTTTCTCCCCCCACCCACCCTTCCCTCCCTTAGGGCCTCAGCTTGTGTCTGCACATAAGTCCGGGGTCTTGGGTGTCAAATGTCAGGCCTTGTACTGAGCTGTCAAAGCGAAGAATGTGCTGTGATGATTGATGACTGGGAGGCCTGAAACCCAAACCTCCACTGCAAATGCCTCTTTTACAAAAAAGCCGGGGCTACCCACCGAGCCTATGCCCAGGGTCACTTCGCATACCATTACACCCGCTGCCCCAGGCTCCCAACAAGCCAGGCCATTCACACGCAGCCCTGCCCATTCCTCTTCCTCTTGCTAGCCTCTCGAGGATGCCCAAATGTTGGAATTCTCCATCCCAATCAGATAAAAAGAGAGGCATGAAAAGATGCCCTTTTCCTCTCATTTGTCTTCGGGCTACATTTGTTCTGCAAAGCCATGGGCTGGAGCTTTCTGGAGCTCAAGTCGAATGACAAGATTATTAATGGGAGTAGGGCAATGTCATATCTGATTTCATGCATATTCATGAAGGGATATACACAGCTGGGACCATACTTTATGGAGAGGGAAAATAAAGAATCCAACCCCCAACCATAGGCATGAAAAATGTCACTGTGAAGATGAGGACCCTAAAGGAGGAAAGTTGAAGTGACTGTAGCCTTTATTTTTACAAGAAGGGAATAGAATTTGTAGAAGCAATAACCACACCCAAATATGCTTCTTTACCTTTTCTGGCTAGCCCCAGCAACTCAATACTGATGGGAAACACCCTGATACAGTTATTTACCTAGACATTCTTGGAGTGAAACCCACAAAAAAACACCCTTTGCAAATAATTTCAACAAAGTTCAAGTGCTAAGATTAACATTAAAAAGAAGATAAAGGAAAAAAAAATCACAAATATTTCCTTCTAGTGATTAGAATACGGGCTATCCTCCCAACAGAAGATAAATATACTAGGTTTAGATTAGGTAATATAATCATAACAGGGATAAATCTTAACTGGGCTAAATCTCAAAGAAATAATTCACAATATTAATTCTGTAGCGCAGACACCCAGCAAATGGTTCCCTGCCACAGAAGCACTAAGGATGCGCCCACATGATGGTACAGAGCATGGTGTCTGCGATAAACCAGTGGCTGTAGGAACAAAAGTCAAAAAGAGTGTGTTGTACATTCTCCTGGGAAAGACCAGTCTGAGGGATGGATAGAAGGCCTGTTGCAAAGGCAGCCCTCCTTGGCCAGAGTCAAGCAGCCTTAGAGAGACACATTCTACATAACCCTAAATTTGAAACGGGGACATAGAGCACCTTTCCTCCTTCCTCCCTGACGCTCACTCTAACCTTCATCAATTTAGCTGTGCAAAACCATCATCACTAAAGGCCTTAGTGAGTCTTGTGTGTGGCAAGGACCTACCTGCACTTTCACCTCAGCTGTCAACACTAGAAAGGACAGGTGGATCTAAAGGTACAGGTTTTCATAAAAGGAGGGCGCCAATCCACCAATAAGACTGTTCTTTTCAGTGCTGTTTACTTCCTCCTCCTTCCTCCCCTTCCTCCTCCTTCCTCCTCTTCCTCCTCCTCCTTCCTCCTCCTCCTCCTTCTCCTTTTCTTCTTCCTTCACCTTCTTTCTCTTCTTTCCTCTACTCCTCTTTCTCTTCAATTTTTAGTGGGGCACTAGAGGCTAAACTCAGGGTCTCACACATGAAACACCAGCATTCTATCCTTGACACCCGCAGTCCTTTAGCATAGCCCTTACCAATGTCCTTGTCTTTACTCAAATGCAGCCCACCTCACCTTATTTAAGAAACTGGACATTTGGGTTATCCTTATAGCATAGGCCAAAAGATTGAATGGTACCAGGATTTCCAATGCTTAAATTTCTACAAATTTACAGCAATTAATTAATTCATGTGCACACGAAGTAACACATGCAAAGTTATTTGTTGCATTATTATTGATACTAGCATAACAATTTGAAATGAAAATAAGCCTCATATTAATCCATAGGCAAATGATTAAGTTATGGGCCATCATCTAGAAACTATAAAGATCGTGACATATTGTGATCTCCCAGGATGATTTTTTTAGACGTGGTGAATTAAGATTATTCCTGATATTTTCAGTGTTAGTCATTAGCATGTTGAAACTCTTGTATATCTGTGACATTTAATATACGAGTAAAGCAGATACATTTCTGCCTGTTTGCCATTCCCCACAAGATGGGGAAGGCCAAGTGAATCCTGAGATCATAATACATTCCTTCCCAGACATCTAGCTTCTTTCTTTCAGTTAATCTGATTTCAGAAATATTGAGTCAGACTCAATGGAGACTCAATAGGCTGATAACATAATGGTTCATGTTATTGTTTTTGGAAAACATCATAATTAAACTTCAGCATCACTTACTAGTAAGTTCTGAGGACTGGAAGAACATCAGAATACACACAGTAGGGCTGCTCATTCTTGTGGCCTTGAAACATGACTTTTCCTCTCTTGTCTTATAAGCAGGCCATGTGTCTGACGTATAAGTTATTTCAAACAATCAAGTGCATTTGGGGGAATCTAAGGTTCAAAAACCCTAAGTTCAATGCTGGGAGTATTGTAAAGGTAATGGATTTTTCTTTGAATGTCATCACAAATATAAGGAGTGCAGTTAGTCAAATTAAAGAGTTTACATTAAACTCTGATTAATAAATATTAAATGTTTAGTAGAATCTTTATAATGCATTAGGTCTTATGGAATGCTAATAATACATTAGATTTTTACATAAAACATACCATAAAATATATTAAATTTAAATATTTATGTCTTATAATAAAGGGAACTCTTGTGGGAAATGTGTTCTGGAATCTCCATCTCTGACCCTGTTTTCTTTCTCCCTTATTACTAGATTTTTCTTTAATAGAAAGCAAGGCAGCTGAAAAGAAACAGCGCATGTGTGTGTAGCATCTTACCAAGCATTGCTCTAAGCCTTGGAGTAAGTAAACAGAAAATACAGAACCTGAAGGAAGAGTAAACCTCGCTGTCTATTGTTGGTTCTGCATTGAAAGTAGGTAGGGTTAAAAGCTGCTCTGGCAGTCAAGGTCATTGCTAAGGATGGAGTGACTATGTAGCACTCAGGAGCCAGCTGACTGCCACTGTCTGTCAGGACAGCTTATCAAGGTAGACTCTAGGAAGGCCCAGGATGAATTGCTCCGTCACAATAGGTAAACAGAGTCACACAGTCACTCTGAATTGCAGTGAGGTGCAGAGCAATCCAGGCAGAGCCAGGCAGACTACTATACTGAAGGCTGAGTTCAGATCATGAATAAAAGGCCTGGAAATGAAGGCAGCCTGTGACCCTACCCAGGGAGCCCCAAGGCTGCAAACTTAATCTCGCCTGCATATTAAAAACACCTGGGGAGCTTTTAAAAACATACCAATGGAGGCCGCACCCCGATTTAATTAAACCAGAAACGCAGGAGGTCAGAGGCCAGAAACTGATCTTTTTAAGAGTTTGCTGACTTGGGTTTGAGGTTAGAGTCAAGCCAAGGTGCAGGGAGGCATGAGCACCTGATGAGGAAGGGTAAGGGAAGTATCAAATACCTCCAGAGATGTCCCTGGTGTGCAATCTCCGTTCTCCAGTCTTGGATTGTATTTACAATAAGACTGTGACCACCTTTCTGACTTCAGTGCTTTTGAAATAGGTACCTGAAGCACCTGCTGTGCCTGCAGGTCCTGTAGCTACTGAGCTCATGATAGGACTGGAACAGATGTGAATAAAACTGCACCTGCATGTTCAATTGGAAGTAGTCACCAAAGGCCAATGCCTCAAAGGCTTGTGGGCTAGCATGTGGTACTACTGGGAGATGAGGGAAACATCTTTAATAGATGGAACCTACCAGGAGGCAAAGTCACTCACTTGCATGCTGAAACTTCTACTGACTTACTCATGCCCTCTCAGAAAGTTCCACACACATCTTCATGTGGGTTAAATTTGACGAGCCACAAGACAAAAATACAGAGTAATGGGGAGGGAAATGGCTAACAGGGAGAGAGACCTAACTGGAGGTGATGAGAGAGATGGAGAAATGACTGTGGTCAGAATATGCTTTAAGTTGTAAAAGATTAACAAAGAAAACTAGCAGGAGAAAGTTAAGCCTTTAGAAGTTTGCATTGAAGAAAATAGTGAAGCTTCAGTCAGTCTGTCTGCTGTCTGTCTGTCTGTCTCAAGAATAAGCCTTTCTTCTTTGCATGTGTGATGGTGGGAGAAAGATGACTGATACTGAGATGGAACATCCACGGAGCACAAGTGTGACTAACCATTTGAAGCACTCCAAGAGCGGCCCCCAATGAACCTCCCTGCACCCACCTAAGCATTTCTTCGATGTACCACCCAGTTCTCCTTCGCACTTTCCCACTTACAGTAAGTCCAATATGCCCCCATGATAAATACCTGCTGTTGTGCACATGACAGAAGAGTCTCCATTTTGAGACTTTCATCCCTCTCCAACACCAACAACAACACAAACCAAAGACAAAGACAAAATCAAAAACAAAATAATTGCTGTTGTCACAGCAAATTCTTTCCAAAATCTAATAATCAAATAACAAAATGGTAATTTCTCAGCAACATGTATAAGAATAATTCAAAATTTAGATTCCCAATCCCAGCGTTTTACTAGATACTTGGTTTGGCGAATAGTTGTATATAAAATTTTATATATTTTATATACAAATAAATTATTATTAGTCACTAATTTTCTTTATATCCAAGATGTATTTTAATAATTTCTGTAACATGCCTAAGCTCTTCATATTTTGTATATAAAGGCGGAATACAAACACCTAGATTCAATAAAGCAAATGTGCATGAAAACTGCATTGTCTAACATGTGTAGCCACTCCAGATCACTCAGGGTCTATAAGCAAAGTTATGTCTTAGTCTATACCGTGGAGAGACAAATCTGGTCCAGGTACTGTGCAGCTGCAGAGTTGATAGCCATGATCTTACCATGCCTGGAAGATTTGTGTACTGCACTCAGCCTATGCCTCTCTCTCTCTCTCTCTCTCTCTCTCTCTCTCTCTCTCTCTCTCTCTCTCTCTCTCTCTCTCTCTCTCTTTCTCTCTCTCTCTCTCCATTTTCTAATCCTAACCTCACCCCTCACCCTTACGCTGAGGTTTTGAGGGCATGAATCAGATGTCCCAGTGATGGCTAATCAGTCAACAGCCACAGATGCTCAACTCTCTGACCAGTTATGAGGCCCCAAAATGCTTCCCCTTGCAGTGAGATTTGCTCAAAGCTGACAGCAACACTAATCTCTAGGGATAATTTCAATTATTAAAAGGCAATTGATGGGGACACCATGTCCAGTCAGCAGAAGGCTCACAAGCCTACCTGTTTATCCATATATACAGCCATTCCTTTCCTTTTAGCTTCTCCTTGTATGTTTGATTTAGTGGCTGACATTAAGGCACTCAGCCTAAAGCCCATCCCTTTGCATTTATAATTAGATAGCTCTTTATTTATCTGATTTATTTCAGGATGTTAAAAGGAATATTGTTCTTTTATTACACATGCTACAAATTATTTCTATACATTGTTTTAATTGACAATACAAATTTTTGGTATGCTTTCACTAAAACTTTTGTCTAATTTTTCTTACAATCTCATCCCGCACCCATAAATTATGTAGAAGTGTAAGGCTATGATGCTTAATTTCAAACACTTAGCTTTTGCTCTACTCTTAAATTGGTCTGTGTAAGCAATTAACAATAAATCATTAAAACGGTTGAATTTTTATCCACCTTTTCTGGTCTCTTAGCCCATTTGCTTTTATGCTTCATATTTTCTGTCTCCTTTTGAATTATTTGCTATCTTAAATATGCTCTAATTTGTTGATGGGTAATTTGGTGAAATCTACATGAGATATTTTTAAGTGGTGATTTGCAACACACACTTCATCTTCTAGAGCAGCATCATGCCACCTTACACAATGTCTGTCCTCTCCAGACAACACCGATCTTCAGCCGATATGCAGTATGTTTGCATATGGCAAAAAGAAAGTACCAGAAATATCATTTTTTCCTTTAATCTTGTTTAAGAGGTAGAGCTGGGCATTATAGGGGAGATGCTGAATAAGCACACAACTGTGTTGTTGGCTCAAAGCAGGAGCTCCAAAGTTAGGATGAAGAAACTAAATTACTATTTAGCTTTAGTAGAAAACTACTGAGGAACTCATTTGAAGTTTGAACACTATCCTTCTGGAACATATCTCCCCTTGGATTTATGTAGCCAAGTGACACACTGCTAATGAACTACTGGCAACATTTGTTCCCACTTCCAGCAGCACCATCAGATGACATCTAGGATATGAGTATTATAAATGGAATCCAGAGGCTAATAACGCCATTGTTATTTTTCTTCGTCTCTGGTACCTTCTTTTTCCTCAGCTTTGGGAATTTCACAGGTGACATGAGTCAGGGTTACTGTGCATTTGTAAATGGGCATCAACTTCTAAAATGATGCTTTGTGGTTGATTCAGAAATGACATTTTTAGTGGCCTGCTGAGAGGGTTTAGTTAATAAAACTATGCCTGTACAAAAGCAGGTAAGAAAAAAACTGAAAATCCTAAATGATGTATCAAGGCAAAAGGAGTTTAGTACACAGGAAAGAGAGATAAGACATGTTTATTGAATCTTTTGAACAGCCAGGTCATTTGTTTCTGTTACAACATCTAAGCTTCCTAAAAATCTACTGAAAGGAATAGCTTAAGATCAACACTAAATGCTAAGCAATGGAGAGTAAGCAAATGAAAACAGGGCCCAAGATCACACACCTAGTAAACAGCAGAGTCAAGAGTCAAGTGCTTGCTCGAGGACCTTCGGGAGAGATGCCAGTAGGTGATTGTATCTGGTATTGCTTGCTCCCCAAATTGGAAATCTTAATAAAGAAGCCAGGTATCTTCTAGACGCGGTCAAAGCAAAATGTGAAGTGCTTTAATTCATTGGAGAAATTATTTATGGTTAATAATCCAATTTGTAGTTCTTATTTTGAGTTGAAATTTTTCTGGCACTATTTTTTTTCTGAGAATACACAAAACGGCATTCTTTCAACTTCAGATTTCTTTCTTTCCCACCGTACCAAAGAAGACCACATGCTACAGAACTGTCTTGTAAAGTTTAATCTTAAACCCATATTACAAGCTGACTTTTGGTCTAGAGAAGTTGTAAGAGCCACGAATGGTCGTAATATGAGTATTTCACATGAGTCTGTACTCATAGAGATCTTCTGGCCTCTTTACCTTGTATATCAAGGAAATGAGGCATGATGTCGATTGGTCTCTTTTGGTAATGGAATTCATCCCATGCCAGCCCATAGCATTATTCAAACAAGTCATTTGTTTTATCCATGGGCACCAGAAGTCACCTTACCTTTAAAATACAAGACTGCATCTTTTCTACTACATCCCTGATATGCCTATGAATGACATATAATACACCCTTGCTGGGTAGGTAGATGTGAGTGAGTCAGGAAACCCTGCTGATGTCCTCTGTTTAGTGCACTCAGTTTTGAGTACTCTCCTCACCCTGAGTGGACACCTTTCTCTTGAATGGGAGATTCTTCAGTAAAGTTCATCAATTGCTTGTTAAGTATTAACATCAAAAGATTTCAAAAAAATCAAAGAATTTCTATAGCTTGCTAATACAAATATAGCCTTGTAGTTCATGAATATCCCAAACAAAGATTGTTACCCAGTAGGGGACTGCAGGACCACAGACAGAAATGTACACTCGCCAGTTTCTTAACTAGATCCCCACAGTTGCATCTGTCCCCACTTAAACTAGTCATGAGCTTGGGGAAATGAGCAAGCACTCCTGACTTATTGCTATCATTGTCATAATGAGGAAATCACTGTGTTGCTGTCATTAATAAATGCTATAAGGACCATGAGATTACCTGATGCAGCACTTAGAGATTATTTGCTTTCTGCTAAATATTCTGTAAGCAATGCCAGAGCTGTCTTTAGGAGTAACGCTACAAATAAAATGATCAAACCATTATTGTGCCAAACATTGCAAAGTTGACCAGGTTTAGGTAAAATGTAGGCAGTCTTTACGGTGAGCTCATGCCATTTCTACAACCTCAGTGCTGACTGCTAAAAAGAGGAATTCTGTAATACTCAGCTCTTACTGATTTGTGACCCTGGAGAAATGTAGCATTAATAATTGCCCCCTGGTCTTCCTTTTTGTGATTCTACTAGTGTTTAGTAGTATGCAATTTTTTTTCTTTTTTGATTTATTTTAGTTAACGTATATGAGTGCTCTGCCTGGAGGTATGTCTGTGCTGGGTATAGAACATGGTTCATTTGCAGAAACAAGTGATCTTAACCCTTGAACTAATTTTCCAGCCTCTCATCCCTATACACTGGGTCTCTGTGATAGAAATATTATCAAATGTACAGAAGAAGGAGGAGAAGAAAGGGGAGAAAAAGAAGGAGAAGAAGGAAAGAAAGAAAAAGAATAAGGTGAGAAAGAAAGGAAGGAAGACAGAAAGAAAGAAAGAAAGAAAGAAAGAAAGAAAGAAAGAAAGAAAAAAAGAAAGAAAGAAAGAAAGAAAGAAAGAAAGAAAGAAAGAAAGAAAGAAAGGCCACTTCAGATGCAGCAAAACCCTATGAATAGGATGGGAAAATATGTGGTTTTGTATTCAGAATGCTGCAGTCTTTAGATCCATTGACTTTTCAGAGTCTGTGGAACTGGCTGTGCCCTTTCCAGTATGAGTTAAAGCTCAGCTCTTTTGTAAAGACTATGTAGTCCTCTGCCAATCAGACAAGGGTGTGTCTCCATCAAGCTCTGCTCCCTGGTTCACCTCTGGCCATTGGGCCAATGTATATAAATATGGCTTCCATATCAGCTCTCTGGAAAATTGCAGCCCTTGCAAGGAGAAGAGAATTTGCTACAGAATGTAGTCCGCATGGCCCATTAGAGCTGGGAGACTATATACGGGAAGAATTCAAAAGGTACTAAAATAAGTGGAGCAAAATATGAGTTTGGATAAAGAGACCTAACCAAAGTGAGAGTGCTGTAGGCATTCAAGTGATGGCACTCTGCATAGACCTGAGGATAAGTTTAACACTCCTTTAGAAGCCTGGGAAAATCAATGACCCACAGAAGCTTAAGTAGAAATGATAGGACAAGAATTGCCGTTACAGACTGTGTAAGTCAGGGTTCTCTAGAGAAACAGAAATGACTCTCTCTCTCTCTCTTTCTCTCTCTCTCTCTCTCTCTCTCTCTCTCTCTCTCTCTCTCTGTGTGTGTGTGTGTGTGTGTGTGTGTGTGTGTGTGTGTAAATACATATGTATAAGTTAAATATGTATCTATGGAGATGATTCATTAGGATGGCTTACAGGTTGTGGTCTAACTAGTCTAACAATGACTGCCCATCAACAGTGTTCATCCAATAGTAGTTCAGTCCACAAGGCTGGCTGTCTCAGCTGGTCCTTATTACACACTGGAATCCTGAATAAGTATGCTCTAATGCCAGTAAAATAGTGGAATTGCTCACAAGCTTAAGAGTAAGCAGGCAAAGAGAGCAAGTTTCTTTCTCCCATGTCCTTTAAATAGTCTACCAGCCGATGGTGTGGCCCAGATTAACGGTGCTTTTTTTCCACCTCAAAAATACAATCTAGATTAAAAGTAAGTCTTCCCACTACAATAATTTCATTAAGAAAAAAATTTCCTCACAGGTGTGCTTAGACACTTGGGTTTTAGTTGATTCCAGATGGAGTCAAGTTGACAACCATCACATAGACAATATGAAACTTGTAGGGTTCTGTTCTCTATAAGACTGAAAACCCCACTTACTGATGGCTGAATTAGGTAGAGAGGATCAGAGGTCTTGTTACTTACCAAGATGACATTAGTACACTGAAGGAGGGGCACTCTTATCCTGAGACAGGGGAAATCCAGTAGTGCTTACCAGCACAATAATGGGAGGAGGTGATGTGGGAAGAAGTTAAGGATGGAATGGGATGATGAGAAACTCAATATGTTGCAGGTAGCATGTGACTGCCTCTGGTTGACCATAATGGAACTAAGTGAATTCAGTATTCCTAGGAGAAGATGAGCAAACAATAACAGTACTCACTACACTTGTATATACAAAAATTTTTGGAATAATTTTAGAGTGGTAACTTCAAAAAAACAAGTCACAATTCCTTATCCATTTATTGGACATAAGAAATGTCCAAGAATATCAGCTTATATGTCAGAGGCAACCAGTTGAAGAAAAGATTAGCTTTTTAACAATAATTGCGATAGAAATACTACAAGTAATTAATGATACTGAATTGTAATAGTTGTGATAGTCTCGTGGCAGCTTCATTAATTCTTTTCCAAATGCATTCATGTACAAAATGGAAACCCTTCAACACTGAAACTTCAGACACTGGATCTCAGTTGGTTCTGATATTCCAACTATCCAAAGCCTTATCACGGACCACTCATCACCGCCATTGCATAATAAGAGTGTAAATTAGATGAAGTGTGAATGTAAACTTCCAGGTGACCAAAAGGCTGCAAGCTTTTGTTACATTCCTTTTCTCCCCCAGAGGATACCTTGTCACTTGGACCAAGAGATAGGCAAACAGTACTATAGAGATCTACTGTCAGAAGAAACAGCAGGAGAAAACCAAGTAAAGATAGGAGTCAAAGACAGGTACTTTGACAATGATCATTGTGTGGGTGCAGCAGCTGTGTTAATGAGAGGAGAATAAACTCAGTAAGCACTGGGTGGTTCTTATGTCTCTAATTTTGATGATAAATAACCTTGTGCAGTTGCCATAGTCTGAGAAATCCATAGTGGCCAGGAGGTCACAGGCATCATTCACCTTTCTTCTTTGAGAGACCTCCTACACTAACAATAGCTTCCACGATGACATGTGCCATAACTGCACCACCCTTTCTAGCATTGGGTTGTGAGTTGTTGGCTTTGTTTTCCAATCCTTTACACTTACTTTGATAGGATGCATACATCTACTGGGAAGCTCACTGCCTATGAAGGTGCATAGTACAGTAATGTTTGAGTCTGCCTCAAACATCAGTTCTTTCTTCAATCAAGAGTTTATGAGTATAAAATAAATACATCAAAGAAATGAGCACTTTTTTTGCATGCCATATTGTCCCAGTTATCATGGGTGCAATTTGTCTAAGTCACAAAGTTGAGTCTGTACCTGCGCAGTGTGATCTAAGCCCAGGGAGTTTCAGAAATTTACCACTGAACGCTCTGAGACCACTCCAGTTTGAAAGGAGTCCTCGTTCTGAGATATTTAGTGATTAATTCAAAGTAGAAATGTAAACATATCTGAATGATGTGTTTAACTTTGGTGGGACCCAAGGATAAGAAGCTGGGGACAAGAATCATAGAAAGAATGGCCAGCAGAGCAAAGAGTGATGAAATGTCCCACACTGTGTCAGACGGAGGAGTCTGGGTATGGGAGGCTGGAACATGTTAAAACATAAAAGCTCTGTGAGATTCTTGCAGGCATCTGCAGAAGAGACCCTAGCAGTGTAGACTGAAAGCAGAATTGGGGTCTATAGAATTTGGGGGGATCCTGACACAATACTAAGGATACACCTGGAAAATTGCTGGGTGCTGGCTGGAGGAGATAAGCATCAGAGGAGGCATAGAGGATGGAAATGTCTGGTTTAGGTTGTAGACTGGATGACGGTGGTGGTGGTCAGATGTGGAGGACCAAGGGAGAAACTAGTTCCTTTTGGGGAACTAAGGAAGGCTGAGTTTCTAAGGGCACCAACTACTTAAAATTGACACTTACAATTTAGGAACCTGCGAAACCTTATCATGTAAGATGTCATATTTGACTATTGCTACTCTCCAAGAATAACCCTCATAATTATATTAATAGAAGTATTGTGAGTTAAAAACCTAAGCTCCATCAGCAAAACAAGTGTGCTTTCATGCCTGCTTCTTCGTGTGTGTGTGCATGTCAGGTGCGTGCTCATGTGTATGTGTGTGGGGAGGGTGGGCATGTGTTTGTAGTTTTCATTGTCTCCCAGGCAATATATAGAAAATAAGAATCAGCACAACCTTCTTAACTCTGATGATTTCACCTTATTGTGTAAAAAGAGTCATGTAATTAATATCTTTAAAAATAACCTCTTCACATAGATTAGTTCAACTTCCTAACACACCCTTAAAAATTGCCTTTAAATTCCCAGTCATCGTTCCAAACTGATTCACTTAAAAGGGGGGTGGGGAATGAAGTTATAAAAAGAGAATGTGACCAAATTTTGAGGCGATCCCAAGCTATAGAACACAGTAGCCCCTCGTTTGGGGAACGTTATCAAGAAAACATTCCATGCCACGCCAGTTTTCTGTACTTCACACTGCTACTACGTTTCTTCCATCAGCGGAGTCCTGGACAATTTAAGGCAGTGAAAGAAAAAGGACGTTCTTGTTCTCGGGCTGATAAACCAAAGAAAAAAAGCCCTGTGACAGAGATTATAACCATGTGAAGAACAGGATGGGGAGATGAGAACAGAGAAAATAGCATGTTAATGACATTCAATATTCTCCCTGGGTCGGGCCATCAGCATTTTTATTGCTGCTATTTCTCAGCATACACTATTAGAATTTATTGAGTCAATCTGTCTCCATCACCTGTGATATAATATATTTTATTCAATAAGATATAGAATAATATTTATCTTTCAACTCCAATGACTGGATTTCGGGGCAGTAACTGCACATCATCCCAGTGCCACAAGAGTAGAAGGGATTGTACATTTTAATATCTGACCAGAGGGTTGTCATCTTAGCATCTCTAGGTTTAATGGAAAGAAATGCACAGACGTCCATCCAAGAAATTACTCAGAATCAACAGTTGTGGGGAAAAGAGGCATTAAACTCTATGGAACACTTATGCATGGGGAAGCGTAGTGCAAGGATTCGTCAAAGCCGAGATTTTCAGACGGACCCCACGACGTGTTTCCAATGGCTTCACATAGTTTGTTTTGTTGTTATTCCTTGTGGAGCCCTCATTTAAAATCTGGGTGATGGGAGCCTAGAAGCCCTGTTTTTGAGATGTCTGCCTGAATCAGGCACATTCGCAATACCCAGTGATCTCCACTTGCTACATGAGCTAAGAACTACACTGGTTGGAGGCTGGGTGGCTCTTTGGAGGAAGGCAACAGATTAAATAATACCTGCAATTGAATTGATCACATTCTCCACTTTCTGCACAGGTTCAGGCCCCGGCTAGTCAAGATATATAGTTTTTAAAATCAATTCTCCCCCCCCATCTTTGTGCCTTAATGTTTATTTCCTATTCATTTTTTTTCCAGTTTTCCCCTCAGAAATTCTGTGTCAATGTGTGACAAAGCTGTCACAGCCCCGATGAGATGGAGGTTATATTGGGCGATTTCACCCCAGAAAGGACAGGGTGCAGATCTCCTGCTGGTAAAACACATTAATTCGTTGGGCATTAATTCCTCGGCCCTTAGTCTCGCTCACTAGGAAGTCCTCGCTCCCAACTCAGAGTAGGGTCAGCACAGAAGCCACTTCCTATCAAGGAGTTTACTGCTTGATCGCCTCAAATGCTTTCAACCTGCAGGAAGGGGTCAGGCTGCAGGTAAAACAGACACCTCCGACTTTCAGCAAGCGCATGAACGCCCTGTCAGCAAATCTAATCTGGGCACCATGTTTGCCCAGTTCTGCCCTCTTCGAGGCTTCTTGCCTCTCGTCTTCTTCGGTTTCTTTCTCAATTTCATCACACTCACACAAATGTATAAAGTTGGCTCCCTTCCTTCACCACCTGAACAACACGCATGCTTATGTATGTATTTGTTTATGTGCATTCTTGGATATTAGAAGCAAGTGAGTAAACGCTTGGATGTTTGGAGCTCTCCTATGTGATTTTAAATGGCAGTCATATTCCAATAGATGGTTGTTTGATCATAAATCAATGCATTTCTTCGAGCTGCGGTCGCTGGCTCACTCAGGCCTGCTCTCTCTGGGCATAACTGTTCATAAGAGGCTATATGTGCTGCCTCTTTGTTAGGCTCATAGTAGGTGCTTTGGCTTTCTCTTTGAATTAAAATGAAACAAGAAAGCATTCACAGGGCACTGTCCTCTCCAAAGAAAACACAGTAGAGGGGTACTTGTTGGTTCATTTATTTACTTCCTACTGCCCATGAAGGGGAACCAGGAAGGAGGAAGCCTGGTTAGGAGAGATCATGTTTTAACCCTGTGGGGAACAGCTCTAAGAATGTTTTCTGTATCCCACTTACATCTCTTTAGCATCCCTGTTGTAAAAGCGCAGCTTGTCTTTACTTTGGCATCATGCAGAACAGCAACAATGGGATTAAAAGGAGTGTATCTGGTTTAAGATTATTTGGAAGCTTTAGCCAAGCCAAAAGAAGGTGTTGTATTTGGTCGGGGCTTAGCAGGAGAGTGCTTGACACAGAAAAGCTCAGCCTCAAATCCTTGGCTGTGTTCCATAGATTTCAGGTTGCCCTGTGATGTGTGTGTGTGTGTGTGTGTGTGTGTGTGTGTGTAGTTTTGTATATTGGTGTTGTGGGGAGATGTTGGAAATGAACCTGATTCTGCTTTATTTTTTTTTCTCAGACAGTAGAGATAGGCTGGGTTGTTTGCAAATGGTATTTCAATCCATTTAACAGTTCTCACTTGGCATACATTCTTCAAACCACAAGGCACTTGACATCAGCTTGGATTAGGGAGAAGAACTTGTATCTCAAGGAAACTGGGTGAGGATATGTACATGTATATTTATATGCTATCACATATATATATGACACAGTATAAAGTGTATACAGCAATCACAACTTATTAACTGTATACAGGAGTTTATCATTTTAGCTTCATATGGTAGATTTTTATCTTAGGCCCAGAGAGGACTATTCTTGATGTAGTAGTCAAAAGTAACATCAATTCCCTTTGAAAAGCAATTGTCAGCCTGTGGGTTGTGACCCCTTTGCAGTTGCATATCAGATACCCTGCCTATCAGCTGTTTACAATACTAGTTACAACAGTAACAAACTTTCCTTTATGAAGGATCAATGAAATAATTTGTGGTGAGGGGTCACCACAATATGAAGAACAGTATTAAAGGGTCACAGCATTAGGAAGGTTGTAAACCACTGCCCTCAAACAATGTAAAGATCACATTGGAACTAGGCGTGCCTCTGGAGATTTATTTTAGAGCTTCTCTCACACTCAATACAGGTATCTTCTCTTGAATCCAATGCCACCGTTTGATCATATTAGGGTTCAGAACACCACATAGTGCTCTCTCTTTCATAAATGAAAATGAAGGGAAGCAGGTGGTTGGGAGAAAAAGCACTTTCATGGAGGCAATGGGAGGGGGAGAGACAATGAAATTGGAAGAAAGGGAATAACATCTGAAATGTAAATACAGGGAATATCCAATAAGAAAGAAATAACAAAAAAAAAAAAAAAAAAAAAAAAAAAAAGAAAATGAAGAATCCAGTGAAACAGAAAGATCAAAGTTGCCCACACACTTCTGACAGAAAAGTAGTTCATCAAATTTTTATTTGGTTTATTGCAAATCTATAAAATGCCAAGTAGGCCATGGGGTTTTGTAGGAAATATGTGAACAAAGACAACTACTGAACATCTGAGCAATTATGCCAGGGATAGAAGCAAAGAAACCCTAAATACCCAGATACAGTGGTACCTGCCAATGGTGAAACCCTCAGAAGGAAAACATAGTTGTATAGTGAAGAAATGGACAAAGAAGCAGGTGCTACCTGGTGGAACAGAGAAGCCCTCTGAGCAGGGGATACAGCTAAGCAGATAAAACCAGGCATGATTTGGGAGAAAAATGTCTGTTTCAAGCAAAAAATATATCACCTTGGTTTTCATAGGATTAGTGCAAGGGACATTGTGGCTTCAGACTGAGAGACAAGGGAAAAAACAGACAGGTCAATGAGGTAGAATCTGAGTTGTACAGAAAGCCAGGAAGGGAGGAATGAAGAACTGATCTTGAGTATTGGGACTTTATTCTGAGTATATAAGGCCACTGATGTCTTTGAACCTGAGAGCACTGTTTTCTGTTTCATGCATTACTAAGTTTCCCTAACAACTCCATGTAGAATTGACTGTAAGTGAGCAATAGCGGATAGCATCCTCATTAGCTCTTGTTTGTACAGGGCAGTATGATTGTCAAGCAGAAAGTAAGACAATGCCATGCAGCCTACTCTTATCTAGTTGACTCTAGGTGAGGTACCAAACATTCAGTCTTAGAGTTTCCATACATAAATTGGGACACAGACTCTCTACCCACAGGTCTATTATGAAAATGTAGCAAATAGCCCATATGGAATGTATGGGACCTTCCCAGAATATCATTAGCATTCTAGAGTGTCAAATCTGCCTTGTTCCCTAAGTATAGAACCTTAAACTTAGTTCTTTAATAATAGTTTGCCTGTGTTACAGGCAAAAAATGGAGTCCTTAAAATGATATGGTGCCCCATTTCTATCCTAGTAGGACTCACAGCCCAGCAGGAATTGTGGAGGTGAGGGGTATTCATACAGAATACAGCTAGTGAACCATAGTGGTCATCAATCGCCAAGGGAGTGGGACAATTGTATCTGGAAATAGTCTTGAAGAGATGTGGTGGCTCCAGGCTGTGGGTGCTCTAAGGTACTAGGGGAGATATTTTTTTTTTTCTCTCATCATTATGAAGCACAAACTTGGTCCTTTTGGAAACTTCTTTTAGTAAGATGTTCTTCTTTATTTTTCTGAATGGACCAAATGTACTGATGTAATTCAGGTCACAGGCAGGCATCCCCACCAACAGTGTTTACTATTTGAACAGAAACTTCTCTACCTCTTTCAGTTACATATGAAGGCTACACAGGGATCAGATGGTCAGGGAAGATAGAGAACAGAGAAAGTTTGAAATTGGAATAAGAGTAGTCATTGCCCAACACCAGAAATGAGAGTTTAATGAACTACAGTGGATCACACAGAGCCACAGGGTATCGCAGCAACTTCTACAGAAGACTTTACAGAGCAGACAGTGATGAGAACAGACAAAAGATGCTTCAGTTTCGTAGACGAACATTACCCGTGGCAGGGTCAAAATCATCACACATAGTTCTTACTAACACACACTTGAAAAGGCTGTGTGCTTCGGGGCTGTGGTCTACTCCCTAATAGGTATCTAAAGGAAAATCCATTTTCTAACTATATTTGTTAATAAATCTTAGTAAAACATAAATTATAAAGAAATGTAATGTCTTGGCTAAAAGAAATCAATAATGCTTTTAAACACTAGCTTATTAGGATTAAAGATTATTCCCATCTTTTATTATATTAAGAAAGAAAGAAAATGATAACCATATCAATGCATGCCAGCCATTGAACTAACATGATGTTGAATGTATTGTCTAAAAAAAAAAAAATTAAAGTGTCCCATACAAATCAGCTATTATTTATTTATCTACCACATTTCTCAGGGCATTCTTCACCCACATACACATACATAATTTTATCCAAAGGCTTCCTGACACAGCGTATAAAATATGCATACAACACACAAAGACAAAAAAAGGTAAATAGAAGAATCAGAGAGACATGTCTGATTGTTAAATATAGCCTGTCATATACACAATAAAGGGAACAGTTGGTGTAGGGTGCTATTTTGTCATTGTTATTTTTTTTCTCTAGCCTAAAAGTAGGCTATATGGATGACTATTAAGAGATCTGTGATACTTGCCCATGTAGTTCATTTAAAAAAGAATTAACATTTAGCAATTCTTAAGTAACTTGGTTTGACTGAATGCATAGGAAAATTCTGGAAGCCATTTGCGTGTTGTTTAGGCCACTTACACATAGTTTTCATGAGTTCACTTCAAAAGTGAAAAAGCATAGAACAATTACAAAGCAGTCAAGATGCTCTATGTGAGTCAGTCCAAATAGACCCATGTATGCTCATACATATTTATGCATGTTCACAAATCCACATACACTTGTGTTTGAGCTCATGTGAATAAAGAATGTTTGTAAAGCAACGGTGGAGAGGGCCTGCCGCCTATCTCATTTCTTGCACTGTGCTGGCCAGATAACTACACTAGTTAGCACTAGGTGTGATAGGCAGCTGGCCCTCACCTCTGACCACACCCCCAAGGGAATTGTAATAAGTCTTGAATTCTTTCCAGATAAAGGTGCGGTGGGAATGTGGTCACATCCTCTGGGGACAGGAAATAGATGAATTCAGATCATGTTATTTATTTCATAGGAGACGCAAATTTAAAAGGTGTCCCAGTGCCAACTCACGCCTCAGTCACGTCAAGCAGCCTAGGAGTCAGGAGTCCCTAGAGAGAACAAAAGACAATTTTTTAAAGGCACCGTAGAATTTCTGCAGGTATTTTTACTTGCTCTGTGTGCCTTTCCCTTCGAGAGTGCAGTGGCTTCCTTCTCCTTTTCTGTGAGGTCTTTGAGGGAGTTCCTTTCACTAACAAACCATGAATATAAAATATGAAACTGAGATCACCTACCGCAGAGGAGAAGCCAAACATCACTGAAAAGGATTACTTTCTTTCACTGTCTAGAAATTTTTCATGGAAGACCTTGGCTGGCCTTTTAATATAAAAACATCCTAACAAGTATTACACAGGAGTTTTAAATTAGAACTCGCTGTCACCGAGACAGTTATAAACTGTTAAATATGTCCTCTCTACGCTAAGCCCCTGTGAAGTATGCGTACAGCCGTGGCCAGGACACTCTTTCTGACAGGCAGCGGGGTGAGATCACAGGGAGATTTGAAAGCTGTGTACACTGGTGTGCAGGTGGCTTCTGTGTGTGTGACTGTTCACATGTATGATCGTGTGTGGGGGCTTGTCAGAATCAGTACCTCTTTTCTGCTTCTCAAACCATATTCTTTCCGCCTAAAACTTCTAATAGAAATGGATATAGTACAGTTTAGTGGTGACTATATTTCAGAGACTACATTTCAAACTTACTGGTATTAGGAGTAAGTATTCTTCTGTTTGTGGTGTGTGTGTGTGTGTGTGTGTGTGTTGTGATTTGTGTATATGGAGTGTGTTAGTATGTGTGGTGTGTGGTATTTGAGATGTGGGGTGTGTGTGTGTGTGTGTGTGTGTGTGTTGTGATGTGTGTATATGGGGTGTGTTGGTATGTGTGGTGTGTGGTGTTTGGGATGTGGGTTTTGTGTGTATGTGTGTGTGTGTGTGTGTGTGTGTGTGTGTGTGTGTGTGTGTTGTGATGTGTGTATATGGGATGTGTTGGTATGTGTGGTGTATAGTGTTTGGGATGTGGGGTGTGTGTGTGTGTCTCTGTGTCTGTGTGTCTTTGTGGTGTGTGTCTGTGTGGGGTGTGTGTGTTGGTGGTGTGCATGTACTGTCTGGTGTGTACATGTGTGTGTCTTCATATAAGGGGTGTGGGATGTGTGTGTCTCTCTGTCTGTGTATGGTGTTTGTATGGTATATGTGTGGGATGTGTTACAGTGTATGTGTGTGTGTGTGTGTGTGTTTGCAGGTCAAAGGACAATGTTGGATATCACTTCTCAAGCACTATCTGAAGCAATGGAGGCTTTAGGCTCTCCAAGAACTCTGCCACTCTCCACCATTTCTACATTGAATTATAAGCAGATAGTCTCCATTCATGGCTATTTTCTATGAATTTTAGGACAAATCAGGTCTTTATGCAAAGCAAGCACTTTAGTATCACACCTACAACCACTGGGACTTAATTCTTCCTAAAGTCTCTTCAAAACATTTCATTTTCTGAAAAGAGCAAGAACTATAAGACTTTATGCTTCCATTTTTTAAATATTTTCCAACCAAATTCTCTTCTAATGTTCTGCAGGTTGCATAATGCACATTGCCTCCTGCTATCTGACCAGTAGAGCCGTAATTAGTACATAATTATAGTTTATAAGGCCACTTTAGTCAGAAAGAAAAGAACAGCTCTGTTACAGTCAATGAAGGATTTCTAGCTACGCTCAGGACTGGGATGAGTTTATTAAACACTTGGGTAAGCAATAACAACCCTACATTGATTAGGAAACTCTATAGATCTCTTTTATATGCTGCTTTAAAAAAAAAAATCCCAGGTGGAGTTGAAAACTCACTAGGGAATCTTAATTGTCCATAGGAACAAAAACTGACTCCTGACCAGGCCAGTAGACTAAGGCAACACAAACTCTCCCATCATGTAAAAAACAAAAAAAGAAACTGATCCCAAGCCTACACAACAACAGCAACAAAACAGGTCTCAAAAATGTGGGTTCCCAAGGAATGATGCTTTTGACAAAAAGGACGAACACAGCTACTATCAGTGAATACTACCTCCTATATGCCTTGAGAACCAGGGCCCAGCTTGGCACACTGTTTGCAGATAAAGGTTTCATAAGTAGCTTAAAGGTCACAAAAAGAGAGAATTAATTAATTATTATTTAATTAACTAAGCTGACAACAAGAGCTCTCATCCTCTAAATTAATAAATTTGTCCTCTTTACACTGAGTCAAAAATAGAGGCTGTCTTAATGAACACTGGCTTTTTGTTATTTTTAAAATCTTATAATTGACACTTTTTTTTTTGACTTTTCTCCCCAGATTAAACATCTTAGCGGGACAGCATCCCTATTCTCTACAGACACTGCAAAATCAATTCATTTTCCCAGCTTTGTTTGGGATAGGCCCCATGTCCTGGAGCCTGAAACTGTGAGTTTTGCTCACAAGGAAAACAGAGTACCATAGATGTCCATGGAAGCCAATGGCAGCGGAAGTCCCAGCTAGTCTGCTAGGGGAGAGGGAGCTGTAGAGCCCTGTGTCCGAGGGACAGCAGATAGGGCAGGCAGTTTATGTGGGGGCAATGTGCTGTGTCATCTGTGTTCATGGGAACAGGCACAGTGTCCTTCCACACCTGACCTTGGCTGCTGCCCATAGCTTCTGCTTTCTGCTCCTGCTTCTCCATTCTTCCTGATCCTCTAACTTCTGTAAAAATGTGTTTCTTTGTTGAAATTCTCTAAATCACTAAAATGCCCGATATAGTGATGTGTTAACTTTTGTATGCCTTCCTCAATGCTATTGAGCTGGCTGTATTTGGAAGGACAAGGTAAACATGAGGATTTTGAGTTTGGACAATGGCTTGAAGGCACCATAATTGCTAAGCCAAATGTCTGGCATAAATACAGTTCAAGGCTTGGAGTGGATGTATTCCACTGCTATATGCCAGCTGTTTTCATGATCTCCTATCCTTTGTCACAAAGAGAGGAGGGGTGTTTGCCATGCCATAGTTTCTATCATATCTTGGGACCACTTTTCAGGGCAACATGCTAAAAGAGACAACCGAAAAGATGAAACTAAATTTCTGAGGGATACTAGGTGGTTAAAAGTACATAGACTGTTCATGCAGAAAACCCGAGTTTAGTTCCCAATAACCCATGTCAGGTGTCTCATAAACATCTTTATAAATTTAGGTTGGGGATATCCAACTCCATATTCTGGTCTCCATAGGCACTCATACATATGCTTGAAATGTTAGGTTATAATTGAAGAGTGGCACCCATCATTGTCCTTTGACATTGTTGAAATACACACAGACACAAAGATACACACATATACACATATACCTACTCACACACAAATAAACCTATTTAAATATATTATATAAATATATAAAGTATACTATACATATTATTTATGCCTCTTCTGTGTGCATAACTGGCTTGCAGTTTAAGTCCAACGATGCTGCTGTCTGACTTCAGGACATGGGATCTAACCAGAACAAAGCTGGAAAAATGGATTGTCTCTACAATGTCTGTAGAGAACATGGATGCTGTCCCACTAAGATCTTTCATCTAGGGAGAAAGGTCAAATATTCATACAGAATATACACTGCATCCCTCTACTTCTTTTCTTGGCTTGTATTTGTTTCAGTACCAAGATTTGGCACTACAATATTCATTCACTCATTTATTCATTTGTCCCTTGAATTCACCATGGCTTTTCTCCAGTGCCATTTAACAAGCAACAGGGGAGCAGATAAAAGCCAGGTTATTCCTCAGACCCATGAGGACACATGTGGGCATGTGCTTTGAAGCATCCCTTCAAGTGGCTTGAATATAACAGGAGGCACAATGTGACCCAATGAGGAATATCTACAAAGACTGTCCTGAAGACATGGTACACAGATGGTGGTTTAGATGAAGGATGTAGGATGCAATTTGTATAAGTTGTTCCCAGAGCACATTGTCTAATTTAGCAGTTCACAATGACACTGATATCTTATAGTTTGGGAGTTTTAGAGTTTAAAATGAGCTAAAATCAAGATGTCAGCTGAGCTGATAACTTCTTGAGAATTTACAACACAATCTGTTGCCCTGCCTTTTTAAGTGCTTGAAAGCTTTTTGGGCTGTGTAGGATCATAGCCGCTTCCTTCAGCCTCAGAGCTGGTATCTGCACCGTGTTTCATTTTCTTCCTAACAAATCTATAGCTTCTCATTTCTTGCCTCCCATTTTCAACTTGCAGCCTCCATCTCTGACTCAATATCTTGATTTTAATGGGCTCAACTAGATAATCCATGATAATTTCTTCATTCCCAAACCCTCAGCTTCATATGCAACAAGACTTACACCAGAATGGGTCTCATGGTTTCAAAGATTAGGAAGAATATAGGGATACTCTGGGCAAAGGGGAGAAATCTGTACAAAGGCAGGTTCACATAATGAAACAAGTCAAGTAGAGAAAATGGGGAAGAGTTTGTCATAAGAGAGGCCAGAGAGAAAGACAAAAGCAAAGCTTCATGGGTTATGTTGATGACTTTGCTTTTAACCTACTAACAACAGGAAGCCATAATCTGATTTTGAGTGTCACTATCATCCCAATACTGGAGAGAAGAGCTAGAACCAATTGTCTTGGAACATGAGAAGAAGGTATAAAAGACAATATTAAGAAATATTCAGCCCATGTTAGTAGATTGATAAGCAATCAGATTCTGGGGCTCTGTTAAAGGATGTGAACGTGGACTCCCTAAAATTCAGAATCCCTTTCTCATTCCATTTTTGAAAAAACTGTGTATTTTAAGCATGTGTGTACATGTCTTGAGTGTATGTATGTGTACTATATGTTTGTAAGTGTCCTCCAAGGCCAGAAAATGGCATCAAATAACCTGGTACTGATTCTACAGGTGGTTATGGACCATCCTGTGTGGATGCTGGGGACCAAATGTGGGTCTTCTGCAAGAGCAGCAAGTGCTCTCAATCCATGAGCCATGGCTTCTACTTATCGCTGGGTCATTGTACTATAAACCATCCAAACGGTCACAAGAAGTGGGATTTCAACATCAAGGTCAGCCAAGCAAAAACTTCCATAACATAAGGGAATAAATCCAAGTGTGTAAGAGAGTACTGCAAATTAATTCTTGAAATGACTCTACCTAAAATAAACAAGAATCATCAGTTTACATTTTTTAAAAACAAGCAAACGGACAAAGGTCATTCTACTGTGGGTTCTCCTCAGAATTTATAGAACCCGAATTCACCTTCACACACACACACACACACACACACACACACACACACACACACACACACACATTTAAACTTACCACTACAGTGATAAAAGGGAATCTTTTATGTCTGCCGTCTAGTTTACTGTCTTACATGGGCCTCAGCAAAAACAACCTAGTCATTTCCTATCAGTTACAAATGTTAGCTCAAGTTACCCTTGAATATAAAAATCAGAACATTTCTGCAAACATTCAAGACACTTTCAGTGAAAAGTCTACCATCAATTTTGAGATCCTAAATAGTTCTTCAGAGACAAAATTGCCATAGTTAGCACCCATGTTGAGTCTTATATGAATTTCTTATTTCTCATTTGATATTAGGCAGTTTAAGGCTTATCTCAAATTCCTGGGGCTGCTCTAACTGCCTCTTGTGCAGTTAAGAAACCTTAGGAAGTGTTGCTGCTGCACATGTGCCACTGAACATGTGGAGACCAGAGGAGGACTTTTAGGAGTCCCCTCCTTTCACCATGAGTTTTAGGAATTAAACTCAGGTTGTGAAGCTTCTCTGGTAAAGGCTTTTAGCTACTGAACCATCTCTGCCACCCTGTAGAACGCCTTTATTTGGTCAATATATGTGAAGACATTATTATAGCATGAAAAGTCTTAGAGCAGCAAAATTAAATGGCAATGCCAGTTGAAAGTTGAGATTGTAGCAAATCTAAAGTCTGTTCGCATGAATTTCTAGAAACAAATTACTCTCCAGGTGTTTCCGAAGACAGACAATAAGGTGGTGTTCGTGTGCTCCACAGAAGCACCATTACCTTTCAATAGAACCTGTTCCCTCTGTAGAGACCAACTTCAAATGTTGCCATTGGAACCCATTGGTGACCACTGTCACCAGTGGCCATCAAGCAACAGATCTGGAGAACCTGACGCCAGTCATTCCCATGGCTCTCTGCATTAATTCCCTAATGACATATCTAGAAACAAGTTCCTCCTTCAAATTCTCCCTTCCCTGGGAAAAACAGCATTCTAGACTCCTATGGACACATTTGCCTCCTTCAGTTCACCTGTTGAGGGTCTGAAGATCCATTGTCTTACTCCCAAGATTCTCTGTTTTATGGTGTATGTCTTCCTTGAGCATGCTATGACCCTAAAGGATATCTTCACAGGATATTTGCAAGGTCCTAAAATGTGTGTGGGCCTTTGTACAAATTCTTTTCCTAAACCCAGTTCTTTTTTATGTTCTCATGCCAAAGAACCTTCATCAAATGGATGAATGAGAAATTCAGTCACCATTTCTCTCATTTATTTCTCTTCTATTAAGAAGTCTCATATTATCTTCCAATCCTGTGCTACAACCAGTAAGTATTCTTTGTCTGAGTTACCCTCTTACCATGTACCTTGACCTAATCGGACCCTAAATGTATTTCATTCCCTTATACATAGTATCCATCCTTTATTTCCCCAAGGAACTTCACATGTGCTGGTCTTGGACTCATCATCTACTTTTGGTTGACTCAAATACCATGATGTGACTTAACCTATGTGATGGGTTAACAAATATCTCCCCCAAAGTTTAGATAATAGACACTTTACAGACAGGGCAATTGCAATGATTCACTGTGACACTGCTATATGAAAGTAGCTGTGATTAGTATGTAAGCAAGTGGTCCTGGTTGCATCCCAACATCATAAACAAAAAAAAAAAAAAAAACAAAAACAAAAAAAAGCCCGCATTTTACTTCATGAGTTTAGTTTCATGACCTTCAATCTAAGCTGTTGAGTTTTTATTAAATGTCACACAATAAGGTTATTCTTTTTGGGCTATTTCCCCAACATGAACAAAGTCTGAAGATGTTTCTATTACTAAATGGTAAATCTAGCATTCATCTTTATAATAATTTCAGTTAAATATGAAAAGTCTCATGGTTTCTTCCTAAAGCCAACATGACTTCTTTGCTTTTATTTTCTTTCCCAAATGACGATATCCAAGGGTTTACCCAAATAAAAGAAGTCCGTTTTCAAGGCACTAAATATTTCTTTTTCAGACAGTAAGGTAGCAGAAGCCCACAAATGCCCTGCCTCTAAGGACACTAAAGTGTGTGAAAATTCACTTTCAGTAACATCGTTGGTCATAACAGACTGCTCCTTCTCATCTTCAGGGTTAAGAATTGCACTTCCTTAGCTCATAGCCAAACGGATTGCTTTGCCTAATGAAATAGGCTTTAGTGCTAAGGTCAGTTCAGGATTGTAATGTCTTATCATTTTCTTGTCTTTGGTGGTTAACAGTGTCCTAGAGAGAAACTGATGTCATTTCCTATAACTATTAATTAAATAAAAATGAGCAATAAAGATAATGCATAGGGAAAACACACTAAAAAAAAAAAAAATAAGGCTGCAGAAGCCAGAAGTCCTCACATAGGATATTAACAAGTTCTCACCATTACAAGGTATTTCTGGCATGCAACTGAACTTTGAAGTATGTGTGCATTTCATTTTTCTAAGCTAAAATGTAGGGGAAATTTCATTCTTGGTATTTAGTAACAGTTGGACACTTGTTTCAGGCAAACATGGTTAAGGTCCATCCAAGTCTCAGGAAGGGAAAGCTAAAGCTGATGTCTGTGAACTCAGAAAATTAAGATCCATCACACAAGCAATATCCATTTTCCAAACCTGCCATATTTCACATCCCTGCCCTTTCCTCTCTCACCCTCAAATTGGTCCATTGCACTTTAGTCTTTTGTAGTGGGCAGATGAGAGAAGGAGAGGTAATTCATGTGCCATATTCAGATCATGCCTAGAATGTGCCTCCCTTCAGTGTGAACATTGCTAAGCCCTGGCCTTCTTTCAAGGTGTGCATACCTAGCAAACACCTGTAAAAGAAGTATCTAAATGATTACAGAGTATGGTCAATTGGCCCAATGACAGAGAGCCAACACCCATCTTTGACATTCATTTATCTGTTTATCTTTTAATGTACTTTTGAATCAGTTTTGAGACATACATGTGATTGTGGGCAGTGGAAACACTGTAGTGAAGGTTTTTTGGTCACCAATTTCACTTTTTTTACAAAAATAAATGATGAAGTTGAGTTAGTTTATTTTGATAAATAAACACAAATTTGAGTAGACATTTTAATTCTATATTACTTTTGTAGCCTCTCTGTTTTAATCAAAGTAGCCATGTTCTCATTTCCAGCATTTTCCCAAGACTGCCATTTTAAAAAGTATTCTGAATTCATCTTCACTCTTTCTGGTAGTCTAGGGACTTATCTGTCTTAAGTAGGGCTTCTCAACAAGAGAGCACAATATGTAATAAATAAACTAATGAACTCAGTCAAAAGAACTTTCCTTATGTGTGTGTGCTTTATTCTTAGGTGAATATCTATTGCCCATTGTCATTTGTATCAAATGGGAACCATTTTACAATGCTTGCCTCTAATCTCCTTGCTTCTAAGGAAATTAAACAAAGAATATGTCGAATGTGTGTTCATGGGCAAAGTGATTATTTTTTCAAAGGAGAAAAGATTACAGACTCATCACAGGTCCAAAGTTCATCTCCTCTTTTGTTTCATTAATTAAAAACCAGGCCAAGTGCATATTTAGAAGAGTTTGTATAATCTATTGGCTCTGTACACTGGGACCAGTCACAGAACTAATTGTTGTATGTTAGTTTCTGAAAACATATTGTATGTTCTTACAAGCAAACATGTTTGACCATGAATCATGATAAGTCCACATAATTCGACACCTGGAAGTCCATATGGGATCCACGCTAAATGATTCATGCATTTGTCAATGGTTTCATTTTTGACATTTCCAGTAACTATATCCAATGAGTGTCATGTGTAGTTACTTAAAGAGCTAGGCACTATTTTCTTTATCTTCCATTGAAAAGATGACTGATTGTAGCTGACTAAGAAAAAAAAGTATATCTGTAGTCAATTATCATGACTAAAAAGTGAAGTTACTTTTGATTTTGTTGATAGGGTTGACCAGTTGTGGTTTTGGGGTTTTGTTTTGGGAGTTTTTTGGGGTTTTATTGTTTTTTTTTTTTTGACAAAGAAATTTACCTGCAGATGGTCATATGAATTATATTTTATCTCAATAAGTCCACTAGTTATTTTTAGCATGCTTTGCTATGATGTCTTTCTATCAAAGAAAGTTCATCAACACAGAGGATGAGGTCACCTGTCAATAATTATATGTTGAAAGAAAAGAAATGTTATTGTTGCCACCTACAGCACAAAACAGAAACTCTAAAATGTGCATAGATATATTTATAGACTACTTTTTTCTGTATAAATGTCCAATCTGTGATATTCCCCCTCATATCCCACTCTCATCCTGATTTTAAATTGGAATTCCTTTCCATAGGAATAATAAAAATGATTTAGTTTTTAACACACACTTGACAGCCAGACCTTTCCCCCTATTTCAAAGCAACTGTATCTCACTGTATGATGACATACTTAATATATTCGTATGTGCAATTTTAAACCTGTGCATCCTGGGAGAATTCAATAGAATTCCTAACATTTTCTTATTTCTACTACCATGTTCATTAAATAAATTTTCTTGGTTCCTATTGTTGTGATTAATCATCGTGACTGAAAGTAAGTTGTGGAGGTAAAGATTTATTTTTACAAGTCAAACTTCATCCCTGAAAAAAGTCAGGGCAGAAACTTGTAGCAGAAACTCAAGCAGAGGAGTGCTGCTTTCTGGATTGCTCCTTATACCTTGCTCAGCCTGCTTTTTTATACAACTCACTTGGCCAGACTTCCAGTCTGGGCTTTCCTATATTACTCATTAATAAATAGAATTCCCCCAGTTGCTTGACTACAAACCAATCTGATTAAAGCATCCTTTTCTCAAATGTGATTCCTTCTTTGACTTCAAAACAAAACGGGACATAAGCATTTCTTATAAAAATCATTTTGTTATTGTATGTATATGAAGGACAGATTGCGACTTCATTTGAACTTGTGAGGAGATGTCAGCTACTCTCATATTTTTACCTTGGGTCCTAGTATGATTCTGGTAAAATTCACACAGCATAAAATGTGTCATTTAATCGTACTTGAAACATGGATATGATATTAATAGAATAAAACATTAAATTGAAAAAAACTGAAACAGATGCACACAACAATTAATTTTGGAGACCTGGGAATGCGGTTTGTGAATGGCTGAGGTATGCATATTTGGAGACTAGTAGAAAGCAGCGAATTGGTAGTTGTAAAAGACATTTTAGAATTTGTCAGGCAAATCATGAGGGAGGTAGCATCCGTAAAAGACTTTAAGCCACAAAAGTATGTACTTAGGAGACATAAGGAAGGCAGCAAAAACGGATACTATTACAAACAGCCAGATGAGGATGAGCAGAAGATCTGTGAGTGGCAAGAATGGCAGTTTACATGGCCCGCAGAATCTCAGGGCTGCTAAAGAAGGAAGACTTAGGCAAATAGGAACTTAAGGACTCTTCAGCCGATTGTGTTGGAAGCTGAATCAGGAGTGAAAAAAATTAAAGAGATACAATCACATGACCAGCTTAAATGGAGAGAATTTCAGAGGAACAAGTTAGGTAATAACTGTCAGCTCCTCTGGAGCTCAGAGGTCCCAAAGGAGTCCAGCATTAAAAACTGAAAGCAGGCTAAGTGATTCCTTGAATATCACAGGAGCCACATCTTCTAAATCCTCCCACCAAGCAATAGAATGCAAAAAGGGGAAGGGCATCATTGGTGGATCTGGACCTCTGTGAAGTTTAGGAAGACCCTATCATCACCTCAGAAACTTGTGGTTTTAAAACAAATATGTGTGTGTGCATATGCATGTACATTGTGTGTGTGTGTGTGTGTGTGTGTGTGTGTGTGTGCTTCTATAATTTCCCCAGTTACCTAGAAACTAAGGATTCAAAGATATCAAATACATAATTGATCAATGAATCTGGTAAGAAATACCAAATTGGGAGATTTAAAAAATTGAATCAGCTTTGGCTTTGAATAAATACAGGCAAATGACAAATAGATTCAGAATAATTCAGAAATCATCAGTAAACACTATTAATGAGCCTTGTGAGGGCATGGGACAGGGAGAAGAAACACTAACCCAAAAAAGATGCAAAGCAACAGAAAGCACCCTATAAAATCTCATTTGTTTGGAATGACAGGTGATAATAAAAAGTAGGACAACATGGGAGATCTCAATAGGTTTTATAATTTATAATATATGCATAATATAACAGTGTAATATTTTAAGTTGTTCATTTGCTTCCTAAATATAAATTAATTTATGAATTGATTTATAAGCCAAAATAAAAGCACAGATTGTGTTAATTTACCTAAGACAGATGCTCTAAATATTCTAGTATACAGATCTCATGCATCATGAAGTGAGCGAGTTACTAACCCCCACTTAAGAACAACCCTTCTAGCCGGAAGCTGGAAACAACCCACATGTCTCGCAACAGAAGAACGAATGAAGAAAATGTGGTTCATTTACACAATGAAATACTACTCAGTCATTGAGTACAAGGACATCCTGAATTTTGCAGGAAATGGATGGATCTAGAAAATATTATCCTGAGTGAGACCCAAAAGCATATTCACAGTATATACTCACTAATAGTGGATATTAGCTTTAAAAAAAAAAGTCCAAAATAACCAAGATATAGTCCACAGAACTCAAAAAGGTCAACAAGCTGAAGGGCCCAAGTGAGGATGCCTCAGTTCCACTTGGGAGGGAGAAGAAAGTAAACACAAGGTGGGGGCCTGGGGGTGGAGGGAGGGACCTGGGGAAGAGGACCGGCAGTCTCAATTAACCTGAGCCCCTGAGATCTCTCAGACACTAAATAACCAAGCAGGCAGCATAGACCAGCTGATATTAGGCCCCAACACATATACAGCAGAGGACTGCCGGGTCTGGGTTCAGTCAGAGAAGATGCACTTTTAACCCTCAAGAGATTGAAGGGCCCAGGGAGTTTAGAGTTCTGGTGGGGTGGGTGGTGACATACTCATGGAGACACAGGGAGGTGAGAAGGTATGGGATGTGGACTAGTAGGAGGGTGGACTGGGAGGGAAACAAAATCTTGAGTGTAAAAATAAAAAAAGAAAAATAACAACCCTTCATACCCTACTTAAGACTGTAACTAGGCCTCTGAAACACACAGAAAGGTCAACAACGGGCCCTGCTGGAAGAATGGGAAGATTCAATGCAAGTGCCAACTTTGTATGATGCCTAAGTTGGCAGTAGACTGTAATCCTGAAGCAAGTGTCAAAACCCTGCATCTTAGACCAGTGAGTTCATCTTGATTTGTGATTCCCCAGTCTCTAGCTGCAGTAGAAGCACCAAGTGTCTCTCTTGGGTTTTAAGACCATTTCTTGAAAATATTCTTCTCTGTATCCTTACACTCTTTCTTGCTTATAACCAAATTCCTCACATGTGAATGCAGATGGAGTTCCCCATGTCTCACACCTGGGTATCCAGTAAAGACGATTTCATACAAATATATGCCTAATGTTTATGAGCTTAGGGTTCAAATAACTTACGGGTTAAACAAGTGATCTTAGATTGTCAGCATCATAATAGGAGCATCATTCTGCAACACACAGAGAGAGTAACAATTACCATCCTTCAGAATGCTCAGAAGTGAGTCCATACGATCCAAGTTTTATGAAAGAGTGGTCCTTTTGAAAGTGTTTCTGTGAGTCAAAGCAGTAATATATAAGAGCTGTTTTTGTTTTTGTTTTTTTATCATTAATATTCACAAAGGCCACTGTAGATCTCCGAGAAGCTACAAAACTCTGTGAGTCAATACACACCAAGATGAAAGGGATTAATATTAATATTCAACTGGGTACATATCTTCAAAAACTATTAGATCAGTCCATTAAAGACATCCAGAATACAGAAAGTTGAATTAAGGCCAAATCCACCACTAGAATCATGAAGGTAAGTTTGTTTTAGAAGTGAAGAACTAAACACTGAAGACAAGGGAGTCCTTTCCCAACTGTTGAGCACTAGATGACTAGCATTGTCTAGGCTGTCTCAGTATACTAATTAATTTGTTCCTGTTTTATAAAACTGTGTGTGTGTGTGTGTGTGTGTGTGTGTGTGTGTGTGTGTGTATGGGTATGCCTGGATGTGTGATGGTTTGTACACATGAGACAAGACACATGAAAGCCAGAAGGGGGTGTTGATTCCCTTGAAGCTGTAGGGTGGTTGTGAACTGTCTGACACAGGTGCTGGGAGCCACACTCAAGTCTTCTGCAAGAGTAGTATGTGGTCTTCACTACTTAGACAATTCACTAGAATCCCTGTCTGTCTCTGTTTTGGTTCTTTCTGTTTTATGCTTTCCAAAACTCTCTCTAAAATATCTGGATAAAATATTATTGTAAAGTATCTGATGAAGAAATAAAAATATGAAAAGATAAGTAAATTCAGAGGGAAGAAAAGAAAGGTTTCTTTGAATAAACACCCTTAAGATTCATCTTATTTCTGAATAGAAACAGAGAAGAATGCACCAGTATACACTCCTGAAATGTTAGAAGAAATACCTGCCCATGAGCATGATATGACCATTAAAAACTATCCCTTAGAAGTGTAGTAAAAGGCAGGAATGCTGCTGTGTGCCTTTAATCTCAAGACTTAGGAGGCAGAGACTAGAGAATATATGTTAATTCGAGGCCAGCCTAGTCCATATAGTGAGTTCCAGGAAAGCCAAGATTGTGTAAAAAACAATACCCTGTCTCAAAATAAACAAAAGAAGAAGTAGTAGTAACTATGAGGCCTTAATTTCCTCATTCATTCATTCATGGATTAAACAATAATTTATTTTTATCCCGATAAAAGGGAGAGCAAAAAGTGGTTTTACTCCAAATAAAAACACCAATGTGAAATGCAAGATCAAAAACTTCATAAAGAGCTCAAATGCTTAGCTATAAAAACTAATATTAACTTCAAGAATCCTGTTTCTGGTCTTGAATGGAGACTAAATATGCATCATTAGAAAGTTTATAAATAAAGACACAGTATTACAATGAAGTTAGATTATCATCGCCAAAAATAAACTACAGAAAAATTGTCTGAATTGTCAGATACAGAAACCTCCTCCGCTGGAGAGTATTTAAAAGTCAGCCAGTCATGAAGGAGACAAATAGCTGTTAGATGATAGTACACTGTAGCACTGTTTAGTAATTAAAATAAACAAACTGGAGCTACACAACAGAAGGATCAAAGGAAACCAAAACCAACAAAAATAAACTCGACTACATTGGAGTAACATAAAAATATGCTAAACTTGCTATATGGGATAGTTGTTTAGGATACAAAAGACAAGCAGGTTGTAGAGTTACTGGTGTGTTTATAAAAAGATAAAGAGAGGGGAAATATGTTCTATAGAGGGGTGCTGAGGTGTAGGGGAAGGGGAATGCACTCTGTTCGGCCCAGCTTGAGGCATCCTTTCCTCCTGAAGGACCAGCCACATGACAGTATAGTATAGAATAGAGTTTATCTAGGACATAGAGAAAGAGAGAGAAGAGGAGTAGAGAAGTAGAGGAGTAGAGGCTGGCCATGAGCACATGGAGGGAGGGGGGAGAAAATAGGGAAAGTTCTGGGAGTGGGGGACAGAAGCCAGAGAGAACAAGAGAACAAGAGAGTAAGGAGGGGGCAAGCAGCCTTTTTTATAGTGCCAGGCATACCTGGCTATTACCAGGTAACTATGGGGTAGAGCTTACACAGAATGCTACCAGTTCTAGAGTTATAGGAGACAATTAGGCAGGAAGAGTAGGTCCCAGTTGTTTAAATACAGTGATTGTGACAACTTTAATCAGATCACCAGGAAGGAGCATATTGCTACTTCATCAGATGTTCTACAATAATGTCACAGAGAGCTCACACTGACTCACCTCCATAAATGCTGGACTCACAGAAGCTAGGAGTAGATTGTCAGACTGGATGTCCTAGCTGCAAGTGTGAAATCTGACATTTGAAGAGTATATATCTTAGACCTGGCCGTAGAAACTTGAGATGGTGTGCCAGAGGACCCCCGGTAGAATCCAAACACAGCAGAATCAACAGCAGGATGAAGCACTTTTTGAAGTTAACTTTAAAGAAGAGAGAAAGAAGGGGGGAAGGAAAAAGGAAGGGAGAGAAAGGGGGGAAGGAGAATGGAGGAAAAGGGGGAGGGAATGAGGGGATGGAGGGGGAGGGAAGGAGGGAGGACAGCAGGGAGGGAGAGTGGATGCAGGGGCAGGTAAATTAAGAAATGGAATATAACTGAACATAAATAAATTTATCTCAAATACCCACTGTGAATTTTGTACTTTTAAGGACATTTTCATTTGATCATACCTGAACATAAATCAACTCATCTGAAGTACCTATTAGTGTCTTAAGTGCTTTATTCTTTGTCTCAATACACAGACTCCAGTCAATGGTGGAAGTAGATGCAATTTCTACAAACAATTAAAGAATTTTTTTTAATTCTCTTTCAGACCACTTTCCCTAGAATCACAAACATATAGATCTATATTTTATCATCCCAAAGAGCAATCCCTCCTTTGTCTGTTAACGGACAGCAAAATGGAAATGGCTCTCTGTTAAAGCTAGAAAAAAAACTTTTTTTAAAATATAAAGAAGCAGAAAGCACCAGGGGTCAGGCAGGGTCAAGCCAGCCCTCCCAGCCATGTGTTCCCTCTGCAGAGAGATTAGGGCCTCGCTTGGCCAAGGGGCAGCAGAGGGCACTCCAGGCCAGAACAGGTTAAGTTGTGGTCACTTTATCTCTTATTGTTGACGCAAAGTCCTGAGGCCATGGCCCAGGGTTTTCCTGCAGAAATGTGTTTACAAGCAGGTCAAGGACTTGCAGAGAGATAGCCATTAGCAAAACAACTTTTCTATTGACTGCAGCAAAGGAAGGTGTGTTTGCAGATGAATTATCACTTGCTTCTTAAAGTGGGGGTTGGGGGTAAGGGAAGCTTATTCAAATCCGAAATCCTGGCTTCCTTATCCCTCATGGAAATTTCCCATGAGAGGCTTTCTTGCTTTGTACACAGTCACTCTCCACTTTCGCCACTGCGGGGACAAATGTATGGCGACATCTTCCTCCTTTTGCCAGTTTCTATTTAGTCCTTATTCGGATGAAGGAATAATCTAATTCCAGAGTTAGAAAGAATCAAGAATTGGGAAATGTCAAAAGGGGGCGGGGTTAACTGGGAATATTTTAGGAAGGTCCTATGGCTGTAGAAGTGAATTCCCAAATAAATAAGCTGCGCTAATTTCATAATTTAAAAATCAGCCATAGCCTCCAGGCTACGGATATTTTTGGTGAATCCAGTTTTTGAGACAGGAACAAAAAAGAAGTGCCCAGAGTCCAAGTACAAGAGCGGAAAGAAGAGAAAGGAATCGACAAACAAGCAGAAACATAAGTAAAAGCAACAACAACAGAAAACAGTGACACAATGTTATCAGAAACAAACAAACAATAAAATAACAGATGTCTGTGCTTAAGGCTTTTAACGCTGAGGCAGCCCTGCTTGGGAACGTGACGTCACTGGCCTGGAAGCTGAGAAAAATTAGCCTCTGCGCATGTCTAGTCTTATGCAAAAGAGGGGTGCTTGTGTTTCCACTGAGAAATCTGAACTTGGGAATCTGCACTTGGGTATATGAGCTGTCTCTTTAGAAAGATACTTCTCAATTAGTTTCCTTTTCTACCCCTGCCATCCCCCTCCCCCGTTTCTTTCGGCTTCCAGCCTTCTGGCGCACACCCACACAGACACACAGAGTCTCGCACTTGCAAAGGGTCAGAAAGGTTCCTGGCCATTTCTCTCCATAGAAACCCTGACAATGTGGCATGTGCAGTCTCGACAATGACATGCCACTCAAAATCCCCCCTGTTCAGATTGTCCCTCCTTTTAAAGGAGACAGCCAACGTGAATGAAACACTTTTCCCCCTTGGGTATGTCTGACTTGCTTTCATTAACCCAGATACAAAGTGCCACTCAGAGGCTTCGGACAGTAGAATTCTTTCTTCTCTCAACTAGCAATTCATTTGACCCTCAAGAATAGTATTAACGCTCTATGGCATTCTATGTTTCTTATTTGTTTTATGCTCTCTCTGCTCTGTGAAGCATGCTTATAAAAATGTTGCCCAGTACCATGAAGACTTCACAGTAAAAGGACGTTCTCAACAGTTTCATCTTCGACATGTGTCTGTCACTCAAATTGGAAAACTTTATGCGGATTCCTTTCCAAGCTGTTAAAGATTAGCTTGATGCAGATAAGGCTATTCCCCAAACTCATTATCTTCCAAATGCACCTTAAGGACTCCCTAATAAAGTCAAGGTTACATGAAGAGTATTTTACTGAAAATCAGCAAAAGACTGTTAATAAATCTGCATTACAGGCAGGATATTTTGTCCCTGCCTCTCCTCCTTAAAGAGATGATCTTTCCCTCTATTAGTTCCCTTAAACAATAAGACCCCTTCTTAGCTGTACAACACCAATTAATCAGTGCTCAGAGAAAATGGAAATAGATAAAAATACTATTGGCTGCTAGTCACTAAATTCAAGCCATTCCGTATACATCACAAAAATATCTTTGATCTTTAGATTACCCTCAAATCAAAACTCTTCTGCAGCCTGACTCTTTCTTGCCTCTATTAGTTCCAAGGTGCTAAACACACACACACACACACACACACACACACACACACACACACACACACCTATTCCTAAGAAACATAGCTCCTGGCTACAATAGCTTTATTTTTGCTCAAACAAAACTCCAGCCCATATAATTCCTGTAGTAAATGCTTCCCTAGGCCTGAAACAAAAGATTACAATTCCATTTCTCCTTCACTGCCATACCCAGTGAGTCTCCCATGTCATCTCTGTAAGAATCATCCTCCCACGCAAAACTCTTTCTCTTCTTATCCTTATTTACCAAATTCAATTGGAAATCTGGCTTCATGAATCCATGTTAAGAAAGCAGCAAGGGCACCCCCCCCCCCAGAAGGTTTGCTAGCTGTGACATTACCACTGGGTTGCTTTTCTCATATGCAATGAAACTGTATACAAAGCTCCTGTTTGCTGACTGAGAAGGGCACGCTTCCATCCGCTGCTCCTTTCTCAGGAGCCTGGGCTCTACTGCAACCATTTGTTGAGAAGTTAAGCTTTTCCTTCTCCATCTTTAAGATGCAGTTCATGTGATTCTTCTGCATTTGTTGTAATGTTGGCCTCCTGCTAAAATCACAAACTGCAGACCTGTGACAGTAGTCATGATGGGGTGGAGAGGAGGGGGCGGTGACCCACCTCAGGCTGAGAACACAACCTCACATGCTTACATTTGATCAAACTATGTCTCAGGGTTTACTTTCCAGGGTCTTCCCAAATCCATGGCCACAGTCTATCATTTAAGTCTCTTCGGAAATTGGGGAAGCAAAATCGGCTCCATGTGAAGTTCAAAAGACTAAGCTCTTCAAGGCTTTCCCAGCCCACTTTTGCCCAAACATGGATGAATGCTTTAAACTTGTTCTCCTGAGAGACCCTATTCTTAGCCACAGCCAGAAGAGATGGAAGGCACTGAAGCCCAAGGCCAAGGGGAGAGCTGCAAGCCGATGGGGTCTCTGCAGCCAGAAGTCCCCAGGGCGAGTGTCAGGGTGGCTGCTCCAGATGGTCATGGTAGAACTAATCCTCAGGCCTGAGGGACAATTAGTCTGGGCTGAGTCATTAATAATGCCCTTCCCCATTAAGGGATAGAGGTTGCAGGTGACCCATAACTGAAAGCCTTTAAAATGTTTTTATGACCTATACAAGAGAATCCCTGAACAGCCCATGAAATAAAGGCCATACCGTTGACATTTTATACATTTTAAATTTAGAAATAATATGTACTGTGAGTTAGAACTTGTATCTACCTGCCTTCATTTGCTCTCCATTTTCAGGGTCTTTCTCTGGCTATTCGCGGAGGGGTGGGGGGGGGGGAACTGGAAGTCTTTGATGTTTGCATAGGAACATTTTTCTTTAAAATTGACCATCAATGTCTTTTTAATTTTGTGACTCAGGATGATTTTCTTGAAGCTTCGAGCCTCTGTGGGAGCCTAAGACAAACCTCAAGAATCTGCTTTCACACATGCTCAGGACTGGCTCTCTGAACTGACTGGGTTAACTAAAGGCAGAGCTACCCTGGAGCGGTTAGAGTCAGCCTCAAATAAACACCCAGCCCCACAGTATCCTACCCATTTTTAGTTGCAGTAAGCAATAAACCCAATTAAACAAAATGACATTTTAGGTGTTTTGTACAACTAATTTTTACTATTTTCTTATCAATGACTAGGTCATATCAACTCATCATCAATAACTTGTAGTTATTAGAAGTCTAATAAGAGAATAAAATTTTAGAAGTTAAGCAACTATTTAGTAAATATTTATAGAAGACCATCTGTCTTAACCAAATAATGGTTTACATTGTCCTCCATATGTATAGATATAGATGTTTATGTAAATGAAATATATTCTCACACAATTATGTATGTTCTCGCACAATCAATACATATTCAAAATTATACACATATAAAATCTACACTCAATTTTGTGTTTATACTTGTTTGTTTTATTTTATGATTAGACCAAAATTAATTTTTGTAAGATTAATTTTTTGTAGTTCTTGTTTTAAATCTGTGTATTTGTGTGGTTATGTGCAAATGAGTGCAGGTCCTCTATTAGAGGCTGAAAGAGACCACGGATCCCTGGAACTGGAATTACAGTTGTGAGTCTCCTGAAGAGAATAATGGAAAGTCCAGTGCTCTGACTTTCCTCATACATACATACATCCATAATGTCAGAGCCATCTCTTCAGCCCTTCTCCCAAATCCTTAATAGTGCATAATAATATCTTTAATGAGTTCCCAAATGTTGAACTTTCCATAGAAAGGCTTGGAGGGCTACTGTGACATCATGTACCTCCAAGGTATGAACAAAGCTTGATTCTATTGCAGTAAACTACAGCATACTTGGGTCAACATCACTAATCAACCATTGAGTGACCATTTTGTTTTTATAATTCTCTCTATAAACATACATGTATGCATACATGTCGATGGCTTTACATACATTATTCAGGAGTATCTAGAGGTAAACATTGATCTTATAATCCAATTTTGCTAGCACTTTTTTTGCTCAAATGTTGTCATGTCCTCTGTGTTGCCCCTCACCCTCTAATCATGCTTTCTATATGGACTGTCACCATAAGAAAAATTATATTTGATAAATTATATTTGTCAAACGTGGTGTTCATTAATATGAAAAGATATTTTGTTCAATCAAAGATTTATTCAAAAGAATTAATGAAAATATATTATGATCAATCAAAGATTTATTTAAAAGAATTAACATCTCAGGGCTTAAGGAATTTCTCAATGATTAAAAAGGACTTGATATTTTTCCAGAGGATCCAAGTTCAGTTCCCAGAGCCCATGTTGGACAGATCACAACTACATGTAACACCACTTTCAAACTATTCAAGTCTTCTTCTTACCTCTGTGAACACACATATGCACATGTGTGCATGTGTACACGCAAGCGCATGCACACACATACACAGACAAAATACATATATACTGATGTACATACTTACCCACAAGCAAAAATAAAAGAATTTACCAATGTTATCAATAGTGTACTTTTAATTGATATAACATTTACATTCAATATAATGGACAGAACTTAGATGTTCGGCTCAGTGATTTAGTTCATTTGTGTATACCTTAGCAGAAAGCCTCACATAAACTAAGATCATAAATATTCCTATCACCCAGCAGTGTCTCGGGTTCTTCTCATCTCTCAAAGTCCACAGACAAAGTTCAGTATGACACCTTCTACAGTTTAATACAGTTTGCACAGTATTGGTTTCACATACATGGTGGTAGATAAACTACTGGCAAGACCTGATTTAAAGAAAATAAAGAGAGCATGAGGGGGGATTTATTGGGATCTTGGTTAGAGAGAAGCAAACTATCACTTTGAGTTTCATGCTGTAGCAGAACAGCTCATGTCATGGTGGGTAGGGCAAGAGGAAAAAGAAGCCAGAACAACCTGTAACCCAAAGATGCATATGGCCACACAGCTACTTCCTAGAAGTTGGCCTCATCTTGTTTGTTGGAACCTCCTAATAATGACATGCTGTTGCTAACCCATAAGGAAGTTAATCTATTTATTATGTCAGAGCCTGATGATCTCTGGAAATATTCACACAGAAACACTTCAGGAACTACCTATGCATTCCTCAGCTGCTCAAAATGACAAATGGACCATCACTGGTTTCAAATAGTCTCTATCATTTTTGCGTTAGGTTTATTAAGCATTATACTCTATCACTTAGAGGTGTCATTCTGGTTGCTCCTTTTCTTGCCACTTCTATCGGCTGTGAGAATATGGCATGAATAGAATACTTATTCATGCTTTCAAGGGTCCCTGGGTTTTCTCAAGCTGTAATCTATGATAAGAATGATGAGAGCATTTGCAATGGCTTTGAGGTCATGAGTTGTAGGGTCACACTCTCTAATCTTTCTCCATTGCTGTATCACTTGGCAGATCTACCACCAACAGGTGTTCTATGTGTTGTACACATTTACCTGACATATGCAGTCTGATTTTGCTTTGAATTTATCCAATGACATCTCATTGTCTTTTGTTTACATTTCCTAAGTGTCTTCCCAGTTTCATATTCTTGGTTGAGCATCTGTTGCATCATTTGCCAATTTCAATTGAGATCTTTCTTTCTTTCTTTTTTTTTTTTTTTTTTTTTTTTTTTTTTGTCGATTTGTAGAACTTTTATTTTGACAGGGATGGCAAGACAGATATTTCTTGACTGTTAGAATTTGAGGAGCAGATAACAATTTTGAGAATTTTTTATTCACTGATTTTGTTTATGGATAGCAATAAGACGTTTGTGTGAGTGCGTGTATATGTGCGCATTCCTGTGTATATGTAATATATGTGTATCTAATATCTGTTACAGACAGTATGTTCTACGAATTTTGTTATAGACATGCTTCCTGGATTTGAAATTTTTTAAATCTGTCACATTATTCCCTTTCTCACTCTATCTTTTTCTCCGTTGTTTTACACCAATCACTAAATATATTCCCATATGTGTTTATAGGAAATATATATAACATTTCATATATATATTTATATATATATTTATATATATTTCAATATATACATAACTTAATATTTCATGTATATATATATATATATATATATATATATATATATATATATATATAATACATGAATATATATAAAGTTTGGTCTTAAGCAGCTCCTTCATTTTTCACTTGTTTTGAGGATATTGAACTGGAACCTGTATATTTGTATAGGTATAGGTTGTGGAATTTTAAATTTCTTTGCATAACAGTGTCATCTCAACACTTGCGCTGGTCAAGCTGTGTTGGTCAGGCATTATTACATTACCACATAATAGATAACACAGAGATCTAGGCAGAATTAGAAGTAATAGGTTCCTCTTTTCTGTGTGACTTCATGTGACTTTATGTAATCTATCCAGTTTCTATAGTAATATGTCATACAATGAATATCAAATGTTCTATGAGGATTTATACACAGACCTATGATTATTAGGGAGCAGGATCATGAAATTTCAGTGGTATTGAAGCTTGTGCTTTAGAGGGATTTTCCCCAGTATAACCAGGTGATAGGGCAACAGTGTTTACACGGGCAATGGGAAGCGACTAATCTGTATCTGAAAACATATTTACTTAATTTCCTGAAGAAAAGTGTAACACAATAATTTGAAGGCTCAACAGCAGTAGCTCACATGAGGACTCCCAGATTCATGGTCCTTTTTGAGAAATTATTTGGGACAAATGAAATCTGAGGTATGAGCATGCAGATCCCCATTGGGACTTCCACTTAAGAAACAGGAATAAAGCCAAAGAAAGAAAATTGAAAAATTAAAAGCATCCCTTTGAAACAAAATGGGATTTTCAGCATTTCATGGTCTTATATTTCTCACAAAGATGACCTTAAAAAAAACGACCATTTAAATAGTTGTTAGAATGGTACATTACTTAAGAGCCAGGCACTTTTGAAATCGAGGTGGCAGGAGGACATAGGCGGTACCGTGTAACCTGCTTTAAGAAGTCTAGGCAACACAGTAAGAAATGGCCTCACATCACAACTGTCAAGACAGAGAAGTTTTATTACCGTGGAACTTCACGTTTGCTGCTTATTCCTAACACTAGTCCAGGGCCTAGGAGGATTTGTTGATCTAATATAGATAGCGATGTCTTGGGTTTGTTCAGATTTATATGGACAGCATCTGGGAATCAGGAATTACATTTAAAATGTAATAAAATGTTCCACTTACAAATACTATACTTAAAAAAGTAAACATCGAATAATCTCAGGTATCTTTCAAGAAAATGTTGACAGAGCTCAAGCAGCTCACAGGGCTATCTTTAAATCATTTCTAAGTAAACTTAATAAACTCATTTTCGTATTCAGTGGCTGGACGGGGAAACCATCAAACCTGTGGAAAGACAAGATAGTCAGGCAGCCACTCACTTGTTACAAAATTATGTCTTCTACTTTTAAAGAAATAGTGCTTTTCAGACTGCACCAGAGACGCCTGTTTACACACACACACACACACACACACACACACACACACACACACACACACAATGCATTAGGTACTATCTGTCACCAATGGGCTACTAGAAACATCACACAAAGCACACTTACAAACACAGACCCTACCACATCCTTTGCATGCATGTGATCTTTCCCTGCAGAGTTCCTTTCTGTCTCTACTCAGGAAACAAGAAAACTGACAGAATTGTGATTTTCCTCTAAAACCTGCTCTCAAGTTTTCTCTCATCTTATTAGTGGGAAACTTTCTTCACCTTTCTGGAAAAACCACGAGCAGGAAGCTGGGGGGAGACAAGCAAGCTGCAGGGAGCAGGTAGCTATTGTATGGGCTAGCAAGGGAAGATGGGGTTTTGGAAGCATGCAGAACAAAAACACAGTTATTCTGCAGAAGCATGACATGACATCCAAATGTCACAAACCAGATCTTGAGATACTTTTTACCAGGGAATATTAATGCATAAAGTCACTCTGCACAAGTGAGCCAAGACACACACACACACACTAATCTTGATCAAATATTATGATTCAAGTATTCTTGTTTTACACATTTGTTTACTTACTTATTTACTGAATGGGAGTACAGGTGTGAGCAGGTGGAATTCACAGGACGATTTTCACAAGTCCTTACATTCCTTTAGAGTTTTTATATTTTAAAATGATTGGTACAAATGAGTTTCATGAGCTCCTAAGTGTAAGTGTGAATTCCGTAGGGCTTGTTACCATTTCAATCTTTAGTGTAAGAGAGAGAAAGTGAAGCTTTTTTTGCCACACCCATTTTTTTAGTAACATAACCTTAGAGTTTGTAGTGTGAGAATGGACACAGGGAAGGCGTGAGGCAGTAGGGAAAGTAGGAAAGAAACAGAGAAGCAGAGGGAGATGTAGAGAGGAGGGAATGAGAGAGGAGAGGAGAAGGAATGTGGAGATGGAGAAGAGGAGGAGGGAAAAGAATGAAGAGTAAAAAGAGTCTTCTCCAGTATAAAGCCCTTTGATGTGCCCCATCAAATTTCTATTTGTTGGTATCAGTTTGTGCATTGGTTTGTTTTATCATGTGTACTGGAGAGCCCATGCACATGAGATATGGTCCAACTCTGTGTGAGCTGAAATTTAAAACTATTCAAGTAGCACACTACTCAAGTGGACTCTCTCATCCTCCAACTCATGACATTTTTTTTCTAATATTTGGACCCAAACCGGGAGAGTTTGGCAGCTAAGCTATTACCCTTCAGAACACAACAAAACAGAGGAACTGATATCTTCCTAATAGTGGGCTGCAGGTTCCCATCTGTTAGGAGCACTCTGCAGACTTCAAAGGCCCACTCTCATTTTGAGGGTTCTTTTGAAAACATAAAAGGACACAAATAATTTCAATATGGTTAAATATTTATTTGGAAAACATGTTTTCCAAGACTCCTTTAGCACATCAACTCTAAGAGTGCAAGGAAACAGGGATGCCGAAGATGCTTTGCAGGGGACAGCAACCCATGCAGGGCAGAGCTCAGTGTAGAAGCCTTTCTTTCCCCCACCAACATTTTATTAAGATCCTGTGATGAGTCGGGCATGGTCCTGGGCTCTTTGCCATTGCTCTGAGAGAGAGAAGGAGCTGGTAGGGGGAGAGGGAGAGAGAGATGGAGAGAAATTGCATAATCTCTTGAAACTCATATTGCTTTCATTTTCTCCCACCACCCTTTTTTTGTTTTGATTCTTCAGAAAAGCCACGTGAGCCTCATCATGTAGATCTGGCCAGCGGCTTTAGGATGGACCACTTGCCTGCTCCAACTTCACAAGTGCTGGAACTGCAGGTGTGAGCCATCATGCCCATCTGGAGTTTATAGCTACTTACATCATAAAATGTAGTTTTATAGTAATGACTGAATGAGAGGAAAGATATATAAATGGCCAAAAATGAATTGAGTGATTGCAATTGAAATAAACTACTAGATAAGTCATAGTATCTCAGAAAGGGCCACTCCCTTTGAGAGCAGTCTGTCCCCTCATGTCAAAACAAGCCGTGGGTGCCTCACCTATGGTTGCTGTCACCATCAGTGTGAACAACATTTGGGCACTCATTGTCACTAAAGTTGTCAAGGTATGGAAAATGTCAGTGAGGCTATCAGGCCCTAACTACAGCCTACGGTCTGCCATCCAACACCAGAGATGCATCCCGTGGGTTTAGTGGTGAGCCTAAGTAGCTTTGCTTAATTTCTGTAACTTTCTCCCCACCCCCTAAAATTATGATCATCGAAATCAGAAAAAAAATATATAATTATTTTGGAGATGTCTCATCTCTTATTCTGGGAGTGTTTGAGTAAGAACATACTCCAAGAAGAGGAGAGCTAAGGTCTCACACTAATGTAATTTTGTGATCGTAGAATTGGTTAGAATTTTTATTATTTTTTATTAATATGGACACTTTTATCAGCTTTATTTTTAAAAACCAGAGACACACGTACAAATTTTTACAAAGCATTTTTGCATAAAACTATGTGAATATATTTTTGTCAGTACTTAATTTTTTAAAGGTCTGATAGTATGCATTGAAATCTTACTAGATACAATGAGCATAAACTATATGTAAAACAAAAGGTAACATGAAAATGGTCAAAGTTTTCTTGGTGTCTAAAATTAAACATAATGATTTTTAAATACCAAGAATTTCCACAAGGCTCTTGAGTTATTAATGATTTAAGGTCTAGGTGTACCCAACTCTGAGAGAGTTCTATACACTTATTTTTTTTCTAAGAATGGCTGAGGCTTCCACTTTTTGGCCTTTCTTTCTTTCTTTCTTTCTTTTTTTCTTTCTTTTTTAAGCTTCATATGGTCTGTGAGTTGTTTCCTGGGTATTCAGAGATTTCTGGGGCTAGTATCCAATTATCAGTGACTGCATATTATGTCTGTTCTTTTGTGACTGGGTTACCGCATTCAGGATGATATTCTCTAGATCCATCCATTTGGCTAGGAATTTCATAAAGTCATTGTTTCTGATAGCTGAGTAGTACTCCGTTGTGTAAATATACCACAATTTCTGTATGAATTCATCTACTGAAGGTCATATGGGTTCTTTTCAGCTTCTGGCTACTATAAATAGGGCTGCTATGAACATTGTGGTGCATGTGTTCTTAATATTTGTTGGAGCATCTTTGGAATATGTGCCCAGAAGTGGAATACCTGGGTCTTCAGGTAGTGTTATGTTCAATTTTCTGGGGAATCATCAAACTGATTTCCAGAGTGGTTGTACTAGCTTACATCCCCATCAACAGTGTAGGAGTGTTCCTCATTCTCCACATCCTTGCCAGCATCTGCTGTCATCTGAGTTTTGGACCTTAGCCATTCTGACTGGTGTGAGGTAGAATCTCAGGGTTGTTTTGATTTGGATTTCCCTGATGACTAGGGATGTACAGAGATTAAACAAAGAAGTCTTAATTATTTTTAGAAAAAAAATGTACAGAAAATTTGGGGAGATATTTTTTCCAACAATCTTTAACACTCCTTGACTGCATAATCCCACACTACCAGGACTTTGGAATTGGAATGATTTCTGTTTTTTCCAGGGACCAAGTTGAGAATTTGTGACTCAATGCTGTTCCACTTAAACTACATTTTGGTTTCTTCCCTGATGTGTGGTTTCAACGCTGATGTTTCAATTCTCTGAGTCTGTTTTCTCACAGGTAAGATAGAACCTGCCCTGAAGACCTGTGTGATTGAAAGCAGTCAGCGCGTTGCCCAGGCCACAAAGATTGTTTAGAACTGTGTGGTGGGTAGGAAAACCACAGAAGCAGCAACAAACAGTAGTGGGTTTAGGGAATCGTTAAAACAAGAAAACCACACTGTTCAACTGCTTTAATGGGAAGAAGTGATCTTGTTTTTAAATTACACTTGGTGTTGTTTACCATTTCTACAGTGTAGGCTCAAAGGGATAGTCAGCCTAGGCTGTGTAATCTCTTGTGGTCAGAGCAACAGGTAAGAAATGAAGGTAGCTGAAGCCACAGTCTTGTAAGAACAAAGAATAGGACCATTGGTGGCTTCAGCTTGAGGTGGGAGGCAAGCAGAGCAGCAGTGAGGGAACACCCCCATCAGAGCCATATGTTAGTGAGAGAAGAGACGTGTGACCTCATCAGTTTAAGACAGAGCCCCTGAGTAAAATCACATGGACAGTGTCGGAAGTTATGAAGGGACAAGTTCAGAGCATAGCTGGGGCTATGGTACCTCCTTGATCTTTGATGGCATGGTTTGTCTTCTGTCATGGTGACTATGGAAGCCTGCAGAGATATGGAGAGAGAGGTCTTGGAGCAAACGGTCCAGATGGACTTGCCAACAAGTCCTAACTCCTAATCAGCTTGCAGTGTCAGCAAAGCTCATGTGAAATCTAAGATCATGTTTCTATGCCAGGTTAACTAGCCTTGTCCCTGATAGGCAGACAAGCAGGCAGGCAGGCAGGCAGGCAGGCAGGCAGACAGACAGACAGACAGACAAAGACACATAAAGGTAACTGAGAGACCTTGATTTATGAATCTTACGCTGTTCCTTTCAAGCCTTGCTCCCAGGGCTTCACATCTTTGCGGGAAGAATCAGAGGGTTGGTCTTAGTCACTTGGGAATGATTCTAAGAACAGAACTTGGGGTTTGAACTACTCTCAGTAACTACATACACAAGAGTTCTGTTGTAGATTCAAGATGGAACATGATCTGGGTATCAGCCCCTCCGTGGAGGTTCAGGACTTGTGAGCCACAGACTGCGCATTAAATGAAAATTCATTGTAAATAAAATAAGTATGTGCATGTATGTGTGTATTATATACAAAGTATGGAGAAAAGTGCAATAAAGTACCCCAAAACACAGTTGTCTTAATCTGTTTAAAACCCATGAAATTTCATTAAATCAATTTATTTTTCATTTTATTCAGTGTGTGTGTGTATCTAAATCAATGCACAAACATGCAACAGCATACTCACAGGGGTTACAGAACAAATTGATATAGTAGTTTCTCTCTTTCCACCTTTATGTGGATTCTACAGATCAAAATCAAGGCTCACAGCTTGAATGGCAGCTCCCTTTACCTGCTGACTCATCTGCTTGACTTCTAAGTCACAATTTTCAGTAGGTGTAAGGGATGCTGTCTCTTTGTTGCTACACAGAAGATCAAGTACCCACCTTACTCTACAGCAATTGCACCTGTGAAAAATTTAAATAGATAGAAAACATGATCTTTGCCAAGATAGGATCTGTACACTCTTAACTCACTTCCTGAAGGAGACTCTGTTGTGCTTGGGTCATATATGCAGATATGGAGTGCCTTAGAACACAGCAGATCTGGAGTTTGCCTTCCACTATTGATGTATTACCATGGAAACTTCAGTCCTACTTTGGAGACCTTAGTTTGTCATCTGTGAAATTAAAGTTGTAGACTTGATGATGTATTAGGATACTTCCAGCCCTAATGTTCTATTACTCTGAGCCTATTTTCTTTTCCTTTTATTCTTTTTTGATTTTTTTAAAAATTATCACCTCAATTTCAAAGAAAAGGCAAGGAATTCTAGAGGATGAAATGTTTATCTATCCATTCATTATAACTCTGTTGTATTTATATAAAATACATCCAAATAGGAGACCTCAATATATGTGTGTGTGCATAGATATATAAACAAATATTGAAGCTGATTGCTAGAAACTATTTTATTATTAGCCATCCCTTGCGTTTGATTTCTTAGTCTCCTGATATTTTTTTTAAAATTATGAGTTTCGCTTGTTACAAACAGAATCCTGCTAAAAGTGAAAAATGCGATGCTGAAACCTACCCCAGAGAAGAAAAGTTTCTTCTGCGCATGCCTCGGTCTTTGCAAATTTACATGCAGGTGTCCTTCTGTGAGTGTTAGAGTTTCCATAGAACTCTCACATTCTTTATGCTTTCAAAAGTGCAATTTCTGAAATACCGTTTTAGTTTTATTTTCCCCTGGCTCTCTAGGACAGATGCCTGCACTCAGAACTGTTTCTGTGGCCCCCAGTCCCATGTCCGTTGCCCTTGTTCTTATCATCACTTTCCATACGTTCCCCTCAACAAACAGTGACAGGAATTCCATAACAGCTTGATAGGTGTTTCAGACCTATTCTGATTTGGGAAGCGCTGTGTCTAATTTGCAGACACAGGTTTTAAAAGGGATAGGAAAAATTAGAGTAGGCACAGATGGAAACAATAAAAATGATTAAAGCCCAGGAAAATGGGACCTTGGAGGAAAGATAAAAGAACATGAGATTATTTGTTCTTCAGAGAAGGAAATCAAAACTTGAAGAATCGTTTGAGAATGCTCGTCGAGAATGTGTAGACTTATCATAGGAACAAATGTTTCCGCTTCTTTATTTCTCTGTTTTGTAAGAGAAAGTGGATGGGCTCAGCTCGGATTAAGGCAGCCGTCAGAACCCTGTGATAGCATGCCTCTAGGACAGAGCGACGAGAAACACCAATCTAGGAAACATTTGAAGGCTGAGAAATATCTATGTGCTTCCCATGTCTCCAGACAGGCATGTGTAATGGCACATTCTGTGGAGGAGAAGTGTCATTTTCTCTTTTTTCCAGGACATGGATATTTCTATCTTGAAATGTGGAAATGCCTTTTCTGAGTAGCTCTGACTGTCAATGAATTCATCAGCGGTACAGATGTTCACGTCATCATGGAGAATTCTTGCAGTGGACACTAGAGATGGCTCAGTTGGAGAAGTGTTTGCCAATCAGGTATCAGGGCCCTTGTTTGATTCCCAGGTAGGTGGGACAATTGAGGATGGCCCCCACAGTTAGCTTCTTATCTCTGCTCCCACACAAGTGTATGTTTAATAATGCTCATACATAGGCATGGCATCCCCTCAAACAATTACACATGCACAAGCCACACATGACATGTGCATATGTGCACATATGGGAACAAGAATAGTGAGTCTCACAGTGGATTCTGTTTTCAATCACCCTATTCTCCCCTAAAGAGTTAAGAGCCATTTGAACGCCAGCTTTGCAAAAACTGAGAATTCCTCCCTGAACAATTCTTCTTGCTTTACTCTCACTTTTATTCAACTAAATCTACATATATATATATATATATATATATATATATATATATATACATATACATATACATATATACATATACATATATATATTTATATTTAAATTATTCTTGTTTCAGCATTTCTTTTTCCTATTGTTTTTAATTAAAATTTAATAAACTCTAATGTTGTCCACTGTTCCCTTTACCCAACACTCTCATGTAAGCATTATTCTTGAAAATGGAGAAATGGCCGCCAAGCTTCCATTTGGCCAAGGTTGCTCTGTGTAGCGGTTCATGCTGATGGTTCTTGCTACCAACTCTGAGTTCCAATCCTCACAGGAACAGCGCTTTGTTTGGTGTTCTTGGTAAAGCTCCTGCCATGATCTGCTAATCCCCATTGATGGACCTCCTCTGTGACCTGTTCAAGCTCTGGTCTCTCTTCTTACCACCTTGACAGAGCTTTGATGTCCACCAACAGATAATGACAAAATGGCATTTTCATAAGATAAAGCAACCTTAAGGGTTTAGGGTTGGTGCACTGATCTTGTTCCAGATTTACCTCATCACCTTTTCCATTTCTGGTTCCACTATAAACAAGTTCACAAGCACTGTGGCCATCAAAATTCCTAGAGCTTTCTGTGGTGTTCCAAACCCACAGATACTTATTCTTTATCAAATCACCCCTCCCTAGGAAGAATGTAAGTAGTGACATTGTACCAACACTCATTGCTTTACAGTTGAGCCTCGGCTCAGCTGCCCTGTGGCTTAGTGGTTTTGATGTCACTGCCTCGTCCATAGACACTGGCTCTTTCACAGTAAAGCAACAGTTATAATGCATCAGTTTTACATGGGCTGACACTTGGAAAGTGCCCGGAAGGATACCACAAACACACCAAATTATTATAATAATCAAATTGAAATCTATGAAAGGGTTTCATTAATACACAGCCTGGGTATTTTACTTGTATAGTCTTCAATCATATTGTAGGTACTCCTTAAGAGATGCAAATAACAGAAAAATGTGTGTTCCAACATTGTAACCAACCCATTGCTCCTCCTCTAAGGACAGGCACTTGGTCCCAGTCAGTGTATCTTTGATTGAGGTTATTCCTCACCATCTGAAAAGCATGGGGACATTAAGATTCCCAGGCACTAAGAGAGTCATGGAACACTATCTAATGAAGGTCTTTCCAAATACACAGTTCTCTTCGAGTTCTTTCCATGTGAGCATTTAGCTTCTGTCCTGTACTGAATCTTGATGATCAACATGTTCTCAAGTCATTTCTTCCTCTTACATCACCAACCCTGAAATATGGATTATTAGCCTACATACTAATTTTGACGAAATGTAGAAATTTTTGAACTAAATGCATGCGATATAACTAATTGTAACTCTAACAGACATCTTGGCTTTCTTATATTCCTCCAGTACATTTTCCATATAGACATTTTTTAATCACAAAGCTACAACTCTACCACGCATTCTGTGCTCACCTGTGGCTATTTTCACTTAATATATCATAAAGATTATAAACACCCATAATATTGGTGCTTCTGCGAAGTGATTGCTTGTTAGTGAGAACATGTTACTTTATTTTTCATTAGAGTTTACTTAAAGTTTTCATTTTTAGCAATTATTTAATTATTGAAAATTGTATTTTGAAAAGGAACTTTAACTTTTATAACATTTTAAAAATTATTTGATTACCTTAAATATATAATTCCCCCAAGACTTCAAACAGCAATAAATATAGCCACATCTATAATAGGTACCTAAATATTTTCCATTTTATTTTATATTATATGTGTTTTGCCTGCCTGCTCATCTGTGTACCACAAGCCTGAAGTATCTGTGTAGGCCACAGCATCAGATTGCCTGGAACTGGAGTTACAAATATTTGTGAGCTCCCATGTGGGTGCTGGAAATTGAACTTGGGTCCTCTGTAAAAACAGCAAATACTATTAACTGCTACTCAATCTTTGCAGCCCCCAAGGTATCTAAATATTATTTAGTATTTGACATATATGATATTAATGAACAAAATGACAAATGTATTTAATGACTTATCTGCTTTTATTTGGGGTATCAAGGAGAAGGCCCAGGAGTACTTGTAAAATAGGTTCTCTCTTACCATGTAGGTTCCAGGGATCAAACTCAAGCGTAGCTGCAAATCCCTTTGCCCACTAAGTCACCTCACTCACCCTACAGCTGGGTTTCAGGGTCTCTTGGCTCTTGTGTTTCTTCCTCTGTCCACTGTGAGAGTTGATGGATGAATTTATTCCTGGTATCAGCACCTTTGTACACATTGTTGGATCTTAAATGTAAAGCATAATTTAAAAGTATTAAGGCTAAGCAAATATTGAAATTGTTATAGCCTCTCTTCTGGACATCTTTCAAGCTTTATATACTTTGAGAAATGTCCATGCATTATAATTTATTTAACAACTTTTACTTATGAGGTATATGCTATTATATAAATAATAGACTCTTGGTTTTCTCCCACTATTTTTTTCTATTGAAAAAACTATGGAGATTCACTTCTTATTTATTTATTTATTTTTCTTACAACATTATTTTAAAAAGAGAGATACATGTACAGATTTTTAAAAGCATTTTGGCACAAGACTATATGAGTATATTTTTGTCAGTACTTAATTGTTTTAGAGGTTTGATAGAATGCATTGAAATCTTACTAGTTACCATAAGCATAAAGTACATGTAGAACAGAATGTAACATGGAAACAGTCAGAGTTTTCTTGGTTTGTATAGATCAAACATAACGATTTTTGAATACCAAAATCGCCACAAGGCTATATTCCTAGCTCTTGGATTATTAATGATTTAAGGTCCAGGTGAGATTTATTTTTTTTATAACCAGTTGTACAAGGTTCAACTCTTAGGGCAATAGTACTTCCTTACCACAATCTTTTCAGGACCTAGTACTGTCAGGCATATACACAAACACACAACACCTTCTTGTTTTACCTATCTTATCCATGTTAAGCACTGGCTGTTGTCACCGGTCAGGTGAGCATCTCATTCCCTCTTCCCCTTGCCTGGGAAAAACACCTTGTCCATTTTTGAAATTCTGTTGGAATACACAATAGCATGCCGCGGAGATCTACTTTGTTGTATGACTTGGAGTAGACACTCAATAAGGATCCTGGTGACATACATACAGTCATTGATGTCGCTACTTTTCTAATACGGGACTCTATTCACAATGTTTTAAAATTTTTATGGTTTTAGAAAAAAACTGATGTTACATGTCTTGTGCATGCCAGATAACCCTTTCCTTGACTTCTCACATTTAATTCACTCTTGGAAACGACCTCCATTTGGGGAGGTTTCATCATTGGCTTATGTAGAGGAAACTGATTTGTTTGTATTGTGTATGTTTACACTTTATGTCACTTGTTCAGTTCTCTTTGCTTGTATAATCAAAGCTTGTCTGTGAATACTAATGTCTGTTTTCCCACTGGTACACTTTCATTCCAATGTTGTAATTAAAACGTAATAACACAAAGAACACGAAATATTTAAAAATAAAAATGTAATCATTTTAATTTTACTTTTTTTCATGTCATCTTATAATGGCTGGACATATATATTTTCAAACATTGATAACATATTTATTTTGGCCCTGAGTTCTGATTATAATCATGGTGAAGCACACCACATAAAGCAGCAGCTGCAAAGTCTGGCTTTGCAGAACTACTGGGTGATCTCATACACAGGTAAGACCGTAGACGCCGCGATCCACACACCACTTTCAGTTATAACAACTTATGTGGTCTGTATCAAAAAGTCATAGTAGACATGCCTTAGTAATAAATATCTGTATATTAGATATCTGATCAATGTTTTCTCAGCATTCTTGAAAGCCTTGAGCTTTATCTGCCATTCATAATAAATAAATATTAAATAATATGTAATATCTCTAAAGGCTTCATCAATACAAACATTTATATATTTTTTTTTCATTTTGGCCAGTGGTCTTATAAGGCATGTAATCAATTTCTGTTAGATATTTTTATTTATTTAACAAAACTTATATTAAATATTACTAATTCTGTTTATATTTTCAAAATGCAGTGTGTTAGGGTTGTATTTTAGAATCTTGCCTTAAAATATTTTTTCACAGTCCCTCCTTTATTTTTATTTGGTCATACACACTTTTAAAAAAACCAAGCATACGTTCACAAAAGAACCAAACATTAAGAATCAGAAGGCCATAAAACAGGACTTACAGACAGAAAAAAATACCCAGGTATCAAAACAAAACACCACCAATCAACTACTGAAAGTGCTTTTGCTCAAAACACAATCAAGTTTGTTTTTAAAACAGGAATTTTGCTTAGGTTTTTGTTTTTTTTTTTTAAAAAAGAGAACCATACAGAAGTAAGGGACAAGCTTCTTACATTGCCACGGATAGGCCTCAGTTTTTTTCTTGAAGCCTTGGGCTAATCACAACCTCCTCCCTCCTCCTATCTACCGCCATACAGAAGTGTAGGCAGCCCATGCCTGCTCTGGAGACAAGAGCTACAGAGCGTCCAGAATGTGATCGATCTTGGTGACCAGCTCTTGGCGCTTTCCTGAGCTGAGTTTTTCATTCTCAATGTATGTGTCCTTCTTCAACTTGCCAGCCACCAGCCTCTCTGCCTCTACCGCCGACTTCAGTACCAGCTCCTTGACCTGTGCATCCAGCTTCTGCATTTCGCTTATCCTGTCGCACAGGTCAGAAGAACCCTCCGTCTTCAGCCTAGACTGCAGCACAGCAATCTCACTGGTCACAGCTTTGTGCTCTGTCTCTAGACTCTTCTTGCCACTATTGAGGGTAGAGATATCCCGGGACTGCTTGTATCTATTGACAGTCTCATCAAAATGACGGTAGAGGCCTAACCTCTTGTTGACCAGGGTTAAGACTTGCTCTGTAATACTTTACAGGTCACTTTCATCCTGGCTTCTGCAGCTGGATCCTTGGTGATGGAAAAGTTTAGACGGACGTAGATGATGACGGTGAAGAACAGAATGTAGAAGGCAGCCACAGCCAGCAGAGGCTCCTGCAGCATGAGCACCTTATTGAACGTGTAGTGCACCACAATGTCCTGACTGTGCTGCTCAACTAGATTCTTCTTGTAAGCAACAATCACTGGGCGGCCAAATGTGTCTAGGTAGGTGTAATGAAGCTCATCCCGGGCACGGCTGATATCATAGGGACTGTCTACCTAGATGTTCGTAGCTCCCTCAGGCAAGATGATCTTCACTGTCAGAGAATCTATCACTTGCTCATCAAACACATGGTCTGCAAACCTCATTTTCAGTGCATTCTGGTCACCAAGATTATAGAGGTATTCATAGCTTGGGAGGTTGTAACCAACGATGTAGTGTGTCTTCCACCCTCCAAAGAGAGGAAATCGAGGCCGGATTTCCATTTCCACGGAGTCATCCAAAATAAGGAGGTGGCTGGTGGAAACATTACCAATCTCATCCCGGTAATACACATCCTGAGCAGCAGCAGAAAGGATGGTCTTAAAAGAACGAATGGAGGAGATCCCACTGTCAGGCTGCCTCTGGCAATCCTAGCGGGAGAAAGGTCCCTTCAGCACTGCACCTGTGTGCTTCAAGTCCACATTCTCCTCCACAACAATATTGCCCCAGTGAGAAACCTCGATGACTCGGGTCATACTGGTGATGGTCAGGAAAGGGCTATTGTTCTCATAATGTACTTTCAAAGTATCCTGACTGTAGGCAGGGATGTCTTTAAAAGGCCCATAATCCAGGATGTCCTCAGATCTTGAGGGGTTCCCCAGCTTGGTATAGCTTTCCACATTTCGGGAAGCAAGTTTCACTCGCATGGTCTGGGTCTTTGTCGGATAGGGAGAGTAGAAATAATGGTTGACCTCAAACACCACAAACTGTTTCTCTGACTGAGTTAACTGAGTCGGATATGGATGAAGCACATGGGTGTAAACAGTTTCCACAACGACAGAGATCTTGGACCCAGGATCGAGAGCAACCGGGAACTTGACAGTGAAAAATCTCCCACTTTTCCCCTTAATTTTGGTTTCTCGTACTTCTAGGTTGTTGTCTTCCTCATCTTCTCCCTTTACCTGCACGCCTAGGTGCGCAAGCCGCGACTCCAGTTCGGGCTCCAGGGCCAGAACGAAAGAGCTGGCTCGAGATGTAGATCCGCCGCCCGGGTGCGCCAGGACCACCTCAGCCGTCACCTTGGCTAGGTGGCTGCTCAGGTCCACCGTACGCTTTAAGTCCTCGTTGACCAGCGACAGAGCCTCCGAAGAGGCGCTGCTGAGCGTCGGGCCCAAGGCCCCAAGCCATAGCAGCTTTCCTTGAAATTTTATGAAAAGTTTACTGATACTTATGTGAATACCCAGATATATTATTAATGAAATAAAGTGGCTAAAGGCAGCTTCTAAGTGTAATATGTAAACTTTGATGCCATGTGTGAATATATAATTTAGAATTATCTGAGATATCTATATTCAGAAATGGAATGAAAATATTTCCATTTTATTGACTTTCCATATGATCTTATCAATCATGATTTTATACTTCCATTTACAAAAGAAAGAAACGTCTAATTATATTGTCCAAGTCCATTTTGGGAGAGTCCTTGCTTATTACATTTGTCTAAAATTATTAATATTAATGTCAATATTAATGTTAGTTTTATTCTACAGACAAGAGCTCACTACATAGCTCTGAGTGGCCTAGAACTCACTTTGTAGACCAGGGCAGCCTTGAAATCCTGAAGAGCTACTTGCCTCTGCCTCCCAAGTGCTAGGAGTAAAGACATGTCCCACCATTCTGCTAGATTTAGAAACATAAACACACACACACACCACAGCAGAGACATAAACACAATCAAGAAAAGGGGGAGGACATCACAAGAGAGCAATAGGGAGAAAAAGACAGCAGTCACATGTTCTTTTCCATAAATGAAATGTGGATTTATAAGTGAGAATATTGATCTATCTATCAATATAACGTATGACCAGGAGGACTATCTGAAGGGATTATGTAGGGGACTAATGGAAGAGGGAGGAAGAAGCAGGGAGGTTGATGTAAGAGCCAAATATGAACATTATATAATGATATGTGTATGAAACTGTCATATTGAAGGCAACTCTTTTTGTAGGCAAACTAAAACTTGTTTGTTTTAAGGCCTCTACATATCCTCTGGGACCCTTGTGATAGAGTGGATTGCTTTTGAAGAATTTGATCCATAATGTGGAAATGCCACCCAACATCTCCCAGCAGCTCAGACTTATGCACTTTAAGGAAGTGATAGGTTTAATGTTTGTATTTTCAGCCCATTGCTGATGTTAAACAATAATTCATGTATTAACTACACTAATTCCTAGAATCACCTATCAACTTAACTATTTTCACATGGCCGTTAAAAATAAACATTAAACATTCTAAGAATAAATTATTACATATTGAATAAGATAAATCTCTCATCAATGTATTAGGTGTTTCTTTATCAACATCATTGAAGTGGAAATAAGGTTAGAACTAACAGTCTATATAGAAGCACTTCTCACAAATGTCTTATTCTAAGAACAGAAAACCGAATGTGGTGGGGGATACCTCAGCTTACTTTACTTGGCTGCAACACATAGAAAACAGGGAATTGTATCTCTTAATTTGGGACTTGATACTGAAATATTCCCTATCATGTTTTAGTCACACTGTATTCTCAAAGGGAAAACTGGTTACAAAGAAAGACACACAGCTCTGATTTGTTGGGTCTTGAATTATACATGTTCTGATTTTATTTGTAACAAGGCCACAGTTCCACAGGAAGTACCTTTGGCAAATTCCCCTTTCTTCTGCTTTTATTCTCTGCAAGATTTTATCTTATGGCCATGAACTGTGGATAGAGGATAAACATGGCTTTTCAGTACCTCAAGACCATCCTCTCTGTCTTATTTATGCTTGACCTGGTACAGCACAGCTGACCTTGGAAAGTTTAATTGAGGCTAGAATTATATGGCACAGCTTGAGGCCACCTGAATTTAGAGGGCGTGACATACACAGAGACACACACACATTGACAATATAATGGCCTAGTGAAGTGAGAGTGTATGTGCATGTGTGTGGATGTGTGTGTGTGAGTGTGTGTGTGTGCATGTGTGTGTACTTCAGTTCTGCTGGAATGACAGCTGTAAAAAGGCCTATTGTAAATTTATACTGTGAAGAAATATTGTGAGGCAATATAATGCATCTACATTCCTCCATCATTAAAACATGGAATTTATTTGTGAAGTAAATGATGATTTAGTTAAATATGGAACCTATTTAGGCTTGAATAAAAAGCAATGGGTTATAGTAATAACTAATTCAAGACATAACCATTCTGTGAAACATTAACAATTTTATAATAGTTGAAGTTCTTAATGAATGCTGACATTTCCACTTTCGAATTAAGATAATTTAATAATAATAAAGCAAACAAATATTTCATTAATGGATTTGCTTTAGGTAACTATTTTAAAACTAACATAAATGACCTATTATTAAAAATGACTTATTATTCTTCATAAGATTTTGACCAAGATTTTAAATATAATTAGTATGTGGAATCAGAGGTGTTACTAATAGAAAACTTAAATTAATTTTTATTTGTTAATTAAAATTTAAATTGGTCACATTCTTACCTGTACGCTCCCCTGCTTGACTTGTGTCACATGGCAGATTTTAAATAATATGGGTATGAATGTCACCATCAATAAACCTAGAGGTTAAAATAGGCAGTACTAATTCGTATTATTTTATGCAATAACCCAACTAATCACGTAATTGTATTGACAGATAACATTACATATGGTGAGGTATTTGTTCACATGGTGCTAACACCCTGAAGTTTTGGTAAACTCTTTCTATCTTTAAAGAAATACAAAATTTGTTTTTCATTTTTTTAGACACCACCAAACTTAGATTTGAAAATGTTCTTTAAATGACCACAATGTTAGACAAAATTAATAAATGCATGATATTCTTACAGATGTGTGTGTGTGTGTGTGTGTGTGTATGTGTGTGTGTATTTGTGTGCGCGCATGCGCGAGCATGAGTGGAGAGATGAGCATTAAATAACAAAAAAATATCTCTTTCTTTTGTTTTCTGACAAGCAGAATCTCATAGCTGTAAGCTGTAACAAGAATTTGTGAGACACGAAGGAGAGCTCCAGTTTGCCCACAGGGCATTCAAGACATACACACAAGAAGCTGGTCGGATAATTACACCCATATGTACCCATATAAACTCACCCACAAATGAGGTTTATAGCTGTAAGTGAAACTCAAGTTACTGCACAGCTTCATTAATCAATACACTCAATGAAATTATTCTTCAATTAACTCTCCAGTGATAAGAAAGACCTTCTTTGATTAAAATTGTTTCTCATATGGTGTATAGGTTATGAATGCAGAAAATGTACAAACATTTTTTAAGTTTGGGCATCAATCTCTTACATACATACTTTTATATAAATAATAAATAAATAACTATAGAAATAGTAATAAAATCATCCTTGTTTTATTCATCGCTCGATATTTCCTGCTTTTGGTTTGCTTAGAGACTTTGACAAATATGATGTCTTTAATTATTGTATGCTAACCTAGAAATATACATTTAAAAGAATGAACAAATGATAAGTCTGGTTGTACACATCTACAGAATACACACCCCTCTACATCCTTTTCATCCTGATTCATTTGTTTCTGGTTATTATTGGCTAATACATTTGCACAGGTTTGAAGAGGAATCCAGTGAGACTCTAGAGTTAAAGGTGAAGCTATTTTACTATGCAAGTTACAGAAAACATGCAGGGCCAGGTTTGGGCCTTTATCCATTTCAGTACTCTTTCCTAACCTAGCTCTTAACAAACAACTCTGAAGGTTCATGAGAATCTCCTTTATAATAAGGTGAAAGTGTTCTGTTGATATCAAACCGAAATTGTCTGCAGCAAGAGAACTAGACCATTTTTAAGTTGACAGCTTTTAAGATGGGAGATTTGTACTGAGTCACCATGGTTCCACTTAGGATATCTGGTCTTCTTCCATGCTCCACATGAGATTAAAGACTACTATCACTTCTAACTTCCAACATCCATCGACATCCAGAAAAATACACAAGACTTGATAATATTAAATGACAGAACACCGAAAGTGTAAGTTATTAAAATAGTGTTGGTGAACAACGTGGTCAATTTAGCAGTTAGCCACAGAACATCTTTCTTGTTCACTTATCTTTTGACTGTTAATAGTTCTACTCATTAGAACTTGATATTCCGGGCTATCAGCAAAATGTATACTAATATCATGCTGACTTTACTATGTTCAGAAAGGATCTGTGGTCACATACAATAAAATTTATTTCATGGTTGTTTCCCAGAAAGAAAACTAGCAAGAGCCACAGTCTAGAGAGTTAAATAGCCAGGTCCTTTGAATTACATATCTAACTGTCTGTCTGTCTGTCTGTCTCTCTGTCTGTAGATAGATAGAAAGATAGATAGATAGATAGGTAGATAGATAGATAGATAGATTATTGGTTATATATTTGATATAATTGATAATATGTATCATATATAATATATATAATCAATTGCATCAGACAAAAAATATATACACAACACAAAAAAACAAAAGATAGAATAAAAAAGTGGCTAGAGTGTCTAATGCCTGGATATATTTTTTTCATCCATAAACCACTTGAAGATAGATATAATGTGAGTGTAAAGCATGCTGGGGTTGACATATGTGTAATATCATACAGAGTGACATTTAATGACATAAGGCAATTGCTCTCTGGAGATGGAACAGACACTGTGGCCACTTTACCTGAGGCCACAGACCTCCTTCTTGTCACAGACTCCAGAGACCCTCCATCCCACTAAAATTCCCCTTTGTTGAGGTCTCAGCTGTCCCCACCTCCTCACTGTGAAAGAGTCCCTGAGTACTGAGACACGTGAAGTTGTACACGTTCATTGAGAGAAGCTGTGTCTGCTTTATTATGATCTTTCTGATTTCGGTCCATTTAAATTCCACGGTGGATCATGACATCTCAGCAAAGTCGATGATCAGTGGTGCACTGGTGTCCTGACAACTGTGTCCATGAAAAGTAATAAGCGATGAGATGAAATCACTGCGAATTGTCCTTTGAAAGCACTGTATGCTAATATCTCACCCCTATACACACGTTGGTCTATATTCTGACATCTAGCCTATCTATTGACCAACCCTAGGTTTACCATCAGGACTGCATGCAGGCAAAAGAAGTAACTTCCTCAAGGGTGTACATGAGGTATGTTTATTCAAGTATTGGACTTTTCTGAGAGAGTCTGAGGGCATCTGCTTGAGGCTGTGATATTTGTAACTTAACTCCAGCAAAGAATATTTTCTTTGTGACTTTGAATAGAATCTGGGTATTGATGAAAATACTAGACATTCATGACAAGCAATATAGGAACAAAACTGCTGGTCCTGAATTTTTTTTTTGATTTCTTATTTATTGCATTTTTTAATAGAAATTCAGAGAAAGCCTTATCTGCTGTCATTTGGTTTAAATTCCACGGAACCTTTTATATTTGACCAAATTCCCTTATCTCTGCTTTGCTTTTATTCTGCTCTGCCATCCTACCAGCAGCTGATATACTTAGCTATGGTTTAATAATAAAATTGGAGCTTTCACTGAGAAGCAGAGGCAAGAAGAGAAAAGGGTGTGCCTTGGATACAAAGTGTGCCAGCTTCCTGCCTCAGTTAGAAGGGGTTGAAAAGTGGAGACTTTTGCCTTAGCTCCAAGTGTCTCACACAAAGGATATCAGGACATCCCAGGTTCCTTATAGATTAAGGGTCAGGTATCTGAAATATATGACGAAGAAGGAAAGGGCACAATGCAGGTACACATGTGCACATAAAATCATGTATTTCTAAGAAAATTACAAGCAATCCCTCTTGTCTTTTAATTCTATTAAGAGATGGCCATTTTCTTCTTTTTTTCTCCCTTTCCAATAATTACTTTATCATGCAGGCCAATGCCATTGTGCATTTTTGCTTATTTATATCACTCTACTTCATCGTAATTTTGTACTCGTATTGCTCTTTCCTTCATTTGAAAATAGAATACAAACTATAGATGGTTTCCACCTCCCAATTTTAACATAAGTACTTATTCCAATTACAACCCAAAACTGACTGATAATTCCAAACATGAGTGACTTTGATGAAGGAAAAGAGCTAGCTGAGAATGTTGACTGACTGAAGTTTTGATGAAATGTGGGTTCTCAAAGTCTTAGGTTAGGAAGAAAAAACAAAAAAATCTCAAAGGAGGGATGGAAGGCATCTCATCACAGCAAAAGACAGACAATCTCTTTCAGAGTTGAGGGGCACTGAGCTCTTCATTCTGGCTACTGATCTCACACAATCTGGTTCACATGACAAAGACCAAGCAAAGTCTTGATGGGCCAGACCCTCTCGTGGATCCTGCAGACATAAGTGTCATCAAGACCTACACTTTAGAATCACATGACCATATGCACCATGTGAACTTATCTAATCTCTGAGTCTGTCTGTCTAGATCTGTAAGACGGATACCCTAGTGCCCCAGCCCCTTGAAAAGGACACAGAACTGCATGGCATTTCATGTGTCTGACTGACGGTGTAGCTCCACAAAGCCATAAGAAGAGATGAATCCCTTGGAAAGAACAAAATCATCTCGAGGGAGTAGCATTGGACTTCCAGAACTCCATAGAATGCTGCCATCAAGTGTCATCCCCTCCTGCATTGTCCTTCTGCATCCATTTTCACAGTGCAATACTGAGGCACGCTTCCAAGAACAAGACGGTGCATTTTATTTTTCTGTAGCCAGGAGCCATTAGGTGCCTCCCTGAACTTGGGAATCTTGGAAAGTGACAAGCTGCCACCTTCCAGTGGGAATAAATCCAGCAGAAGTCCTTTGTGAATGCCACTAAGAAAGATGGGATGGCCTCCTCCCTTGTCACCAGCAGATGTTTCCCCCTCTGTGACAGTGTACAATAAACCTGTGAAATAACAAAGGTAGAATTTGTACCCAAACACCAGCTATTTCTAAAGGGAGCAAACAGATTTGATTATCTCGAAGATATTGGGCTCTGACAGAATGTGACAACTATACCTTCCCATTTCCCTTTCAGCCTCCAGGAGATGGAAGATTTAGTACCCTTTCACACACGTTAAGTCTGAGAAACTTCTTATGGCTTCTTACGAGTACTGGAGGCTGGAAAAGAAATCAAGTTGTTTGAGATTTGTAGCAAGGATCTGTATGGAAGTCGCTTCAATTTGCAGGACAGATTCTAGTGGCATTTTGCAAATATTGTCACCATTGACCTGCAAAGACTGTACATCTAAACCTCTGTGAGCTGCCTTCATGTCAGCAAATGAGCTGCTTTCAATCCTCTTCCACAGCTCCTTGGCTGTTTCTCGCCAAGTTCCAAGCTGAGACTGTCAACATTATTATAACTTGTGGTCTTGCACAGTCATTGGTTTCGAACATTTTCTATGCACATTTATTCTGGCTGAGGCACAAGCAGGAGGTCCCAAGGTGGCAGGTTCTTGCATGACTCTAATTCAGTTACCACTGAGTTAAAATGCTTTCTTTACAGTTTCAAACCCTTGGGAGAAACTAGCTATGACAAGCTGGGGTCTGCTTATTGTGTTTTAAACCAAGGGTGACTCCAGGAAATAGTAGCAAGCCTGAACAAGCATGCTTTTCCATACTTTCTTTCTGCTTTTCTTGCTTTACATTTTTAATTATTCTCAATTTGAACTCTCCATGAGGTCTTTTAGTCCACCTTGTTGGAAATTTGGAGACCAAAATTATGTACAAAACTATTGAAAAATATGATTATGCAATAGCATTTGTAAATCTTCGGTGATTTGAATATGCACTAATCTGTCCTTTCCCCCAGATCAATTAGATTTTAAAACTTCTTTAATTCTGTACGCCACCAAACCATTAGTGAATTATTAAAAATTCACTACTTCTTTAATCATTGTACAGGAACACTCTAAATCAAATATTGAAGTTACAATTTGATATTATGAAACTTATTTACTTGATTAATATTCATGAAGCAGCTAGTTAACGCTCATATTTCAACAGGAATAGACTTTATTGAGCTATGACATTTCTTTAGCTGCTTTTCAGCCATACCAGAGTCCTCAGTGGAAAATTCTCTGTTTAGCTCTGTTCCCCATTTTTAATAGGGTTATTTGGTTCTCTGGAATATAACTTCTTCAGTTCTTTATATATTTTGGATACTAACCCTCTATCAGATGTGGGGTTAGTAAATATTTTTTCCAGTCTGTTGGTGGCCTTTTGTGCTATTGACAGTGTTCTTAACCTTACAGAAGCTTCACAATGTTATGAGGTTCAATTTGTCAACTGTTTATCTTAGCATAAGCAATTGGTATGCTGTTCAGGAAAATTTCCCCTGTGCTCATGTGTTGGAGGCTCTTCCTCCACTCTTTCCTCTATTAGATTCATTGTACCTGATTTTATGTGATGGTCCTTGATCCATTTGGACTTGAGCTTTGTACAAGGAGATAAAAATGGATCAATTTGCATTCTTCTGCATACTGACTTCCAATTGAACCAACACCATTTGTTGAAAATGCTGTCTTGGAAATAGGGCAGGTGAGTATATAAATGTGATAATTAAACAAATATATATGTTATAATATGAGAAGGAAAATAGTGTGGAAGAGAGGGCCCAGGATCAGTCACCAAGGCCCATCTCCAAGACCAGTCCCGAAGGAGGCATTGCAAGGAAATGACATCAACTCAACTAACTTAAGCCTTACTGGTTTCTATAAAAAGGAAGGTAGACTAACCTTACGCAGCCCAATCAGCTATGCAACATAGACAAAAGCTAGAAAAGGGCCAGGCAGTTGAGATACACACCTTTAATCTCAGCACTAGGAGGCAGAGGCAGGTGAATCTCTGAACAAGATGTCAATTTGAACTACAGAGTGAGTTTCAGGACAGCCAAGGATATACAAAGAACCCCTGTCTTGAAAAATAAACAAACAATCAACAGCTAGAAAGGGTATTTGGAAGATATCACAAATGAGAAGTTTTCATAAGGATTGCACTACCCCAATATACCTCACACAGCACTAGTTAAAAATAAATGAATTGTCTAAGAAAATTTATATCATCAAATACCTTGTGTTTACCTTTCTGTCACTGTCACAAAATGCCTGAAGTTAACAATTTATATAGAGAAAAGGTTAATATTGAGTAATGGTGTGAGATTGTTCATAATCATTTTTCCCTCTTTCTTGAACTTGTAAGACCTCATTTCCTAATGGAATGTCTGAGGATACCCACTTGCTTAGTTTTACCCAAGGAAGTCAATAGGCTCTTCAAGGGCATGGCCCTAATAATCTAACTTCTTCCCAGTAGGTCTAATCTCCTACCCACTACACACAGTCCAAGTGGCTAGTGAGCTTTTGACATGAGTCTTTTATATGGTCTAGGTAGAAACTACAGCAGTGTTATATTCAATATTTGTTTCAGCCAGAGAAACACCATATCAAAGATGCCGCCTTGCCTCTTCCTATTCAGTGTGATTCAGTAAAATGTGATATTTGATGCCCAGTGGCAGAAAATGAAACCTAACTTGAAAGTTTCACATCTCTATCTACTTCCTAAGACTTTTGAAATCTCATTTTCTTATTCCTTACATATTCAGTGCAGATTAGATATAATGGACACACACAGAAAAGGAAATCAGACAGCCAAGTATTTCTCATCTCAAGAAAGGCTGAACTTAGAAAAAACAAGCTTTTAAGATTTATACTTTGGAATTTCTTCTGTTTTAGACTCAGGGGTCTCATTAATCATTTTAATAGAATATTCTAAATCATGGGCTATTTGATGCATTTAAAATACTTGCCTTGGAATCCAATATAAAACTGTGAGACTAAAGAATTTTATGAGAGTTCTAAAAGGAACTCATTCAGTAACAGGATTGCTACAGTATAAAGCCTAGTGAAAAACAGAAACCTCTTTACTCTCACATTTTAAAAGCTGCAAAGGTAAACTGGATTAGAGTTCCTCCTCACTGTTCTGTTAATATTTTTTATCAATCACAGAATTGAGTTTGACTGTCTCTGCTAAGGATTCTGAGAAAGTTCTAATTAGAGTTTCATGCTAACTTGGAGTTTGTTTGAAACTCCAGAGGCTGAAAAAAACTTTAGAGAGAGAGAGATAATACATAAATTCTTCCAAAGAAGCTGGGTAGACTTGTTACATAATAAGCAATATTATTTAAATAGCAGTGAGATGCTAAACAAATTAGCCACAGGAAGTCATTCTAGCTGTCAGCCTTTGTAAAGCAGTAATCAATGATTAAAAATTACAAAATTTCCTCATCTATTTAGCAGAACAGAGGTGAAAAACTGTTGTCTGTGGATGGGTACAGAAGTTTCCTATTCTACACTATTTTATTATCAGTCAACTAAACCCTCCACAACTCCCAGGAACACCAACCAATGAGCACACATGGAGAGACCCATGGCTCTAGTTGCATACATAGCAGAGGATAGCATTGTCTGGCATCAGTGGGAGAAGAGGCCTTTGATCCAGTGAAGGTGAGTTTTCCCAGTATAAGAGAATGCCAAGGCACTAGGTGGAGAGGGTGGATGGGAGAGGGTGCACCTTCATGGAAGCAAAGTGAAGGAGGAGGGGGAGAGGGAGGGGGAGGGGAGTAGGGGTAAAGGGAATAACATTTGAAATGTAAATACAGAGAATATCCAATAATTTTTTTAAAAAATAAACTATTTCTCAAATTATTTGCAAAGTAATTATGCAGGACCTGGAGATGCAGGACTGTAATGAAAGTGGATCCCTACCCTCAGGGGGCTCAAATTCCAGTGCATAGAGACAGACAATCAACTAACAACTGAATTCTGCAGTACATTAGACATGATCTTCTGTAGAGATACAGAAGTGAATGGAGAAAAAGCAGAGCTGCCTAATGATTTAAAATATCACAATCAGACAAAAAACCCTGAAGGAATCAAGCAAGAAGATACTCACTTTGTTCTGGAGAAGAGATCACTGCCAGACACAAGACTCAAGTACAAAGGCCCTGGGGCCATAGATTAGAAACTGATGGGTAGAGAAGGACATGCTTAGTGGGCAAAGTAACTAGAGACACCCTCAGAGTCATTAATTGTATAGTCTTGGGATGAAATTACCTCTTACTGTAGAAAAGATGGAAGGTTATGGAATTAAAGATGTGTGCACCATAGTGTTACTTCATTCCCTTTCTAGAACGAATGCCTTGACTACTACTAGAGATTTTGGGGGGGGTGTACGTGTAAGAGAGATAGTATTGTGGGGCATGGGGTCAGGTACTGCAGCAGTCAAATGAGAGATGGAATCAGAATGATTGCAGTCAAAAAAATGAAGCACGGTGAGATTGGACAGATTTTCATAGTACACACAATGGACCTTTCTGATTCTTTAAAGATTGAACAATAGGAAAAACGTGAAGAAATCATCAAGTTTTGAGATGGGTACCTATCCAAAAGGTTCAATTTTCTTGACAAAATTTGGTGCACAAAGATATCCTACTGAACTGAGTCAAACTTGTTGATCTTCCCTTTTGAAATGTAAAGCAAGAAATTAGTTATCTCAATAATGAACAGATGGCTCAGGGATTAAGAATAATTGGGACTCTTGCAGAGAACTTGGGTTTGGGTCCCAGACAATGATTAATAATTCACATGACAGCTCACATCCAACTTAACTCCAGCTCCAGAATATTGAATGGCTTGTGCTGGACTTTGAGAACATAGGGCACATACATGGCATACATACATGTTACACATATGCAGCCAAAAACACTTATTGTTTTAGTAAGGGTTTTATTGTTGTGAAGATACACCATGATCACAACAACTGTTATGAAGGTCATTTAATTGGGGCTGGCTTACAGTTTCAGAGATTCAGTTCATTATCATCATGGTGGGAAGTATACCAGCCAACACAGTGCTGGAGAGAAGATGAAAGTTCTACATTTTTATCAACAGGCAGCAAGGAGAAACTGTATATCATCCTAGGCATAGCTTAAGCATAGGAGACCTCAATGACCATCCTCTTGGTGACACAAGTTCTCCATCAGGGTCACAACTCTTAATAGTGTCACACCCTAGGGCCAAATATTCAAACATATGAGTCTGTAGGAGTCATACCTAACACTTCCTGGCCCTCACAGGTTTGTAGCCATAACATAATGAAAAATTCAGGTAGTCCACCTTCAAAAGTCCCCACAGTATATCACAATCTCAAAAATATTTAAAAGTCCAAAGTTCAAAGTCTTTTCTGAGATTCATGAAATCTCTTAACTATAATCCACTGTAAAATCAAAGATCAAAAGAACAGGTCATATACTTTGTCTTTTTTAGGGTTCCCCCTTACTGTGAAGAAGCACCATGATGAAGGCAACTCTTGGGACAACATTTAATAGGGCTGGCTTACAGCTTCAGAGGTACAGTCCATTATCATCAAGGCAGCAGCATGGCAGCTTACAGGCATGATGTAGGAGGAGCTGAGAGTTCTGAATCTGACTGTAGCTAGAACAAAGCTGACTCTTCTGTACTAGAAAGAGCATCAAGCCGAACTCCACAATGACACATTTCCTCCAACAAGGCCACATCTAACAGTAACACTCCAAATGACCCATGCATGTTCAAACCACCACATACTTCCAACAAATCACGACACAGAATAAGCATTATTGGATCAAAATGTAGGGGAAGTAATATACTGAGGAAATACTAGACCAAATCAAGGTCAAAGAGCAGATGGACAAACCCTAAACTCTGCATCTTCATGTCTGATGTCAAAACTCTCTTCATATCTTCAACTCCTTTCAGCATTGTTGACTGCAACATAAGTTTTGCTCTTAGGCCTCTTCCACTTTAGAAAGTTAGCAGCTTTCTACAGTAGGTATCTCATGGCTCTAGCATTTCTAACCCATTGGGGTCTCCAAAGCAATACAGGATTCACCTTCACAGCTTCACACTATAGTCTTCTAGGCCTCTATGCAAAGATACTTGGCCTCAGTGTCTTTCCTTAGTCCCAAAGAGAGATGCTACAACTCCTTTCACACAATGGCCTCTCTGGGCCTTTATTCCGAGATGCCCCTGCAACATCCCTGGACTCAGCATCCTTTTCCTTAATCTCTGAGTGACTTTCCATAAGCCCTTCTTCTATCTTAGACTCTATAGTCAGAACCACATGGCTGAAGCTGCCAAGTTTTGCTGCTTGCATGGTCCCCTCTTTCAATTGCATCTTCGCTAGCTTTCTATTTCCAACACTGCCTTAGTTTAGCTCTCCTGGATCTTGGTCCTTAGACCATGTTGACCTTGGATGTATCTTCTGAATGCTGAAATGAAGGGCTTGTACCACCATGCCCAGATCTAAGGTTTTCTTTAATTCCTTTCTACAAAATGGAAGTTCAGATGGGTGGGATCCCCCCCCCCCAAGATAACCTCTATTCCAGATCTTAATCTGTTAATTTCCTTGAATGTAGGATTTAGTATCATTCTACTTTCTGGTACCCCTTTTCTGCTCAATCTATACATTTTGTATTTTTCCTTGTTTAGCTTGTTTTTTTTTTCCATCAAAATGCCCTTCATATGAATGAACCACACAGCAGAGTCTATACTGTTTTGAGATTTCCTTTGCCTAGGCAATTAATGTTAATCTCTTCACTTTAGCCTTGGGCATATTCTTCAGACAAGAGAAAAAAAAAGCCACATTCTTCACCAAAATATCGCAAGAACAATATCTAAGCAATGTAGAAAAATCCTTTTTTTTTAAATTTGTGACTTTATTTTCAGCAACCTTGAGCTGAAATCTATGTTTCCTGCAGTTGTGAAATTAGTCCACAAACTCAGTAGTACTAGTATCTCTTCTAGCATTTGCTCAATTGAAATATTTGATATTTTATATCATATTGAGCAATAGAACTCAAAATATCATTTATTGTACTTGAGATCTTAAAATTCTTCTCTGAAACATCTTGAGCCAGGTAGCACACTGTCTACCATGTTACTATTAGTATGGGCCATTAAGCCCCACTTAAAGCATTCCACTGTTTTCCCAAGTCTCAAAATCTACATTCCTTCAAATCAAACCATGATCAAACCTATCATGACTATATGCAAGCCCCCAGTACTAACTTCTGTCTTAGGGTATTGTTGCTGTCAAAAAACATCATGACCATGACAACTCTCATAAGAGACAATATTTAATTGGGACTAGATTACAGTTTCAAGTTTCAGTCCATTATTAGCATGGTGGGAATCATGGTGGGGGTATACACAGGCTAATATGTTGTTGGAGAAGCAGCTGAAAGTTTTACAATTTAATCAGCAGGCAACAGGAAGAGTTGTTTGCACTACTGGGTAAAGCTTGAGTGTAGAGACCTCAAATTCTGCCTTCACAGTAATGTACTTCCTCCAACAAGGCAACACCTCCTAGTAATGCCATTCTCTATGGGCCAAGTATTCAGACACAGGAGTCTATGGGAGTCATACATTTTTAAGCCACCGCACTCATATACACATTTTTTTTTCAAAAATTAATTTTATGTTTAGAGTACAAAGCCCAGTTATTTAAAGTAAGAGGCCTGTGCACCCATGAAAGAGTTATTTCCAGATGAATGGTACTCCAGGTAACACAACTATCACTGTGTCAGTCCCGTAGTAATCACCAAACACATATAAGTAACAAAAGGACATGTGTGTGTGGAACTAAAGAAACCTAGGCATTTTCAACAGTGGTGAAATCTCCAATCAATCAAAAAGTGGTTCTGAGATCAGTGTATGAATTCTAGTTTACTTGGCAGATTTTAGCTGGCACAACTGAGCAGCTAAATTGAAAAACTACTGGGAAAAAAAACATAAAACAAAAAATGGTTCTTGGTTTTCAAAAACCTTCCAGGTTGGTGCAGGACACAGGTGTATGGAACACATCAAGCCACTTTGGGAAAACCAAAATAGTGACATCCGTCACTGACAATAGATCTGCTGCACTGAAAATTTCTCAGCAAACGTGTAATACTAACCTTACGTCTCAGTCATCTGGACAACTTTCAGCAAAACAGTATCTCTGAGCAGTGTGAGGAATGATGGATTCTGGCTCATGATGCCAGAGGTTTCTCCCCATCACAGTGGGTTAAGGGTTGGAACAGTTCATGACAGGCAACCCAAAGAGCAAAGAATAAGACTGAGGAAGAGGGACAGCCTTCAAAGGTATGCCTCCATGGACCCCAGCCCTGTACACTAAAGTTTCCAGAATATCTCCAAAACAACACAGCTGACTGAGGAACATATATTGTATACACAAACCCTCAGGAAACAGTTATGGCCATCTCATAATACCATGCACTGGTCTGCTTCTCTGGTGGTAGGCTAAAGTAATGGCCAAAAACAAATGAAAGAGGAAAATGTTTATTTTAGGTCATAGCTCATAGTCCATTTTTGAGGCAAGCTATGGCAGGAGCTCAAGATTCAACAGTTCGACTACCTTTCTTATGCATCTTACCTGACTAAGAATGACACCACCCACAGTAGGCACGTCTCTCCTGTAATAACAATGGCCAACAGACAGTCCCACCAGATAACCTGAGATAGTTCCTTAATAAAAGCTCTGTCTTCCCAAGTATGTATCAAGTTGAAAATCAAGATCAGCTAGCCCACAGAAAATACATTTAGACAATCTAAAAGAGTCCCCAGAGTCTTAGCAAAGCCAACATTTTTTTTTAAAGTACAAATCCCACATCTGTTCTGAGAATCAAGAAAATGTCTCAGCTATGACTTCCCAGAAAGTAAACAAAAAAAAAAGTCTAAAAAATGAACATCAAAGATATGACACAAAGAAAATATTCCATTCCATTCTGAAAGATGGGAATAATATCATAGAAAAAGAGATATTAGAGCAAAGGAAAACCAAAACCCAGTAGGGCAAACATTAAATTCTATGGGTCTTTATCCAATATCTTTGGCATGTGCTGTTATGGCATGTGTTCAAGTGGGTTTGACCAACTTCCTGGCATTTTTATCATCCAGGAATCTCCATTTCACATCATGACTCCATTTCCCCTTCATAAGTTGCTTGTAGTGATCCTAAGTCAAATACCACCCAGCACTCTGGGCTTTCCTTTGAAATCTGAACAGAAATCTCTCCACAACCTCATAATTCCTACATCCTGAGTGCATTCAAAATCAACACTATATAACTGAAGCAAAGAGCTGTCTGCAGCTCAGGCTGTAGTCAGAACCCTTTGTACCATGAATGTAGTAGCCTCTAAGTATGTGAATCCAGTAAAACACTTCCATTCCCAGCCCTGGGTAAACAAGATGTTCTAAAGGTTGTTTCTCCAAGCCAAATCTCAATGAACATTCATACTCTGCATACATGTTTCAGGTCTCTCTGTATTTTGCTCTAAATATTTGCTACGAAACTTGCTCAACCCAATAACCATGTTACAGCCTACATGTTAGATTGCCTTGAAATTTCCCCTATCACATGAACTAGTGCATTTGTTTTCAACTTACACTCATGAAAAGTTCAGGGCAGATGAAATATAGCAACAAGTTCTTTGCCAGAATACAATACACAGGGTTCTTAACCAAATTCCCAAGAGAGTCTTTGTTCATCAGGGTTTCTGTACAAAACGTCATGATCAAGAAGTTGGGGAGAAAGGGGTTTATTCACCCCTCACTGTCACATTGCTGTTCATCACCAAAGAAAGTCAGGACTGGAACTCACACAGGGTAGGCACCTGGAGGCAGAAGCTGATGCAGAAACCATGGGAGATGCTGTTTACTGGCTTGTTTCCCCAGCTTGCTTAGCTTCCTTTTCTATAGAGCCCATGACTACCATCCCAGGGATGGCATGACCCACAATGGGCTCTCCCACCCAAGATCAGTAATTGAGAAAATGCCTTACAGCTGGATCTCATGGAGGCATTTCCTCAAGGGAGGCTCCTTTCTCTATGTTAACTCCAGCTTGTGTCAAGCTGACACACAAAACCAGCCAGTACAGACTCCTACCTAAGACTCCACAAGCAAAGGCTCTACTGTCCATATTCCTTTCAGCAGCATTATCTCCTCTGATCCCACCACCTTACAGCTGTCTAGGCTTCAATAATCTGCTCCTTCCAGTTTACCTGGATTTCTACCGGAAGCTCATTCCTAAAGGCTTAAAAACATGTGTGCAGAGTCAGGTGCAGCAATGCACTGCCTTTTCTAGTACTGATTGCCTAGGTTAGTCAAACCTTTCCGGTCCATGATAAAATATCTCACATAAATACACAGCAGAGGAGAGATGCTCAGGCCTTAAAAGTTTCTATCTGTCACAGTGGGTAACTTAAGGCAAAGTGTCTCACTTCTGGGCATCCAGGAGGGACCTGGAAGCAGAGGACATCTTCAAAGCATACCACTTTGAATCTGCATAGGCTACTGAGAAAACGCCTGTCTTGTCTTCATGTAGGTCAAGCTCTCTGTGAACGAAGGCCAGATTTTCTTAAGTAGAAACTCAGAAATATAGTTAGCTGGGCCCGGAATTTTAAGTGCTTATCCAAACTAAAATTAAAACCTTGAAGTTTGACTCCCTGCCATTATTAATGGATATTTAACACCCTGCTAAGCTGGTCTCCCACTTGGCTGTTTCCTTAAAGTTGGTTGAATAACTGGTATTCTTCCTGCTCACAAAGTCTTTGTTAATGGGCATATTGCAAAATAACCTTAAGTCAACAGTCTGTGTCATCTGTACTAAGGAAATGTAATGTCTGGATTAACGCATAATAGCCTGGGTTAGGAAGAAAAGTGAGTCACCAAAGGGGTTGGTTGAAAGAAATAAATAACTAAATCATTACCTTGATACCAGACTTAGAAAGCTTTAGTCCTCAAAGGCTTAATGTTTAAAGTGTAAAGACTATTGTAGAAAGGCCAAACACCATTATGAACTGCAGTTGGGTGGCCTGTGATAAAAGATTATTTGCCAATATTTAGCAAAATAAGGATGCAGACCAAAACAAGATGCTGTAGGTAGAAATCATGGCAACAGGACACATTTTTTTCCAAGGAGATTGAAAAGCATCAACCATTGTTAAGAATGGGAAAATAGTAGACAAGAATACATTATTTCACATATTACCCACAGATAACTATGAACATATATTTCCATAAAAGTTGTTTAGTTATTTATTATATCAGTCCAGTGTACCTGATATATCTATATGCATCAGTCAGCAGTAGATGTGCAAACAGACTGTACATATGTGGTAATACCAGTGGGTTGACTTGAGGGCTACCATTGACTGGCATTGATTTGAGAGGCATCCTGACTCAGGAGACAGTGTTTTGCTGTGCTTGGTAGGGATCATGTGATATGTGGAATGAAGGACCTAATTATAAAGTGTTCAACAACAAGGACAGATACCCAAATACCTGCCTGCAAGAAAACAATGTGCCTGGAGTTTTGGGAGGGCATACAGGTGTGCAGTGACTCGGAGGATTCTTGGGGGAAAGAACACGTGAGTGTGTCAAAAAATGATCAGGTATACATCAGGTAGGCAGTGACTTAAGAACCTATTCTATGGAATGCAGGATCACAGGGAGGAAGGTGGGGAGCACCAAGGGGGCTGAAATACTCACAATAGTGCTGCATTTATACAAGAGAGAGACTAGACCTAAATGTTCTCATGTTTCCAATCCTCATCTGGTCTGATTCCCAAATGGTTGTCCGTCCTGTTGTAACCTAGTCCCTGATACCAGAGATTGACTATCACCTGAGCTAGCAGGGTGGCTCCCTCCTGCCCATTTTTTTCACATCCATTTCTTCACTGGTTATTCAGTTATTAATTAATTAACTTTGTTAAGGAATAAGTTACATATCACTAAAATTCTTGAGTGTGCCACTCAGTGACTATTATTAAACATGAAGTTGGGTGCCACCACCATTACAACCTAAATTTAGAACATGTCCATTGGTTCCACATGTTCCATAGTACCATGTATCACCTTCCATTTTTCTGCACCTTGTTCTCCTCACAAAGCCTAAGTGACTGAATCTCTGTAGACTATTTTCCTAGAACTGCCACATAGTTGAACTTGCATAATAGTCTTGTGTTTCCAATCCTTGAATGATGCTTGGTATCTGGCTTGTTGGGCACAGCATTATGTTTCTGAAGCTCATATTGGAGCATGCCTAGTGTTTTCATTCAACTCAGGGTGTGATTTTATCATATTTTATTTATGCATTCATCGCTGGTAGGCATTTGGGTTGTTTCTACATTTATTCATTAGGAATAATGCTTCTGTGAATACTGATAACTCATTTTTGTGCAGGCATATGGTTTCATGTCTTTGGTGTATATATAGAGAAATACAGTTTCTGAGTCATGGGGTCAAGTTGACTTATTAACAACTCCTCAAGGGTTGATCGACAAGATGTTTAGTTCACTCAGCAGTGCACCAAAAGCGCTGCTCTGTGCTTGTGCTCAACAACGCTGTGAAGTTCTCTTCTAACTTCAAGTCAACCACCCTCAGGAGAACACCAGATTCCCAAACTTGCTCTCAGAGTAGAACATCAGATTCTCAACTCTGACCATGAGGTCCAAACAGACCTGATCCCTACTTGTCTCTCTGTCACTTAGTCATCTTCCTGGCCCCTCCTTCTCTCTAGTTCAGCTGAAGAACTCCCTTTCCATTTTTTTTTTATTTGTTTGTCTGTCTACTTATTGATTTTTTTTTGAGACAGGGTTTCTCTGTGTATCCCTGACTGTCCTGGAACTCAAGCTGTAGATCAGGCTGGCCCCAAACTAAGAAATCTGCCTTGCTCTGCCTCTGGAGTGCTGGGATTATAGTTATGCACTACCACCAAACAGTTCCCTTTCCATCGTTTAAATACTCCTATACATTTTAGAGGCTGTACCCAAGATTTTCTTTCCATGATTGTTTGAACTTCTTCACACACTCATATACTTAATACTTCATCCCTTGATGATGGTGCTGTTTTGGCATGGTCTTAGAATCTTTTGGACATAGGGCTTACCTGTGAGTGAATATCACTAGGAGAAGCCCTGAGATCTACAGTCTGACTCCATTTCTGGCCTTATGTGTCAGCTTTCTCATCTACCAAAATAAGAGCAATCCACCAGCAAGCTTCCCACCACCATTGGTAAAGCTATCTCTGCCACCATGCCTTCCTTTGCAAGCATGATGGGTTGGACCCTCTAAGCTTTGAGCTAAAAGAAATTTCTTTTTAATTAATGATTTCACCAGGTACTCTATCACAGAGAACAAATAAAGAAACTGACTAATTAAGTTAGCCACATCTCTTATAGCTTCTTTGTCCATCCTTCAAGTGTGATCATTTTCTCAGCCAAACATTCTCAACTCCCAAACTGGGCCAAGTCTTCTGTATGTTTATATATCTTTTTATCCTGGTTGAAAACTGCTTTTATTGAAAAACTGTTCATTCCACCAATAGAATTGAAAAACCTGCTGATGGTGGGGAGTCTTACCACTTAAATATTCAAGGACTCTAGTTATGTTATAGAAAAAAAACAATGCTAGCCCTTACACAGTATAAAACACTAAGGCATTCAGGAAATGTACTTTAAATGAAAGGAACATGACAGTATGGGAAAAGATGACTGGAGAGGTAGAAATGAACTAGATATGACTGGGCTTTGGGTACCTGATGAAGAAGCATCACTTCTGCTGTGCTGAGTACTGTAGAAAAGATAGTAATGTGGAGCATTGCTTAAAGCGATTTCCTAATTCTCATTATTTTTAATAAAGAAGAGATTTCAAAAAGTAAAAGTTAGAAACAGAAAGTTTGCTTAGGAGGCAGGCAGGGACGGAATTCTCTCTTTCTTATTCTGAGTGAATGAATGTACAGAAACTACTTATAGTGGGAAGAAAATGAACATTGAAACAGTAATTACCATACAATTAGATTTGTGAGTTTGGCATTCATAAAGAAATGCCACAGTCACCATGATGACAATGATCCAGAAATTCAAAGTCACCTAGAAAAGTACAGGACAACAAGCCAGTGCCAGAAGATACCATAGTAAAACCTATGTCATGCAGGAAAGAATGAAAAACACAGCCAAGCCATGCAGAAAGTCAAAGCAAAGATGGTCTCAGTCAGACAGCAATCAATCCCCAGCCAAGAGATGGTCCTGAATAAAGGAAGATCTAGGGTCTGTACCGGAAGAAAGAAATCGATCAATAAGATTTTATCGATCAAATTGCTAAAGGTAGTGGCTGGCCCAGGATGTTTTAGGAGTAATTTTCTGAGGATCAGTAAACTATTCACTTTGGGCATGCCTAGATTGTGCTCAGATCACTGAGATTTAAAGCTGGGGACGATGGCGGGAATGGAAAGAAAGGCTTAACTGTGCCCAAGTTTCTGCTGTCTTTCGCTCTTCCTTTCCCGTCTGTTTTGACATCAAGTCTGGCTTGTTTTGTCAACTGTGCAGGAGACAGATAAGGATGGCAGGTATGCAGGTTAGTATTCATTAAGTCTCTGACTGCCTTGACATCTGCCAATAGCTAAAATGCTTTAATTTCAAAGTCTGAATTATCTGCGATTCACTTTTCCTTCTAGTAAGATTTAGTGGCACAGTCACCCCCTCCCCTCACACACACAAGCACTGCACTGTGAGAAAAAGCAAGCACGTTTTTCTACCAAGCCAGGTGGCTTTCTGTTTTGTTCTTCTTTTACATTTATAATTCTATTTTATTTTTTAAATCACCTTCACAAAAATGCTCATTAGGCTGCTTTTATTCTCTTTGTATTTATTGTTCTTTTCTGAACTGTGCCTCAAGAATTGAACCCTTATATGTAGAAAGGTAATAATAAATTTAGGGTAATTTAGTGTAATTACATAAACATTTCAATAACTCAGCTTGGTTGAGAATACTTTTACTTGGTTAATCTTATTCAAAATAATGTGCTTAGATTGAAACTTTTTTCTTTAAACTCTGTTTTAAAAAGTATATAATATTCTTTAAGAGAACTGCAAGTGTGAGTTTGTTTCATAGATGTTCATAAACAAAATATCACAGATAATATCTATTTACTTTCAGAATGATAAAAGTAATTAAATGAATAATGGCATTCAATCTAAATTAGACTATTATTTTAAATATTATTTTAATCTAACTATCTTCTCCCTAACATGAGTTGGAAGAGGTGAAGTTTGAAGCTAATTGCCTAGCACAACTTTTCTGAGGCAGAACTTAAAACTGCAGGTAATTAAAAAATTGGAATTGGACATGTATTCTAAGTTTTGGCTATGGGAGTAAATTTAAATTTAGATTTTTAAGTCCAGTGAAGAAAACACAAACCAAAAGCTGTTCAATGTTTAGGCAAAGATTCAGTGATAATCAGAGAATTGAGGGATCCTCAGATAAAGAGTATGTGTACTGAATCCAGATTACTTGCACTGGAATCAAAGAGAGACAGGGGAAGTTCTAGACAACCCCAGTAGGCACTCTTTATGGAAGGGAAACTCTCAGGGACCTCACTCCTCGACAAAGAACTACAGACAACTAAGGACTTCTGGAAAAGCAAACATTAGTAGTTCCCAGGCATAAGCTCCTAATTGGTTATCCAGTTCCAGGTGGTCATCCCTGAAAACATATGCATGTAAGCAATGTTTATATAGATATATCTATGTATAGATAGAGTCAGCAGGTTGTATTTACATTTTCATTCATTTATTCATATATGTAACAAAAACAAAAAAAGGGATGATAAATTTCAGAATGAGAAGGGGGATATGTGAAAATGGGCTGACTTTCCTCATGTATACACATAGGAATTGTATAGCTTTATCACATGGCAATTCTTACTTTAGCTTTTTGAGTGTATCTCATGTTGATGTCTATGGAGTCTTTACTAATTTATGTGTATATATATATATTTATGTATACATATGTAACATATATAGCAACAAATAATGTACATACTTCAAAATTATAGATATATGTCTATATAATTACTTTTCTATATATACATTTATATATATTCAAAGTATGAATAAATATTCATATATTTAGATAGATGAGAGGCAGATGCTATATAAATAGATGATAGATAGATAGATAGATAGATAGATGATAGATAGATAGATGATAGATAGATAGATAGATAGATAGATAGATAGATAGATAGATGATAGATAGATAATATATAATGAGAGGTAGATAGGTAGGTTGATAGATAGGAGAGAAAGAGAAAGATAGAGGCAGGAAGGGAGGGAAGGAGAGAGGGAGGGGGAGAGAGATGGTAGATAGATAATATACATTCACACATTTCTTCAACAATGGCATATGATTATACAAGGTTGTCTTCTGCAACTCATAGTTTCCACTAAATGAACTCTACCAAAGCTGCTGACGTCAACAGATTGACATGTCCTTCATCTTCCCTTTTGGTAATTGACTTATTTGAACTAGCTGGGCTTGAAACGGCTTCAACAATACCTTTTCTACTCTTGCTGATCATCATTAAATAAATTTTCACTCCTAGCTCTTTCCAAGCCCCTCTCTTCCTCAATGTTCTCCCACCAAAAGTCTCATGCTATTCTATCAGTTCAAAGGTTTAGAACAAAATTTAAATTGTTATGTCAACATGCATTTAATATTTAATGTATATACTTGGGTGTGGTGCAAGCTATCCAAGCTTTTTTTACTCCCACCCTATCCAATAACTTTCTCATAACCATGTGTGTGTGTGTGTGTGTGTGTGTGTGTGTTATTGTGTTATTGTGTTATTTCTCCTGATTGCCTCATTACCATAATAAACTCCCATGGTTAATACTGACCATATATTGCTAACTCGCTATGAACTGGAGGTCCAGCCTGATACTGCCTCCAGCTTTGCGCAGCAAAAGTATCTCAGAATGAGACACATGCCTCCAAATGTACCAGAATGATATTTTTAAATACATAGACATTAAGAGCAGAATTACTTGGCTTTGATGTATTCAGTTTATCCAAATACCTCAAGACAGCTTTCCAGAATGGGCACAGTAGGCTATACTTCCAACCACTGTGTACTAGGGTGTCCATACTCCACTGATGCTATTCATTCCTTGATTGGTAAATGTGTAGAGTTCCACTTAGATAAAATGCCCATGAGTGTCTTGATCTATCTTCTTCCTGTTGACTTGCTGGAGCTTGTGTGTAGGAAAAAGGTGAAATTCTGAGGGTAAATGTGTCATGGACATGGACTTGACCATGTGTAGAACCAATGCCTCAACCCTATGGGAATGTCATAACCTTCCATGGTAAGGCTCAGAAGAATGGCAAAGCCTTCTTTGGGTCCAACACTGAATGCTGACACCATGTGCAGAAAATGTCTGTCCTCCACAGTCCCCCCACCACCAACCTCTCCTAGGTGTTTATTGCCTGAAGATTGTTCCCCTGCAGAGGCTGCTCCTATTGAGATGAACTAAAACTTCCTCCTTATTCAGCTTTATGCTATAACCTGGTCTCCTTGTTCAACTGCATATAATAAACTTTTTGAGTTTCTGAATTGCACATAATAAACATGCTGAGCTTTCAGGATATGCTGGTTTCTTCATTAGTGAGTGTAGCCCACCAGACCACATCTTCTCTGCCCACGTATCAATGCATCTGTCCTTTTATTATTCTCTCATTGGTTAGGTCAGTCCCTGGAGCTGTGCAGAATGCTTGCATATCCAAAGCACTCTTTTCCTGACAATTCTGATACTGAAGATTCCTTCTCGTGGGCTGTCAACCATTCCCAGACTTCATCCATGTTATTATTTCTCAATCCCTTTGCCTTCACTGCAACAATGTCAATTGTTCCTTCAGTTTGTGATTTAAATGTCTGTTAAAACTTCCACGTATTCCTATCACAAATATTGTGTTTTAGTTTTTTCATAATTTTCGTTTTACATTTTATATGTTTATCTTTGACATATAAAGACTGATTTAGAAGTATAATAGCATTGGCTATACTTCAGTCTTCTCCATGGTTGCTTAATGTGATTTAGAAAATTATACCTCACAAATTTGAATCCCTATTTAACTAATAACAGTTAAAATAGAATTTACTGTTTATTATACATAACAATTTAAGGAATAGCATAGAGTTATGGGATCACTCTGTGGTCCTTATATTAAAATTATAATATATGCAATAACATTACCTGATAAATATATTATTTATATAAAATGTATTTTTAAAATATATTATTGCTATTTGAATATGTTATAGTACATATCATACTTATTCATTTAGCTCAATATTTATGAACTGCCCATCTAAGTCAATTTCCATCAATAAGTTTTAATTTATTAAGTACATTTATTCTTTCTACATCAATTTTATATTCAATCAAATGTTAATCATAACTTGCCATTATCCTAGTTACTTTTTCTACTGCTGTGAAGAGACACCATTTAGGGCTTGCTTACAGTTTCAGAGGGTGAGCCCAGGGCAGCAGGCAGGCAGGCATGACCCTGAAGCTTACATCATATCTACAGCCATCAGTCAGAGAGAGACCCAGATGATAACTGGTATGTGCTTTTGAAACCTCAAAGCCCCACACTCAGGAACAGGTTTTCTCCAACAAAGCCGCAAATCCTAGTTCTTCCCAAATAGGACAACCAAACATTCTAATGCATTTACCTATGATGGTTATTTTCATGAAAATTACAAAAGACATGGTGTTTCTCAACATTTTATTTAATATCCACACATGTATATAATGTGTTTGGACCAAGCCCACTTCTTTCCAATGTGCTTCATCAAGTTCTTTACTCACTTTTATATGTTATTTATTTTTGTCATTTTGTTAAATACCCAATGATTCCACTTAGTGTTACTTGTGTGCACATGTGTGTGGGACCACCTGCTGGAACATGGGTACCATCTCAGAACCTGCATCCCTGGGGGAAAAAAAGACTTGATGTTTTTCTTCCCTAGAAGTCATCAGCTGCCCATGGCTTCTCAGCTAGGAGTAGGACTTCAAGCATCCTTCCTATTTCCACGCTGGGAAATTTTCTGGCTTGATCTGGTGTAACTTGTGCATGTAGCCACAGCTGCTTTGAGTTCACATGCAACTATGGGGTCCTGCCCGGAACGTCCAGTTTTGCTAGCTAATGTGATATTTTTGACAAATGAGTTTTCAATTACAATATCATACCACCTCTGCTGACTGTACATTTTAACTTGCTATCCTTACATTGTCTTAATATTTCTTGAAACTCGTTTTATGATATTTTATACTGCTTTTCACAAAATGATAATCCAAACCTTATCATACCACAATTAATTTTGTAAGTATCTTTAGCTTTATTAAAATTTAATGCATTTCTGTTTAGCATGCAAAATAGAATAACTATGGCGTGAGTGCATGTGTGTGTGTCTGTGTGTGTGTGTCTGTTTGTGTGTGTGTGTGTGTGTGTGTCTGTGTGTGTGTGTGTGTGGTTTTACCTTGCTCATATTCAACCCTGTTATTATCATATCAAGGGAAAAGTTAATGATTACCAAATATTTTTAAGACACTTGGCACCATTTTTTGCCGAAAACAAAATATTTCCTCAATTCAGAAAAGAATTTAACAGTGGTTTTAATCTAAAAGCAGATTTTAAATTATTTTATGGGAAAGAATACACTTGGCATATAAATATATCACTAACTCATTTTTAAACAAAATTAAACATTTCATTTCAGGAAAGGAACAGATCTCCTACATGCATGAAGTATTTGGGGGCTGAAGTAACAGGATTCTATCTTATCAGCATGTTGTCTAAAAGTGAGGAGACAGCCCCTGTCATTGAATGCTGTTGAGTCTGTAAACTAGCATGCCCTCTCTGTGGAAAATAACATGTCTAGGGCACTAAGTATGGAGTGTTGGTTGAAAGTCTAAGGGGTACTAGTTTCAGTAACACATATACTAAAACTTGAAATGACCAAAGAAAATCAGCATGGTCCCTGAAGTCTGACAACACTGACTGATACACTGTTCCAATGGCTGGAACCAGAAGGCTGAAAGAGTGCTCACTGGATTAAGTGCCTCTGTGCAGACAGGAAGACATGAGTTCAAATACTTGGCACTGCAAGAAATAGCAGATGCCGTACTACATGTGTGTAATCATAGTGCTGGAGATGCGGGAACAAGTAGATCTCCTGTGCTTGTTGACCAGTCAGACTAGCCAATCAATGAGTTCTGGATTCTATGGAGACACTATCTCTACAACATCAGTGACAAGGCATAGGTGACACTCACAATGATAATCTTTAGCCTCCAAAGCCACATGCACAGTGATACACAAACATACCAATACACACATACGTATACACTCTGTTTAGAACTCTGCTTCCCATGTGTGCAAAATGAGCAGTAAATGAGGTAATATATACTGCTTCCAAAGAGAATATTTATGCATATAAACAAGATCATAACAAGGCTAAAAATAACTCACTGGCTAAGAGCAGTTGCCCAATCATGAAGACCAGAGTTCAGATCCCAGCACCTATATAACAGCCCTGTAAGTCTACAAATGTACATCTCAGAGATGTGTGTTTTTCATTAGACAATGTGTAAATGAATGATATAACTATATTTTAAACAGAAAAAAAATATTGCAATGATTAACAGGGAAAGACTGCTTTGGTTTTAGACATTTGGCTCCATTGAGCCCCTGATCACTTGGCTCCTTCGCATTTTTTTTTTTTTTTTTGACTTACCAACTATATTTTTAACTGCATTTGTCAAAGCATGCTTAAAAATAAATCCTCCAAATCTGGGACTAGTGAGAGCTTCATCTTTCTCTTCTTTCCCCTTTGATGACTTATGTTTATATTTTTCTATCTTAGTGACTATGCTATTATCTTAATTTATTTCACTTTTTAATATGTCTTAAAATAATCTTTTCTCAGAAAATTTTCAGAATGATACAGACCCTGAGAGCCAGTAGCTCTGGAAATCTTCCCTATCTATATTTGTGTGAGTCAGGGTTTCTCTTCTTTGGAAAAGGCTGACTTACAGGTCTTCATCCTGAGTATAGACAGATGTGGTTCCCTTGTCAGGAAGAATTTGTAAAGAAGGAAAGTCTATACCAGGTTTATATCTCTGTATTGTTCATTGTGTAAGCGATGATGATGTCAACGGCATTTTGTTTCTCTTTACATCCAAAATTATTTTCAGATTTTATGGAGCATAATTCTTTTTCTTCTATAGTCTATGCTACAAATATGCTTCACAGAATCACATATCGGAGGTTTGCTCCCCAGCCATGAGTACTACTGGGACTTCCTACTACTTTACTACAGAGAGCCTAGTGAAAGCTAGTAGGACTTTTGAAAACCTGTGTTTATATAGGATATGAGGAACAACCCCTTTGTCTCTGTCTCTCTCTTCCTCCCTCCCTCTCTCCCTCCCTCTTTTCCCCCTTTCTCTCTCTGTTTTCTGCCACCACAACTTCAACACTTTTCCTCTCTTGGTGCTTTCACCATGAACAATCCTGCCCCATACTCAAGCCAAGAACCATGAAATAAACCTTCTAAAACCATGGAGAACAGTTACCCTTTTCCTCTGAAGTTGACTTTCCCAGGTAATAATCGATCACGACGAAAGACATCTCACTCTAACATTTTCCTCCAGTAGTTTTTCTCCAAATACTTGTGGAAATAATAGTTTTATTAACTTTCATAAATTAAACAAACCTATTTTTAAAAATAGTCTGGGCATGAGTGTACTGCCTACATTCATGTGCACCCATCTCTTAGCCTACATTGGTATATGTGACATTCACTGCTATGATATCTCTCCAGACTTAACTTGCTGAGATTTATTTTTCTAAATAACAAAAAAATTCTCCTCTTTGGCAAGCAAGAGAGAAGGTACAGCCACCCCCTGTGGAAGACTGTGTGGAGACTTTGGTACTGTGATACTGTGTGATACTGTGTGGAGACTGTGGTACTGTGTGGAGATTGTGATACTGTGTGGTACTGTGTGATACTGTGTGGAGACTGTGTGACACTGTGTGGAAACTGGTACTGTGTGATACTGTGTGGAGACTGTGATACTGTGTGATACTGTGCAGAGACTGTGATACTGTGTGATACCGTGTGGAGACTGTGGTACTGTGTGGAGACTGTGTGGAGACTGTGTGGAGACTGTGTGATACTGTGTGGAAACTGTGGTACTGTGTGACACTGTGGAGACTGTGATACTGTGTGGAGACTGTGGTACTGTGTGGAGACTGTGGTACTGTGCGATACTGTGTGATACTATGTGGAGACTGTGGTACTGTGTGATACTGTGTGGAGACTGTGGTACTATGTGAAGACTGTGATACTGTGTGGAGACTGTGATACTGTGTGATACTGTGTGGTACTGTGTGATACTGTGTGATACTGTAAGGAGACTGTATGATACTGTGTGGAGACTGTGGTACTGTGTGAAGACTGTGGTAGTGTGATTCTGTGTTGAGACTGTGTGATACTGTGTAAAGACTGTGGTACTGTGTGATACTGTGTTGAGACTGTGTGATACTGTGTGCAGAGTGTGGTACTGTGTGATACTGTGTGATACTGTGTGAATCTGTGTGCAGACTGTGGTACTGTGTGATACTGTGTGTAGACTGTGGTACTGTGTGATTCTGTGTGATAGTCTGTGGAGACTGTGTGATACTGTGTGGAGTCTGTGGTATTGTGTGATACTGTGGTACTGTGTGATGCTGTGTGATAGTCTGTGGAGACTGTGTGATACTGTGTGGAGACTATGGTACTGTGTGATACTGTGTGGAGACTGTGGTACTGTGTGATACTGTGGTACTGTGTAATACTGTGTGATAGTCTGTGGAGACTGTGGTACAGTGTGATACTGTGTGGAGACCATGTGATACAGCAGATGTGGAAGAGCTTCAGTATGGTCCTGCACCATGGGAATAAGAGGGAGTCTGCCAGAGAGAGAAGTACCCCTTCAGCTTCTGAGAACATGGCAGACACATTTCCTTACCCTGAGGCATGGTAGAGGCCTAGAGCAGATAAAAAAAAAAAATCTTAGAAACTTCTAGAGACTACCCACCATTGCAGAGAAGTTCTCAACACATACAACTGAGCCAACAAGGAAGTCCAATGAAGACTGCTCATTAGATGGTGCCAGACCTAGTACCTGTAGTTTGATTGAATATATCTCAAGGAATACAAGGCTAGCTCAGAAACTGTACTGGGGGCAATGGGGATGGCTCCGGGGGTAAAAGCTTTGATGCCCAAATCCGAAACTCTGAGTTCACTCCCTAGATCTCAGTAATTTTTGAATGATTCATTGTTGCCATATTTAACCAATGCATATGTCCAGTGAAAATTCAATTCCAGGTTAGTAAGAAATAACTCCCTTCCCCCCTGAGCAATGATTTTTTATTGGATATATTTTATTTACATTTCAAATGTTATCCCCTTTCCCAGTTTCCCCTCCATAAACCCCTATCCCATCCACCTTCTCCCTGGTCCCTCACCAACCCATCCTCTCACGCTTCCCCATCTTGACATTCCTGTCCCATAATAGTCAAAAGAAATAACTTTTAATTCATATCCTTATATCATCTAAAACAAATGCGTAACAAACTACTATTCACTGTTGATCTCGGATTTAAATATAACTGGATTCCCTATATGTTTCTTATCAACGCTTTAAAATAATTGCATCCTGAGCTGGAAAGGCACCCAGTGAAAGGATGTTTGGCTTGCATGCACAAATCCTGGGTTCAAGCCACCATGCTGCAAGAAAAACAAATCACTACATCCTCATTGCTTTAGGGTACCATTTAAATGTATTATAAAGTTCTGTTAGAGGCTAAAACTAAGAGACTTTTATATGCTTGACCAGAAAAATGAAATCATTGAAAAGACAGAGTATGAGTCCTGGTAAAAAAGAAAAATGATTCCAAGCCGTGCCTGAGTATTAAGGTAAGCTAGTGCTAAGGAAATCAGGCTAGATGAGTGTTTTACAACCTAGTCAGGACCTCCTTAGGGCTAGATTGACCTCATCACAGGAATCACATATCAGATATCTGCATATCAGATATTTACATTGTGATTCATAACAATAGCAAAATTATAGCTATGGGGTAGCAATGAAAATAATTATATGGCTGTGTATGTCCGCAATATGAGAAACTATATTAATGGGTCATGGTGTAAGCAAGTTAAGAGCCACTGGTCTAGAGGTTTTTCAAACAGAAAGTAAAACAAGCATGTGATCCAACCAGCTAACCATTCCTGGGCATATACCCAAAGGACTCTAGATCCCACAAGAGATATTTGTCCACGCAGATTTATTGCTGCTCTGTTTGTAACAGCAAGGAGAGGGAACCAGCTTAGATGTCTGTCAAGTGCATATTAATGAAAATATAGTATATATGTGAATGGAATTTTATTAATAAGGAAAGAAATTTTAAACCTGTAGAAAAATGGGTTATTCTAAATGAGGTGCGTCAGATCTGAATGACAGATATCACACATCTTCTCTTGTATGAGCATCCTGACTTTTTCATATATGTGTGTGTGTGTGTGTGTGTGTGTGTATATGTGTGTGTGTGTGTATGTAAATACATATCATCATACATCATACAACATACATCATATATCATATGACATATACCATGTGTCATGTGTCATATGTCATGTGACATACGTCATGTGCTAAATATCATCATATATATCAACCATATATTATATATCAATTTCATCATATATCATATATCACATAACAATCATATATATAAGTCACATATAATCACATATCATATACAACATATATAATATGACAAAATATATTATGTTATACATTGTATATATCAGTATAATCATTTATAATTAGCATTTATTATATATAACATGTAATATATGATATTATGTATAATATATAATTATATATTATATTAAACTGGCATGTTTTTATTCCTGACATAGAACAGTCTAGAAGAGGAAGACATCTAAATCTAATACAGAAAAATGTTTTGGCAAAAACTCATTTCTGTTATAGTGTGTGTGTGTGTGTGTGTGTGTGTGTGTGTGTGTGTGTGTGTGTGTGCATAGGCACAAGCATGCAAACATGTGCATTTGTGTGCTGTATAGTGTGAAGCTAAGTTCATTTAGGACAAAATAATATTCTGAAACCAGTCATGGAAATCATCCTTTCACTGGGGAAAATGTTGTCAAAGGCAAGCTCTTTAGGAACCGGCCGGTAACTGTCTTTACATACAGTATTCTGTATATCAACACTGGAATGTATTCATTCTTTTTATAATAACAGTGGGGCAACTTTTTGCTCCTCAAATCCATATAACAAAACAATTCTAAATGGCTCATGCGTAGAAATGTTGTCTTTGCCTTACTGGTTGGTTGCTTTTCTTGTTGGCATTCATTTCTGCTTTTATTTTTTTAATCTCAATATCGATGCTATAGCAAAGAAAAAAACAGCTTAAAGATTTAAGAGATTGTAAGCACATGTGTCCAATTCTTACATAGTGGAAAATGCCTCCAGGAACTTCAGGGAAGAACGTTGAACCACGATGGCAAGAGAAACTCAGAACAGAGTTTGGTGACTCTGTAACTAAGTCATATGTGACATGACCTCCACATCAACCAACAAACATTTTTCTAGCACAAACATACCAGTTCTTCTGAGATATTTTGACCTGTACATTTTAGAATAGCTTCATTCAGACTCCTGTGTTTTAAAGTAGTTTGCAATTGAAACTTCTGTCTTGAGTTTCTTTTTTTCTTGAACTGATGAGCAAACGCTGACTTCTTCTTTCTTATTAAGTAACATGTAAAAGAGCAGTGTGGTTTATAAGACATGGAAAATGGCAGGTGGTTGCATACTAGCAAATAAAAGCTGTGTGGTTCTATACCAGCCATACAGGCCAGTATGAGCTCACTTCTAAGAACAACTTTGCCCAGCCTTTGACAAAAGCGGTAGGCATCTCTGTTTAATTTAGTCAACATCCAAGACCTCAAAGAGTTCATACTTATGAGTCAGATATTTTTTTCTCTTGAGTGTATTCATTCATTTTATAATAATGGTGAGGCAATTTTTTTCTCCTCAAATCCACATAGCAAAATGATTCTAAATGGCACATGTATGGAAATGCTGTCTTTGCTTTTCTGATTGCTTTTCTTGTCAGCATTCATTCCTGCTTTTATTTTTTTATCTCAGCATTGATGTTACAGCAAATAAAAATATTTATCCTCCAGGTGTGCAGAGCAAACAATTAATAAAAGGCAAGTCTCTGAATTGGATGTTATATAAAACAGTTCACAAAACTGGACAGTGCCTATGTTTTAATCAATGAAATTATACTGAAATTTCATGAAGGAGTAAAACTAGCACCACAGAGGGACAAGAGTGAGGTTACATTCTGTCACTTGCAGTTTGGGATATTTTACATGAATGTGACCCTACAGCCACACTGGGGTCTTCAGGTCTCTTAGAATAGCTTCTTTTAGGAGTGGGTGGCTGGGGCTCCACCAGCTATGGTGAGAAATGAAAACAGCCCCCTCTCATTTCTATGTGCATCTTCAGAGTCAGGCATTTGTAGAGGGCAGCTTCACACATGCTGAAGAAATAACATCCCAGAAAATGAATAAGAAATAAATATCCTCAGATTAATGCTCTATAAATACATGTGCTGTAGGTTTCATCAAATATTCATGGTATATGCATGTACAGATCAAATTACCTTTAAATATTAAATTTTCTTCTTATGATGGAAAATTTCAAAAAATAAAATAAAAATTTCTTTAGCGTTTGTGAGGAGCAGAAAGGAACTCCCTGTGTTGTCTGCTGGAAGATTGGGCTTTTAGTTTAATGCATCTTTGAGGTGAGAGGGGACATCATTCTAGAAAATGTAATATAGCCCCACCCTTCTTCCTGGTGCCTTCCAGATCACACTGGATCTTAAAGACATAAGCAATCCATATGTGTTTCAATGAAGAAATGAATGGTGTGGTACTTCTTGGATAGCGTGCTTAGGCATATGGTACAGACCTCATTTCTGCAGAGCTCAAAGGATAAAAGAAAAGGCCCAGAGAGCACTGAATTCACATCCGAACATCAGGTCATGCATGCCTGCTCCCAGGAATCTTCAGGTGCTAAATGGAACCCTGGTTTAACAAGGCTCTACCGGGCCCTACAACTCAAGTCTGTCAATGGTCAGGTTAAATGTCACACAGAAGACAGGGACTATTGCTCTTTGAAGCATTGAACAAATGGATGGTGGGGCATTGTCAGACATTTTCTTGTGCATGACAGTGGGAAACTGTTGTTAGTTCAAGTCTGGGTTGGGATCCTGCTCTGCCTTTTATCACTGTGGTCAGCTTGAGCTTCCAGTATTTCTTAGGTCTATTTTCATCAAAGATAAATATGGGACAATAAGTAAGTATTGTCCTCACTGAAGTGTCTAAACCTCACAGTGGTGGCAGAACATCAGTTAGGATTCGAAGGTGAGGCTGAGGACATGGCTTAGTCAGCAAAGCCCTTGCCAAAAGACTCACAGAAAAGGGCCAGCTCCAGAACCAACCTGAAACTCAGGACACTTGTAAATCTAGCAGTGTGGAGATGGGAGGCAGAGACAGAAGGATTCCTGCAAGCTCACTGGCCAGCTAGCCTAGACTGCTCTGTGAAGTTGAAGACCAATAAGAGAAGCTGTCTCACACAGAAAAAGAGAGGTGCTTAAGGGCCGACAGTTTATTTGGTACAAGTACACTGAGAGTCTATGTGGAGCTCTGATACATAAACCAAAGGCAAAAGTCCATAACAGCAGTCACCTGTCCCATCCCTAAGATCAGGGAAGACATCTTATTCACTCACAACGTCAGCGCCGCTCTCTCAAGTCCCCACATCAGGTCTCAAAACTCATTTCCTCCAACTGCTTGAGATGTTGATTTAAAAAAAAAATAGAGTTTACGGATCTATAATGCAGGTGGGAAACCTAGTTTGGGCTCTGTGCTGAACTTCCAGGCCAAAGAGAGATGCATTTACAAAAAAATAAAAATGCCTGAAAAGTGGTACTCTGGTTTGTTCTCTGACCTGTTGGCTATTGTGCAGGTAAGAAGGCAGCAGGCAGGTTCAAGTTCTAATTTGGACACACAATTTAACACTGAAACTGAGACGCATTTTGAGTGATAGGACTTTAAGGGAAATCCAAGGCTGCCCCAGGTAAAGAAAGCAATCACTTATATAATTTATGTACAGAACCACACAGCCTAACATCTCCATGCATAAAGACACTCCAGAGTACTATTATAATTTGCACTAAAATTAAAGATAATTATTTCATATACTAAGAAACATATTGATAAATATAAAATATGCCACAGGTTTTTTAACTAAAATTTGATAAAATTACTATAACCATGGAATTTATAAACGTGTTTCAAATTCATATTCTTCATATGGTAACCACATAAAGAATACTGGAAACGGTCCTGAGATTGTCTTGAATCTCTGGGCTTGATCGTGTCCCGCATTCTGTTTACACTTCCAAACCCTTTTCTCAGTGCCACCTCCAAGTCATCAAGCACTCACTGTGCTGGAAACACCAGGTAACTGACTACCTTTGCTTACACCGGTTGGGTGTTAGGATTGTTGAAAGTGTCACATGAAGTTGAATGAAGATGTAAACAAGATCCAGAGCCAGAATCTCTGTGTGGTGCACCTCCAAGGGTCTCTGCTGCCTGTGACTTCTCATAATCCCCAGGGTAGAGTGTATAAGGAGCAATGTCAAAGAGAACTCCAGACAGAAGGCAGACAGCCAGGCACCTGAGCCTCTGCTGGCTGCAAGGAGAGACTTGGGCAAATGACTTCTGGGAAAGGAGAGGTGACAAGGACACATGCTGGTTCCCCATCTGACTCTTACCTACAGCACCATCTGTAGCTACTACACAGAACCTAGAAGTCCCATGGCCTCTGGGGATGTAAAACGATCTCAGAAAACTCATAAACCCCAAGGTGATTGATGGCTGCCCACACTGACTCAGAAAATACACCTAGGTGCTGAAACCCTTCGAGCATCCTCCGACCGGCTCTAGTCCCTGATGTCAGTTCTTTGGCTATCAAGCTGAAGCTTCCTTCCACCTGATTGAATGAATTCATACGCAAGCACAAGCACACTCACTCTCTGTTATATTCCTACAACACTAAGCCTGACTTCTCACAGTACTGTAAGCCCTTCCTCCTCCATAGACCACATTTTTGGGGGTGGAGGAATAACACTAACAAAACTATCCTGAAATTTTTCATTATCACCTCTAGGCACATACTATCAGCATTTCAAAAGAGGAGATGTGAAGCATCCCAGGAAATGTCTTCCTCCTCCCATAAGGAGAAGAGATGCTAGCCAAGGTTGTAGGTAACCATTTCTCTAAGGATTCCTTGACAATAGCATGACAAAGGTTCATAGGGAGCCATGATGCCACAATGGTAATGATCAATGATCGGTAACTCTTGTCTCACAGGATGCCTGTTGACTTTGCAGATGATCTTAGAACAATCTATAGCATAGGTGCTTGCTGAAGACTTCCATAGAGTGGCCATGGTCTCAGCCTGTGCTGCAAGGAAAGATGAAACCTGCATTTGTTTAAGCCAATGTGTTTGAAGGCCCTTGTTACAGAAGTGTAGCCTTCTTCCCATCAGTGTGTTGATTCAACCCATATGTCTGTCTCATCTTTGAAATGGGGTATTTGTGGTTCATTCTATGTAGACAGAAACTAAAGCACAAAGATTGTGGGAGTTTTGAATCATATTAATATTAAGTAAAATAGTCCAGACTTAAATATTTCTTTGGCAAACCTACATTAGTATATTTTCCTTAAGGGATTTATAGTTAACAATAAAAATAAATATCATTCAATTATTAGTCAACTCTGTTTTCTACAAAACGCAGAAAATAATAGGCCTGGAATCAATGGTTATCCAATTTCTTAACATCAATAAAATTAGGATATTTGATTTCTTACCATTTGTTAAAAAATTGTTTTTATTCTGGAGAAAGAGGTGGGGCTTGCCCATGAATGTGGAGACCAGGAGTCAATTCAGCGTATGGGTCCTAGGAATCGAGCTCATGCCATCAAATATAACAGCAAACATCACTACCCACTGAGGCACCTTGCCAGTCAAAGTTGGTATAGTACTTAGCAAGAAGAAAGTTGTTAAATAAAATAAAAGCTTTAATCCATTTGGGAATGCTTTTGGCATATCTTAAATTAACTGGAGCAGGAGCTGCAGGCGATGACCCAGCCACGAGGGCCGAAGGTCCCAGAGAATCCCAACATGCCCCTGTCTGTAAATAAATTACCAACTGAAACTTTTCGTAGAATTCTATGATAAAAGTTTTATCTTCTCTAAGACCGAATTATTTTTTTTCCTCCTAGACTTTAACCTTCTTGGGACCAGAATCTTTGTAAGATTAGTCACTTTATCTATGAAGCCACACAGTTCTGTTCACAGCATGAGTTTCAGAATATGACTAGTCACTTAAATTATACACTATTCCAGCTGTCATCCTGCTGATTGAAAGTCAAGTGCATTCCCATGGTCTTTAGAATTACAAGTAACTTTTACAAGTGACACCTAATGTACAATTACTCTTATTGTCAATACAAGTTATAGAAATAAGAGCTGAGAAAAGTGTAACCTTGTTGTCATGACCTTCTAAGGAAGATTCCCAACAAGCAACACTTCACTGCAGAGTCCAGCTGTGTGTGTGTGTGTGTGTGTGTGTGTGTGTGTGTGTGTGTGTGAAAGAGAGAGAGAGAGAGAGAGAGAGAGAGAGAGAGAGAGAGAGAATAGAAATGTCATTATAGATTTTGATGGATGAGCAGTACATCCATCAATTGACCAGCTATCTATTCAGTGAAACCATCATAAAACAAGGGGAAAAAAATCACATATAAAGCAGACAGCTAGCAGATGGTCAGAGCCAGTGTTTTTGGATACCTGTCTTTTAATTATAGTTATAGATGCTCTCTTCTGGCTTCCTTGAACACAGAACATTCATTTGGTACACAGACATCCTTGCAGGCAGAATACTCACACAGAGAAAATAAAAATAAAGGTAAAATAAAATTAAAAAGAGGGGCCCCACTATGGCTAGCTAGGTCTATGTTGCAGACACACACACACACACACACACACACACACACACACTTGCACTCAAGAAAACAGAGGTATTTGCTAATGTAAAGGTCTCAACCAGCGCTAAACAAGCCCCGTCCAAGTGGTTCTTTCTGGCGATGACCTTTGTCATAAAGACTGAATTTTACTTCAGAAGCATTGCATGCCATCTGGCCCCAAAGAGCAAATCTATTTTTATAATATCAAATTTGCAACAAGGGAAAGCCACACACATGCTCAGTGTTGGATGAACTTCCATTTTTCACACGATTGACTTTCACTCTTCTTCCTGGGGCCCCCCGAGCTGGGTGGGCTCTTTTCCTCTGCTTCAGGCCTTATCTCTGCTGAGTTGTAGGATTAGGAGCCCGAAGTCACTGAACAAACAGGGTCTGATTCTCCACAGCAGACCTTTTGTTCGTATACATTTCCCTGGCTCTTGTTGGAGAAGGCAGAGAGTGCCTATCATGTCTACACTAATAATATCCTTCAGTAAATGATAAAGTCAAGTCCAATGTAAACCGAGAGGCTTTATCGACGTGTCAAAGCTATCCCCTTACAGCTCGGTACTGGCCAACTGTGCATCCCTTTCTTAGACAAAGACTCCATGCACATTAAAGGGCACTTACCAGAGTGGGTGTTTGTTTGTCAAAGGAGAGCAGGCTGCCCCTGATTCATCGCCCCGGTTGTCACTGTCATCAGAGGAAGAGAGGTGTACTTTACAGCAAGACTCCGTCCTTAATGATCTCCTGAATTGAGTCAGGGGAGAGCCAGGGTTTCCTGTCAACTTGCTCTTTCTCCTTCTCCATGTTAATATTAGCTGATGGACTCCCTCCGAGGCAAAGCATGTTTCTTACTGTGAACAGAGTGAACTCTGTGGTCGACCAGTTACTCTTCCACCCCGTTGTCAGAAAAGATGAGTCAAAAGGGATTTTCACATGCAGTTCGTTCCACCAGATGTCCCTTCTTCCCCTGTATCCTGAGAGGGGTTCAAAATCAATTCATATTCCTTTACAGTTCTAAGTCAGGAAAATGGCCATGCTGGCCTTAATTGATGATAAGCCAGTGCAGTTTAGTTAAGCTAGCCTATGTATGATAAAATCATTTTAAAAGGATTGTTCATAATTCTGTGTCTTTTGCAACATCAACTGACACTTGCCTACAAAACAATAATATACTTTTTCTTCTCCTTTTACTCTCTAAGTATATGTTACTGATCCCGCCATACCCAAGATAGGTTGTCGAACATACGCATATAGGTTTGTGTAGTCTATGTAATAAATTACATAGGTGTATCCATTGTATATGAATTGTGCAATTTACACAGATGCCAATAGCATGTGGCCTTATGTAAATATTAAGAACAGTGGGAGATACCCTACACTAGAAACAATTATATGCTTCAGTGTTCCTTGGACTTTGATTGCCATTTGGTATTTTTGTGGTTTTTGTTGTTGTTGTTATTTATGTATAATAGTCAGAGAATGTGTGATGGATGTTCAACCATTAGTCACAAAATTCTCATCTTAAAACCCTGTTGGGACTGACAGGGATTGGAGTATATATCACATTGTTGCAGTGTTGGTTGTGGTCCAAGCACAGCATGGACCAGCTTGACATCATGCTTAACCGGCTCCGTTGCTGGTCAATTTTCTGATTAACCCATGCATGGCCTCAGTGAGGAAGCACTAGCTTCTTGACCAGCAAGTGAGATGGATGATCTGCCGGTACCTTGAGATCTGAAGAAAAGTGAAGCATGAAAGAGAGGTCCCTCTCGATGTTACCTATAAGCTGTTGGAGGAAGGGCCAAGTTACAGCCACAAGACACTGAGTATAAACAAGAAGCGAAGTCATAGAGGTCTCAAGTTTTTAGTTACATTTACACATGAGGGAAGTATGTGTTCTTGTAATTATGGGGGCCAGATGACAAACTCAGTTGCCATTTTCCAGGTGCCACCTACCTCTTTTGTTTGAAACAACATGGCCTCTTATAAAACCCAGAGCTTCCTAAATAGGCTGTGTCCCACAAGTCCCAGGGATCTTTCGTAGTGCTGAGATTACAGGCACACACCACACTTGCCTTTCCCTCTCATAAGTTTTTCAAATGGAATTCAGGTTCTTGTGCTTGTATTTTAATAACTTGGATATGAGGAACGTGAGGAGAGGATACTCAAATGCTGGAAGTCAGGCACTAGATAGGTGAATGAAAACAGTTCTAGAAGAGGTGATATTTGAATCTCCTTACATGTTCCAAATGGTCAGGAGTTCTCCATGGAGAGGAAAGAGATGACATTGGTAGTTGAGAAAGGGGGGGAGGTGAGAAATGCCAGCAGCAGAGAACACGTCAGGTTTTAAAGAAACTCCAAAAAGATACCTGTGTGCCTAGTTTACCTCCATTGCTTCTCCACACGATCGCACAGGGGCAAAGAACCACTGTGTTTGGTCTTATCTGGCACAAAAATCTAGCCATGTTTTGGTGTTTGAGCTGGTACTATGGTCAAGGTTGCTTCTCTTCTGAACTCATGGTAAAAGTTAATCAAGATGCTAGTGCTTGCCCGCTGAGGCCCTCCATGGGTTAATCAGAAACTTGACCAGCAAGTGAGAAAAAAAAAAAAAAAAAAAAGCCCAAAAGGTTGAAAAAGGCAAAGTAATATGTGAACTCATGTGATCATGGTCCAAGCTCCAGCAGTTTGATGTCAATCATTAATTTCTGTTAATGTAAACCCAGAGCCATCCTGAAACTCCCATTGAGGCAGTGTTCAGTTCTTTTCAGTGGGAGAGGACACTGAGAAAGCACATTACCCTCTGTTGTAATTGAGATATGTTGGGATGTCTTTCCAACTCATAGTTCTTTCTTTATTGGGAATAGTTTTTAATGGAACTTTTTTTTTTATTGTACACACACACACACACACACACACACACACACACACACACACACACACACACACTGTAGCTGTCTTCAGACATACCAGAAGAGGGCATTAAATTTCATTACAGATGGTTGTGAGCCACCATGTGGTTGTTGGGATTTGAACTCAGGACCTCTTAGAAGAGCAGTCAGTGTTCCTAACCACTAAGCCATCTCTCCAGCCCTCTATGGAACTTTCTAATTCCTCAAGTTCATTTGAAGTTACAAACTTTCCAGTGTGTGCTATGGGAGCATGCTGTCCTACAAGCACTGTTAAAAGCTGAGGCTAGAGTGTCAATCTGACACAAATTAGAGTCACCAAAGTCTGTAGCCTCACCTGAAAGATGATAATGATATCCCTACTTGATGTTGAGAAGACATGGCCATTGTGGGTGAAACTTTCTGGTAGTAGTCAAGATAAAATGGATGTGTCATGAGGAAGGTCCTCTTCCCTTTTACTCACTTGGCCTTCCTTCTTGCTGCTGAGTTAATTCGCTCTGTTGTTTTTATTGATGCTACTGCCACTTCTACTGTCGTTGTTGTTGGTGATGATGATGATAATTCCTTGACTGATAACATTACCATTTTTTCAAGCTTCCATTGAATATGAAAGTGTAAATGACTTTCCAGGAAATGTCTGGGCTTCCAAGACTAGACTGGACTGCTGTGGTACCTACCTTTTAGACTAAATAGCTATTAAGTTCTCAGTTTTTCTGTGTGATTCTGCTCTTCTAGTTTAAAGCTGATTTGATAAAGTGTGTGTGTGTGTGTGTGTGTGTGTGTGTGTGTGTGTGTGTGTGTGTGTGTCCCCATGTTTGTGCATATTTTTTTTTCCTCTCTGGTCAGCAATTCTGTTCCTTTAGAGAATCCTGACCAATACAGATATGTAAGCCCTGTACAACACCCAACAACTCTGCTGACTAAGTCTATGGGCCAGAGGTCAACTAAGTATTAAATCTGACATGGGAGTTTAGACAAGGAGGCTTGGGGAAGTTGTGGGAAGGCATCTGTACGGATTATCTAAATGGAAAGGTGTCTAGGAAGTTAGATAGTGAGTCTTGATTTAAGAAGGTTCAGTCCAAGCTCAGCTTTAGCAAATGACTCCTAACTTTGGGCAGTTAACCAGGTACTCCGAGGTTTGAAAAAAGTGATAAATCTATTTCCTGTGAAAGACAGTAAACTAGTTCAAGCTGGCTTACCTTGCTATCCATTCTTCATAGCTATATCCTGTCCACAATGATCGATTGCTGTCCATCAAGTCAGTTTGAATCTATTAGGTCACTGCTGACTGGAACCAGGAAGCTTATCGTCAACAGAAATGTATTTATTCCTCATGCACAGGCATATGAAGAAGGCCATTCAGTGGCCATGTGTGATTCACTCCCTTAGCCTTGACTGGCAGGCCAGTCACATTCTTTGACATTTTAAAATTATTTTATTTTATTTTACTTTATTTTATTTTGAAATATTCTGTTAACTCAAATAAACACAATTATGAGCAACCTTTATATCAAGGAACAAAGCTCAACATTCTTTTTTACATGGACTTCTTCACTTTAGACAAACGCTCTGGTGTATCTCAAGAGAAAAGACACAGAACCAAATGTTCTTTGAGGTCCTAAGACTCACATTTCCACACTGTCTAAAGACATATGACTCAATTTCTCCAGCACAATGTCAGCATCTTTCCAATGAACTGCTTTTTTTTTTTTTTTTTTTTTTTTTTTTTTTGGCTAAGCTAGCTTAAGTTATTTTCTACTCTCTGCAAATCAAAGAACTCACTAATATAGTTCATTTTATTTTTATATTTTATTATTCTGAATTACTATCAATCTTCCTGGTGATTTTTCTCCTTGATAGATAATGACAGTTTCCCAAGGGAAGTGTTCTATTTATTTTCAGAGTAACAGTACAGAAGACTAGCAACCATAAATTCAAAACTTTGGTCTTAAATTCCTCAAGGAAGACTCACATCTTGTATGGTTTGGAAGTACTGCACTTGTATAGTCCTCAGAATAGTAACTAATTTAAAGAGCTGTTTCCATCATCTAAAGAGCTGTGTGTGTGTGTGTGTGTGTGTGTCCGTCCCTGTGTATGTGTGTCACTGTGTGAGCATGCATATGTGCATGTATGTGTTTCTTCTTTCTTTATTATGTTGGTCTTTGATCTTTACTGCTTTAGATGAACCAGCCTGAGCCCACAAGATCATAAGACGACTACATCTTCCTCCTTCCTTTCTGGTTCTATCTATGGCACCAATTTGTGTCCCAGTTTCAGGACAGTCTTCTTCTCAGCTTCTAGGACTTCCTTCTGATTGGTTGTCTTTTGCTCAGTTTCCATAATCCAGGGCAGCCTTGTTAGTGATAGTAAGAAAGTGGGATACAAAAAAAAAAAAAAAAAAAAAAAAAAAAAGATCCTCAGTGCCTTCAACTTCTTGTACTGTGTTCATACCAAAAGAAGCCACCCACAGCTTTTGCAGCAAAAGATTCTCTACTACCATTGCAACGTTGTGGCCAGACAATATCACATAGGTGTCTTCCTATAGCAGTCATGGGGCATTTGATTTCTTTCCAGGCACTGAAAAGCCATCTGCCTCCATCAGAGGAAGTTAGAAATAAACTCCATCACTGGAGCCTCAACAAGAGTTTTGATGATAGACACCAAATACCTTGGGGTGATCAGGGATATGTATGATATATCCCATCTTACACTTTGGGTTGAGCCACACATAGACACCAGGAATTTCTCACTAGGATTGTCACCTTCCACACTGGGTACCCTTCACCCTTATTGAACCTGCTTTGCATTGTTGTACTGGCACTGTTGATTGGGAACCCAAATGCCTGTTGTGAAGCATGCAGTGTTGTGGGTGATGTTCATATGTGAATCTGTGCTCCACTGTTGCACCTGTATCACCACAGTGACCTGGCCCTTCCTTAGGATTTGCTCAGCTAGGTTGTTCAATGCTTGTTGGGTCTGGTCCATATAGTCAAAAGACAAAGTTAAGTTGGGTTCTTTCCGTTTGCTTGCTTGCCTAAAGTTCTATCACTTAGTAACCTCTCATAAAAAAGATCCTAATAAGAACATCTTTCATAATTAGAGATGGTGGTCTTAAGACATGGTTCAAATCTTTAAAACATTTTAAGAAAAGAAAAGGGGAGACAAGAAGAAGGGGGAATGAAAAGAAAAAAGAGGTGGAGAAGGGAAAGGGGGAAAGAGAAGGAAGGGAAACAGCTGAAGGGAGGGATGGAGAATTCCAAACAGCTATTCCAACCATTAGCAATGTCTCTACAAATCAGCCTTACTGTTAAAGCCAAACCGTGTACTGAAAACAATAAAGCACTGTAGCTCTCAGAGTTAGACAAAAGGGTTTACCTGCCAGCATCCTTCTACAAGCCATACAGCCTTATCCCTTCGAAGCCACTATGCAAGTAGAGAGTTAGGCCTTACACAAAATTGTTCTATCAAACAATACTTGTCCAAAAGTGACAGCATCTATATAGTAAGCTGTGCTTTTATGAATATGCTGACCCCAAATCCAGGTGCTCATAGACATCCAGTGGAGATGGAGAAGTAGTGCAGGAGCGTGAAATGCTTCTGTTCCAGCCGAACACATGGACACGTGCTCTAACCTCTGCTGTCCAAGGGGGGCCCTGACCTGAGGAGTACTGCATTGTGAATACCTTGTCCATGTCCAGGCACCTGAGATATAAACTCTGGAAACCTTTTTTCCTTCTCACAGGCAGCTGTGAAGCCCTGCATGTTAACACGCATGCTTTTGACTCTGTGCTCTAGTGAAGGAATGAAGTGCTCCTGTGTTAACAGAAATTCTTATCATCTCACCCTTGAAAGGCTTTTGCTTCTGCAGCCGCTTCCCCCATGAGGCTGGGTGTGTGACCTTTGGAAAGGAGACAGTTAAAGCCGGAACTGTGGAATTCCATTTGGCCATCTGAGTGCCCCCAGACAGTCCCAAGCACTCTCCGCATAGAAAGTATTGTAAGAAAACAAACTATTCTGGTGTCACAGGCCTTGGATACCTTCTAACCTTGATAAGCACTTCCATCTAAACAAAAGGAGGATCAATTTGCATTTTCCTTTCTTCTGGCTCGCATCACGCTTCGTTTTACCGTCACCATTAAGGGTGGTTGCCTTGTGCATGGGCCACATTAGGCGGCTTGGGCCTATTGTTCAGTCATAGTTCCTCAGGATGCTTCAGTTAGGAGGCATTTGCACAGTGACTCTGCCTTTGTCTTACCCCCACCCCCCATGCTATTATCGAGAATGTGTTTATCCCAACAGGTCCCTTCAAGACCTAACCCTCATTCTGTGGGAAAAGATGTCAGTCATTACTATCAGTCACAACTGAAGGGAACAATGCTCAGGGTCTTAGGAGAATTATGTGCACAGACCTTCACACTCACGCTCCTACGCAACACTCACTTGGGCGGCCAGGTAAGTAAAGTTACTAGCTTCTCAACTTGTCCTTAATGGATTGCAAGCTGCATAAACTAAAAAATAAAATAAAATAAAATAAAATAAAACCATCTCATGGTTTGAGCTAGCCATGCAATGCCGCTACGCCTGGCCTTCAAATGATCATTTTCTGCTCTGATCTATGGCCTTGGAATTTTCAAGGAGCAGAGGAAATAAACCACAGACATCCCTTAAGCAAACATCTTTCCCTGGGCAGTAACAGAAAACATGCTCCTCCCCACAGGAAACCACAAATGTAGGAGTTAGGATAATTGAGCAATGCCTACTGGCAGGTAGAGTAATGCAATTATTATAGATGTAACCTTTGAGACAGTACAAACAGAAAGTCTTAATCCAGAAAGATGTATGCACTGGAAAGAGAGACTTGAATAAGAGACTAAGAGCACTGAAGAAGCCAAGTGCAACTCCAACACTGAAAAGATACCTTGGTCAGAAGTCAAAAATTAAACGGTAAAATATTGATATTTTAAAATGAGGTGTACCAAATACAAAAAAAATTTTTTTAAAGTAGAAAAGATCAATTTTGTCTCAGTATATTTGGCAATCCCATTTCCAGCCGGTCCTCATTTTGTATCAGTCCTGTATGACTTGCATGTCCTGGTTCCATTTTAAAACAATCAAGAATATGTCTTGAACGTGTTTTGTGAAAAAACTGAAGTTTGAATGCCCACTGCTCAGGCTCTTTGTCGGGGATCAATCACATTGTGTCTGGAAAGTACACTGTCTAAGCTCTTTAGGGAGAGTAAAGGGTCTTTAACTTTTGCACAGGGCCTTGTGTGGTGTAGGCAAGGATGATAGAAGAGAAGTTGGTAAATACATATAATGTAACCGCTGGCAGAATTGAGCATCTTTTCGATAAATACTCCACTCCAAAGCCTTAGACGACTGGTTCTCAACCTGTGGGTCGTGAGCTTTTTGATAATGGAATGGCCCTTTTCAGGGGTTGCCTAAAACCACCGGAAAACACAGATATTTCACAATTTATAAGAGTAGTTACAGGTATGAAGTAGCAACAAAAGTAATTTTATGGTTAGGGGTCTCCACAGCATGAGGGGTTGTATTAAAATTGTATCACAGGATGAGAAAAGTTAAGAACCACTGCCTTTGAGAGACACTGAGGCATAGCCTAGTAGAGGATAAACTCACACTTAGAAACAACATTTGGAGTCTTATCCAGAGACTGGAGTAAGCTAAGAACATGGTCTAAAGAAGATGACTTCATGGAATGGAGTTAACAGAAAGCAATGAAAATACATGCTAAACAGAACCCTCCCTCACCTGGCCAAAGTAAGAGAGCTGGTGGGCTGACAAACTCAACCACCACTCAGGACAGATCCAGGGTTTGAACTGTCCGACCTCAACGCCTACCCCATCTCTGAACTGCTGGCACAAGTGAAAGGGTCAGTGCTGAATCCAAAGCTGCAGAATCCAAGACTCAGGATAGAAACAGGGTATCTGAGAGGAGTCCCCATCAGGATCCCATATTAATGGTGTAGCAAAAGCCAGAGGCCCTGAACCCGAGCAAAGACTCACTGCAAGGAACTTTTGCCAGTAAAGATGTGTGGACAGAGGAGTATACTGTGGGACACACTGTGACACATGACAGCTTCCATGGTGAGATATCTTATTGTTTGTTTGGTTTGGTTTTTTTTTTTTTCTTTTTTTTTCTTTTTTTATTTTAGGAGAAGGTTGCAAGGGCAGAGGGTGGTTATGTAGGGGCAAGGTGATAAGTGGGTTTAGAGTCCAAGATGTGAAATTTACAAGAAGTGTGTGTGTGTGTGTGTGTGTGTGTGTGTGTGTGTGTGCTGTTGTGTTTGATGTCTATACACAGGCACAAACAGGCACAAGATAAAAAAAGGCCTGTAATTGGTCAGTAACAAAAAAAAAGGCAGATACAGAGGTTTCTTTATTGTTTTCTTTTTCTTTTTTTTTTTTTTTTTTATTTTTGAGAGAGAGAAGCAGGAGAGATAGGAGAAGATAAAGGAGGAGAATGACTCACCCCTATGTGGCTTTTTTTTCTTTTTTTTTTTAACTTTATTTTTACAAAACAAAGATAAATGTATAGATTTTTAAGCATTTTTGCATAAAAGTATACAAATACATTTTTATAAGGTTGTAAGTAAGTATTTGTGGGTACATATACATACACATATGTATATATGTAACAATAATATAAGAAAAGAGGTTATTAATTTGAGGAGATAGGAGAGAAACTGGGAGGGGCTGTAGGAAGGAAAGGGGGATGTGATACAGTTCTATTTTAATTAAAATATATTCTTTTTTTTCTTGATCTTCACACAGTCTGTGGGTTGTTTCTGGGGTGTTCAGAGCTTTCTGGGGTTAGTATCCCATTGTCAGTGACTCCATATTATGTCTGTTCTTTTGTGACTGGTTTATCTTACTCAGGATGATATTCTCTAGATGCATCCATTTTCTTGAGAATTTCTTTAGGCCATTGTTTCTGGTGGCTGAGTAGTACTCCATTGTGGAAATGTACCACAATTTTTGTATCCATTCATCTTCTGAAGGACATCTGGGTTCTTTCCAGCTTCTGGCTATTATAAATAGAGCTGCAATGAACATTGTGGTGCATGTATCTTTGTTGTATGTTGGAGCATCTCTGGGGTAAATGCCCAGAAGTGGAATAACTGGGTCTTCAGGTAGTACTATGTCCATTTTTCTGAGGAACCGCCAGACAGACTGATTTCCAGAGTGGTTGCATCAGTTTACAACCCCACCAGCAGTGGAGAAGTGTTCGTCCATGTGGCTTTAAATAGCCATGGATATCTATGAATATCTCATATGGGATAGATTATTACAGGACAATTTGTCTTATCTAGGTAGGCAGTTTGTATCAATATCAATTGCCTCTAAGTTTATTGTGGAGATATTTTGTGGAGTGAGAATTTACAGATATAAATCTGATTGATACATTATAGGCCCTCAAAATTTAGATTTTTGTCAAATTACTGGGAATTGTGACTATAAACACATGGTGCAGATGCTGGGAATGAGAGCAAAGTCTGCTGCAAGAGGGCAGTTGCTGCATAGGGCTAGCCATGGAGGCAGAGAGACCACTGGGGAGAGTAGCAAAAGGTAGGGTGGTGCGGTGCCTGAACCATTTGCCATTGTTTATAATGTGTGTGTGTGTGTGTGTGTGTGTGTTAGAGTAAATGGTCCATTTCCCACACAAAATCAACGAGCATCTCAATATTAGCCATCTTCCCGACCCTCTTGGCTTTTCTATGAACTGGTGCTATTTATGTACTTAACTCCTCATCAGGACATTTGAGGACACTGGAAAATTACAGAGCAATGAGCCAGGAGGTTTCAGCATAGAAGCCCATTTCCGTATTCCTAGCTTTCAGACATCAGGAAGAGCTGTGTTTTTCCACAACATCTCTTCCACCAGAGGACGGAACCTACAAGTTTTCTAATTTCTTCTCCAGAACATACAGGATGTGGGCAAGTATACTTCACTCAGCAATAATCATACTTCGCTCAAAGCCTGGGATACCCTCGAAGAGCCCAGCAGAAGATGGGATTTCATGAATACTACACAAGGAACTTGAAGACCATTTTTGGGGGGACTTTCGGAATTTCCCAACTCACACTACTCCCTGCTCCCAGTACAGAGCAAAAGCCAATCATGTTGGAGATAACATGGGAGCAGTGGTGATTGAGAAATCAAAGTTCTTTGTTATACTAGTAAGTCTACCCTAAGAACTTTACAGTAAAATTAAAGGCAAATAAAAAAAATGTTTCGGGTGAGTATTTGTGTTAACCAAAGACTTTCCCTTTTTACGATAAAGTTCCCTATAGAATTCTTCTAAATGGTAAAGTCCCCTGGTGCTTTTAAACAGTTGTTTACAGATCATTAACTACTCACAAAAAGGCTGGTGTAGAAAACCTGCCAAAGTATGGGAATCTCTCATTGATTAACAAAATTTAAAAGGATGTCTAAAAAGGAAAATTCAGTTTGCCAGAAATAAATCATTCAGAAGCCATTTTGGAAAAAAAAAATTGTATGTATTTCACCCCAACATAAGATAGATTTCTTGTAAGCAAATGCAGCGTACGTCATAATAATAATACTGAAACATTATGGTATTACATGATGCTATTGAAATTTGACACTATATTATTTAAGTATTCCTATGGTTTCCAGGTCTAAAATGCACATAGCATTTGGTCAACACTTCTATATGACTTATAAGAATGATTGTAAAACTAGAATAGCTAGATTAAATGCACCTGAGTTTTTTGGATACACAAACTCTTCAGAAAAGTTGATTCCAACACACATTCACTTTATTACAAAGTTCCCTCCAGCATCTACCCAGTAAAGGTGACCATGAAGAGCTGAGCAAATTATTCCTAAGGCTTTAACTGAAAAGACTGTTGGTTAAATTAAAATAACTTGTGTGTGCACATTGCTTTGATCTCACGGTCTTTTTTCTTATACACCAGGCATTGTGGCTCATGCCTGCCTGTTGTTGATCTTGACCCTTTTTGAATTTCCCAGGATTTGAAGATAACTTCTGAAAGACATCCTTGTATAAAGGTGAGGAAGCATTCCTTCCATTTTCCAGCTGCACTTTCTTCTCCTCCTGGGAGTTAATATTTTAATTTTGATTATGGAATTTTAACATCTCTGAATTTATGGTTCATTGGTTTGGGCTTGCAAAATCTGTTCCCCAGAATTTGCACACACACACACACAAAAATATTTAATTTGTGTTTTCTCCTCTGATTTTCTGTTGTTGGATTAAGAACCTCAAAAAGTCTGGTGAATAAGGCCACTCTCGGGAGCTTCGTAATTATTTTGCAGAGTTCTGGGAATCCATGAAATGTTTGCAAGTTCTTCGTCCCCAGAAGTGATTAAAATGGAAGTTGAGTGATATTTATGATTATGGTAGACAGGATCTCTTACAATAAAACAACAACAACAATCTGGGATATCTTGACTGAGAGAAGCAAAATAAAATGGGCCTTTAATGGCTTTGAACAGCACACAAGTTAATATGCCTCGGCCAAATGGAAAATAGCTAAGTTTGAAGCTGTGCTTTGAACAAACTTTACGATGAACTTTTGGCCTTTTGTATTTGTTGCTTTTGTTTTTGTTTCTCTCGAAAACCTCCTGGAAGTAACATGTAATAAGAAGATAATGTGTCCCAGAGATGAACTAAATCTTCTGAGTTCTTTGCTGTTATGATCTTGGGAAAAAAATTTCTCCCCCGGAGCCCCTGGCCCCAAACCTATCTCACAGCCCAGTTTAATATGGCTGAGACAGTCTTCCCATATCCCCAGTGCTGATATGAATCATTTTCAGTATTGAGTTCTGATCATTATATACAAGGTCACTTTTTAATTAGAACAATATAGTAAAACATATGCTTGGAAGATGAATGAGGTACAGAGTTAGCTGTAGTACACTGAACCCTTTTATTGGAAAGCCCTTAAAAATAATAAGCACCATGTATAGTCCAGGGGCCTTTGCAACATATTTCAGTGCAACAAAGTGCCTGCCGTGGAGAATGAACGCCCTGTTACAGTGAACAATCACTTGGCAGCGTAGGTTATTTTAATGGACACATCACTTTAAACGAAGCCTTCGCCATCTGTTCTGCCCTCTAATTACAGATGCAAAAGGAACATAATTCACAATTGCATCATAAAAAAGTAAGATATAAGTGATTTAAATGCATGTGTATCTTCTTTATTCAACCCAGCACGCAGCTGTTATGTTGTTTTCATGTTTAAAACACAAATGAGCAGAGAAATCACTCGTCACTGATGGAGTGAAGTCTCTGTTACAGGACTTTTTGGGGTGTGGAATAATGTAAAACTGTGATCTCCTCCTACAGAGGTGCCCCCAAAGCTGATGGAAGACATGTTTCTCCCAAATCCTAATGTTCATTTGGTTGCTGAGCAGGCTGTGGCATTCCAATGACTGCACAGGTAACGACATTTTCTCATAACCAAACAGTGTAGCTAAATCTTCCTTCAGTGTAAGGTTAATACACCAATTATCCCTGGGTCAAAAAGACCACTCTTGGTTTGAGTCTGGATATGCTTAAATGATTTTTTTTATCGTGAGACTCCGGCTAGTAGGGGCATTTGTTCTCTCCTTTTGTCTCAAAACTATACTTCACACTTCCTTCGTATATTTAATATTAATAGTTATTTATTTGGGGGAAGAATGTCTTGCTATGAGAGCTTCAAGGTGAACTAACCTCCACAGGGCTATTCTGGGGAACAATTCTTGTTACTCAGTCCAGACACAGCCACGGTGTGTCTGTAATACGCTGCTCCTTCTTGCAGAAAAGTTTATCAGATTCACTGTACATGTGCTCAGTCTGCTTTCCACAAAGGAAGTTGTAAAGCTTAACAACATTTTAATAGAATAAAAGACTTGCTTCTTAGCGCTCATTGTTGAGAAATGGTGCTTAAAATGAATTAACTAATAAGAGGTGCAAATAAATAGTTTTAAAGGCCAGGCAGAATGTTTAAAAGTCTATGCTGTAACCCTGTAGGTAATAAGAAAAATCAGGCCAACGGAAGTTTTTCCTAAGAAGTGTGCTTTGAGTAGTTGGTAATAAATGGGTGCTTTGAATGTGAAGGTTAAGTTGCCTAAAATTGCAGCCTTCCCAACAGCCTAATTGGCATTAGCAACTATGTTCTTTTCACAGATTAATTGTAAATAACAGCTGATATAGTCTCAATACCAAAATTATAGTTATTATATCCAAAGGTGCATAATTTATAAGATTGTATATTGAGTGTCCATAGGTTATGATTACCATAAAGTGTATGCATTGGGCATATATAGAAGTATGTGTATATGAGAGATGCTATTCAGCAGAATGTGTTCATACATATTTTTACCAGTGGTGTTTCCATTTAGTCAATGCCCCTGCGGACAGTGTTCAGTATTTTTCATATTGCCTCCAAGTACCATGACAGGTTACAGCATGAGGGTAGCCGAGGTTGCTTTGAATAATTACACTGCATATAAATGGTATGCATGCGTGCTCTTTCCAAATTGTAACATTTTGTATTGAATACTAGTCATTGTCATAGTCTAATTTTTACTTTATTTTGTTGTTGTAATTCCTTCACACAATAGATCCCAATCACAGTTTTCCTCTTTCCACTCCACCCAGTATCTCCCCTTCCCACCCCACCCCCACCCCGGCAACCTCTCCTCTTCCCCCAGGTCTATTGCTCCTCCTTTCTCCTTCGGAACAAAAGCAGGCCTTGCAGGAATGTCAACCTAACAAGGCAGAACAAGACAAAAAAAGGCTATACACAAACCCTCATATCAAGGCTGCATGAGGCAAGCCCGGAGGAAGAAAAGCATCTTGAAGGCAGGAAAAAAGAGTCCAAGACACCCCCCTGCACTGTTAGCAGTCCTACAAGAACACCAAGCTAATCAGCATAATGTATTAGGAAAGGACCTAGCACAGACCCATGCAGGCTTCATGTTTATCACTTCTGTCTCTGTGAGCCCCTTTGAGTTCTGCTTAGTTGATCCTGTCGCCATGTTCTTCTGGTTTTCTCACCCACTCTGGCTCTTTTATCCTCATCTTCCCTGGAGTTCCTTGAGCTCTGAAGAAAGGGACCCAATGAAGATCTCCAGGTTGGGCTGTCTGCACCTAATATTTGGCTGTGCCTTTAATACCATCAGCTTCCAGATCTATGAGTATAGCAGGATATTATTAAAAATCATTGTATTGATTTTTCTATTTTAGCTCTCTGGGCTGTATAACCTCAAGTTTCTGGTTATCCTGGCAATGTTGGACATGGTTTCCATTTTGTGGCATAAACATCAAGTCCCATTAGTCATTGGTTGGGCATTTCCACAAGGTCTGTGCCTTCGTTGCTGCCGTACATATTGCCTTCAAGATAGATTGTAGATGAAAGGTTTTGTTACAGGATTGGTGACCCAGTCCCACTGCTGGAAGCCTTGTCTGGTTACAGAGATAGCCAGTTTAGGCTACACATTACCAGGGGTGCTCACTAGGGTCACCCTTGAGAACTCTTAAGAGTTTTTACTACTCTAGGTTTTCACCTCATCCCCAAAACGTCCCCTCAATTTTTGTCATCTCTCCTAGTTCTCCCCCACCACACACCTGATCTCTCCTCTTCCCACTCTACCCACACCCAGTCCACCTATGAAGTCTATTCTACTTCTCTTTCCTAGGGAGATCCTTGAGTCAGTCCTCCTGGTTATTTAGCTTTTATAGGCCTATGGGTTGTGTCATGGTCATGACTTACTTAACAGCTAATATCTACTCACAAGTGAGTACATTCCATGTTTGTCTCTCTGAGTCTGGGTTATGTCACTTAGGATTATCTTTTCTAGTTCCATTCATTTGCCTGTGAATTTCATGATGTCACTGTTTTTAACAGCTAAGTAATACTCCATTGTGAAAATGTACCACATTTTCTTTAATCTATTCTTTGCTGAGGGACACTTAGATTGTTTCCAGTTTCTGGCTGTCATGAATAAAGCTGCTATGAACATTGTTGAGCAAGTGTCCTTGCAATAGGATAGGGTACTGTTAGGTTTATGGCCAGCAGTGGTATAGCTGGGTCTTGAGGTAGATCGTTTTTCGGTTTTCTTTGGAACTGTCATATCGATTTCTGTAATGGTTGTATAAGGTCGCTCTCTCAAGGAGTGTTCCTCTTGCTCTACATCCTCACCAGCATGAGCTGACACTTGTGTTATTGATCTTAGCCATTCTCCTAGTCACTCTTTTAAATGAACCAAATATTGTATATAAAAAAATCAGAAACAAATTTGAGTATTGTTGCTCTAATCTCTTCTTTTTATTATTATTTTACTTATTTATATTTCAAGGTTGACCCCCTTATTATTCTCCCCTCTGCAAAACCCCACCCCATTCCTTCCACTTTGCCTCTAAGAAGGTGCTCACCCACCCACCCACTCCTACCTCACTTCTTTATCATTCCCCTTCACTAGGTCAACAAGCTAGACAGAACCAAGCGCCTCCCCTCCCAGTGATGCCAGACAAGGCAGTTCTCTGCTACATAGATAGTGGGAGACATGGACCAACTCATGTATGCTCTTTAGTTAATGGTTTAGTCCCTGAGAGCTCTGAGGGGTCCAGTTAGTTGATGTTCTTATTCTTACAACAGGATTGCAATCCCCTTCAGCTCCTTCAGTCCTTCCCCTAATTCTTCCATTTGAGTCCCCAGGCTCAGTCCACTTGTTGACTGTGGGTGTCTGCATTTGTCTTGAGTTCTGGAAGAGCCTTTCAGAGAAGAGTTATACCAAATTCTTGTCTATGAGCACTACTTGGCATCAGCAATGGTGTCAGGCTTTGGCGCCTGCAGATGGGATGGATCCCAAGGTGGGGCAGTCTCTGGAAGGCATCATTTTTCATCTCTACTTTACTCTTTCTCTCTGCATTTCATTTTGACAGGAGCAATTCTGGGTTAAAGATTTTGAGATGGTGGATGGGTCCTCCCCTCAACCGGGGGCCATGTCTACTGGAGGTGGTCTCTTCAGGTTCTATCTCTCTTCTCTTTCCATACCATATCCTCTTCTTCTCCCCTTCCCTCCCCCACCCAGTCCCACCCTCTCTCTACCTCCTATGATTATTTTGCTCCCCCTTCTAAGTGGAACTGAAACACCCACACTTCAGCCTTCCTTCTTGTTAAGCTTCATATGGTCTGTTGGGTTGTGTCATGGGTAAGCTGAGTTTTGAACTAACATCCATTTATCAGTGAGTACCTATCATGTGTGTCCTTTTGGGTCTGGGTTACCTCACTCAGAAGGATATTTTTTTATTTCCATCCATTTGCCTGCAAAATTTGTGAAGCTCCCCCTGCCCCGTACTGATTTTTGTTTTACACCTTTGAAGACTCAGAAGTTTCTTTGGTCTCATTAAAATTGGAGCTTGACACTGGGATACGTAATATCTCTGTATAGCAAATTGGAAGTTATGCTAAATTCTTTTTTACTTTTTATGTTCTCTCCTGGTGTGGGAGATCCAACCTAGGGCCTCCTGCAGTGCATGCAAGCTAACTACTACTGACCCATGTCATCCACACACAAAGAATTTTACCTTTTCTTTCTAAAAAAAAAAAATGCAGCTACCACCAATGTAAGTATATCACTTGCGTGCTTATTACAATGAAGGGTACCTAATAAGCCCATAGTGCATAAGCCATGAAGGTTTATTTAATGTAAAAATGAACCGCTCCATTGTGATCAACACAGAAAAACATTTGAGAAAAAAATACCCTTTTTTTGTTTTTGTCGTTATAGACAATAACTTTATAAAAAAAAGAATGTAAGTAATAGAAAAGTAGGGCTTCAGATCATAAGTTCTCTCAGCAGGTAAAATTCTGACCTTAGCCTGGTCTCTGGAACCCATGGTGAAAGAACAAAATTGCCTTTACAACGTTGTCCTCTGATCTCTAGATGCACACACACACACACACACACACACACACACACACACACACACTCACTCACTCACTCATACACTCCAGTAGGTAAATAGGTAAATTAATTTTTATTTTAAAAGAAAGGTATAAATTTAAAGACTATGCTTTGACTTAATTTAATCCAGTGAATTATCAATAGTAATTTATTTTTAAGAGCAGAAGGATATGTTTCTAATCGCAACAGGTTAAACTTTAGCACCAACGTAACACAGGTCCCATTGGTACTTACTTTACCATGAACATGAAAGTAATAATTACTGAGCAGCATATGGATGGAAATCACTTTTGGTTAAAATTCTGAATAGAAGACATGGGAAAGGAAGTGAAGATTTATCTGTGAATCATACAGACGTCTTTAAAAAAAAAAAAAAAACTCAGATATTCCCATTGATGTAGAACACAACCTATGGTCCAGGAGAAGGAAGAACATCCGGTGTGTATTAATGAAGTACATTAGATGTCCTCTGAAAAAGTAGCTGAATCTGCTGTTATAAATTCTCTAGTAAGCCTACATGACTAAGTGGAGTGATGTTGGTATAAAAACCAGAGCCATGGGCTAGAGATAGGGCTAAGCATCTATAAGAGCTCATTATGCAACCATGAGGACAAGACTTGGGACGCTAGTATCCACAAAACAACCTGGAGTTCCCTACTTCTTGTGACTCTAGGTGAACAGAACCCAACACTCTCTTTGGGCCTCTGTGCATGCACATCTCTGTGCCATGATAGGCATGCATAGGGGCATGAGTGGGAATGTAGAAAGTGAACTTGGCAGTTATTCCAATAGTTTAGGCTTGAAAATCTGAGTGTTGCCAGTAAATAGGGCATCAAAAATAGAAAGCATAGAACCAGGTCATAGAAAGGAGAAATGCCACAGGTTTCAACCACTGTTACATTTAGAAAGCTAGTGGAAAAGAGAAGAAGCCAGTGCAGGCAGAGGTAAGGATAATGCTTTGTGTTCAGACCACAAAGACAAAGATAATATTAAAAATGGGATCTAAAACAGAGATCGTCAGAAAGCCATCCGTTTTCCTGAACATTTTGCTAAGAAGAAGCGGTAACTGGTTTTGAAACAAGTAGAGTTTGCTATTTGCAAGGAGCCACACCAAAAAACGTTGATGGATTTTATTATCATGGAACATAGGATTGTAGAGCAATGCTAAGTGGGGGATTAGAAGCAGCAAACTGCCTACATCAGCTGAGCAGTGCTCTGCGAAGCTGGAGTGAACAAGCCTAAGTCATAGGAGTCTTTCCCTGTCAAGATTAGTGAGAAGGAAGAGCCGACCCAGCCCTTGGTTTCCTGTCATAGGCATTGGTTCCTCTTGGTTTCTTTGCACAGAAGGAATTCTTCAGTCTTCGCATCCAAAACAATCATCTTTCCTTTTATATGTGACAATAGTCTAGTCCTAGAAACAGAGTAAGTAAGAGACAAAAGACTGAGTTCCCAGCTCAGCACCACTCCCAACAACAGACTGAAACCGTAGTGTACAACCATGAACAAGGGGGTGAACTTAAACATCCATTGGACCTAAAAATAAAAGTTTTACATCATGCACATAGAAATAGGGTTTTGTCAAAAAATGAGATCTTCAGCAAGCTAGAACAGAAATGTTTATTTAAGACAATTTTCAAACTGATTCAGCCAATAGCTAAATCCCATGAGGATATCCACAAGCCAAAGTCCTTGCCTGGAAAAAAAAAAAAGTTTTTTTAATGGTGTGGTTTTAAAACTATGTGTCCTCAAGTAGAGCTAAGAAAACTTGAAAGGACATGTCCATTCCAATTCCATGACACAGTCCTAAATATAATACAGAGGAAATGCTTGGGCATTTGAATATATTAAATTTACTACCCTTTCTAAATGTAGCACCAGGATACCTACCTGAGATTGCATCTTTAAATGGCCTATTTCCTAAAAATCCTGTCTCATTTTTTATGCTTGCTTATGATACAGGTCACTGCCAGAACTCAGAGAACAAGAAAGAAAGATATTGTTTGTAGCTGTCTATTTTGCCCGTTTTGCAGATTCGCACAGAAAAGTGAGAGGGCAGATTGGTTATCTAAGCTCAACTAAAATGAGGGTAAGGTCTTCAGAGCCAGCGCCTGGATTTTTCCTCTCTCGTTGAAGGATATCAGAAGAAAATGTTGAGGGATCTCTTCAGTCTTAAGGGCTGCAGAACAACCCAGTGTAGGAGTTTGTCGTGTGAACTGAGTCGAAGGACAGGAGATGTAGGCTGTGACAAATGTAACAGTGCAGCAAGTCTAGTAGCTGTCCATGCATACAGAGTGACACACACACACACACACACACACACACACACACACACACACACATATATATATATACTCCATCTCCTCTTCTCTTCTACCCATTCCCTTTTCCTCTTTCCATCTCTGCCTCATGAACATTCTTGGTTCTGAAAGCCTGTAAAACTGTGTGCCCTCTGGAAATGTTTGCAATCCTTGGAAGACACATTCATGCACAAACACACCAAGCATAACAAACTTTCTAGTTACTCATGTTTCATTATCACATGGAAATGCCTTTCATGTCGTCCTTACATTTCCCTCTGAAGTAGGGTTGTTATTTGCTTATCTTCAGCTTCACACACACACACACACACACACACACACACACACACACACACACCACAAAACCCTCAGCACATACATCTGATAGCTGGTAATCAATGACCTTTGGCAAAGAAGTTAGAGGATGGTTCAGCTTAAGACATAGTGACTCTGGGAAGAGGAAGAAAGCGATAGACCAGGTGCAGGGGCATCATCAGGTTCAAAGCTACTGTTTCCATCAAAATTCCACAGAAGGTGTAAAAATGGTAGCCAGAATTCTGCCTTGTGGGTTTCTGGAGCACTTGAATTGTTCTTAAATATAAACAAGCAAAAGTGGTGCCTAGGAATAACAAAAACAGTGATTCTAAAAGTCAGAACAAATTACTGAAGCCCACAGTTTCAAACCATTATGCATTTTGATCAAACTGTTCAGAAGCTAACCACAGTAAGTTCAAAATTAATGCTTAAAGCTCAACAGGAGATAAATCTTTATCCCTTCTCTCTTACAGAGGTGGTTTTTGCCAGCAGGAAGGGAGAGGTAATCAGTTTCTTCTCCATCTCCAAGACGTTTGTCTCTCAACTTTCAGCTATTTAATTTTGTGGGGCAAATATATTACTTACTTAGAAGATTCCTAGAAAGAGGTCCAATCTTTCAGATGTTCTCAGTTGAAGGACTAGAGCTCTCCACCATGAGGCTGCCACAGAGTTATCTAAAGAGATATTTCTAAAGTACCTCAAATTCATACGTGAACAAACCTTCTAAAATTCATGCTCAAGTGATAGATATCACAAATTGTTGTATGACTTACTTTGGGAAACTGATAGGAATTAGAAACCAAAACTCTGCCAAATCTTAGGACCAGCTAATACATGATTAACCTGGGTTCCAGTACTGATGCTAAATTTTTGTTGGTGTGCATAGCATAGAATGAACAGCTCAATTCTGACCTTTAATTTTTCAGCCCTGTAGTCATAAAACATACAAATGTCTTCTTTTCTTGAACCATGATTTTTAAATGTATTTTAGAGTCTGTATACTCTATGGTTTAGAGATGGATAGTGAAAGACTAGTTAGAGACAAGTGCTTATGTCTATGGATGGGTCAAACCTGATCATCCACACTGAAATCTAGACAACTAGAAGCTGATGACAATGGCCAGCCAATGTAGCAGACTACACAAGGACATTGGCGCACAATGGGCTTGAACTCTGCTGTCCTCGATGTCTGAAAGCCTCATAGCAAAATGTTCTCAGGGAAGCTTTGTACTTTCTGATAATCAGCCTGATACCATGGTGGGGTTTTTTGAAAATTAAAAAAAAAAATCATGTAAGTGATGTAATTGTACACAGTTTTGTAGTCTTGCCTCCTGCATTCATTACCCCCCCCCATAGCCATTTCCAGGGATATCAAGAAAATGAAAGAAACCACTGTGACTAAGCTGGAATGCATGAAAACCATTCCACCTCCTCCTAGAGGACAAGGAATAGATCCCATGACTCTTGTGTTTATCCCTCACCAATACCCTCCAGCTACTTGTTCACCCTGTACCCTTAGAGCCATCCTGGGCCAACTTTGCCCTGGCTCGCTAGTCAAAAGGAAGATGGTTGTATCTCCTGGGGCCATGATGTGAGGCCTTGGAGGAAATGTTGTTTGGGAAATAGCAAAACTGTGTGACTACATTAAAGTCAACACTATTTATCTTCATCTCTTGTCCTATGGGCTGAAAAAGGGGCACCACTGTTAGGCCCTACCCCCGTGCACAGCTGCAATAGAAAGTAGGCAGGAACTGGTACTTTCAAGTGTCAGACCTTTTGTTCTGACTACTAGTTTATGGGGCTGACGTGAAGCATTGCAGTCAATGAAGCCTTTGTCCTAGGTGTACAGGGTAGAACAGTGGAAAAACTGCCTTCTCTTATATCCCAGGCCCATCCATCTTCCCTCACCCTGTTTCTCAACTTTTTCTGTCTCTCAAGCAGACAGAGAGAGGATCCCTCCTGGGTTAATGTACTGGAAAATTGCTCTGCATGTTTATGAGGGGGTGCCTTCCAAATGAAAGAAAAGAGGAAAAGGGGAAAAAGACTGAGAAGAAGAGTCATTTTTCCCACTGAACTTATTGGCCTTAAGCTTGTGGGTCTGACCCTGACTAAGGAGATCTTCATGTCCTGCTAGGAGGGGCATTGTGAAGTTTGGCAGAACGCACTTCCGATTGAATTTCTCTTTTTATTATTCATAATCACGCAGTCACTTTAGACAGCTCCCGTCACCCAGTGCACCACCCATACCCTGACTCCAAAGGCAGGAACACTCACACACAAGCATCCTAACCTCATCCTGGAAAACAGCCCTTCCGCTTAAATCAGTTCACCTTGAAATAATTTATTCTCCTCAGAGGAGGAGCTGGCTACCCTAGGCAATCTCCTTTAAATAGCAGATATGCTTTCATACAATCACATGAAACACTGGACCATGTGACCTTTGCCATGGACGGCTATGGAACCCAGAGGACACTGTGATGCGTGATGTCACTCACTTACTTATTTTAGCTATATTTTTTCCTAGCTAAAAACAGTATTCGTTAACTCTGATCTTTTTTGCACATTCTTATTAGTTCCTCCGTGGGAGGTGTGAGGCTAAATGTCATGGCAAAGACATCCACTCTGTGTGCTCATGACAGACAAGCCTGCGTTGGCACCAACAGATTAAATAAAACAGACCTGAGATCTTACAGTGTTTCCATTCAAATGGTCGTAGCCAGCAGGGCCACAGAGTCCTGGTCATTATTACTGAAGTGTGTACCTTGGAAGACCACCAAACGCCTTCTTTTGGATAATGGAAGTAAAGTGAGCAGCTTGGCATCTTTTCTTCGTCTTTCAACTAGTTTGAGTGAAAAAAAGTAGATGCTTTGGTCTACTACTAATTTAATCAGAGAAGTAGGAGGGAATGTCTATTTTCATATCAAAGGTCCATTTCTCTGGTGACCTGACATATATTTAGGATGTTTGAAACAGAAATTTGAATTCAAATGTTTAAAACAACTCAAATGCAGCTAGCAAAGGAGAACAATATGCAGCCGTCGGGGCCCTAGACGGGCTTCTGTCTTCATTTTGAATTTAGGTTTCTAATGTCTACAAGAACAACTTTCACATGAAGATAGATGGTCAGTTACCTAACGGACACATGGAGACATCTTTTACGTGAGGAGGCTTATCACAGAATGTGATCAACTCGATTACAATCTTTCTTTCTTTTTTACTTATGGTACTGGAAGCTGGGTAATTCATGAGAAATATATTCTGTGTTAGCACATGAAGAATTTTATGACCATCCAGTCCGATGGCTTCCTCCCCATCTGTACTTTTTTGGCAAACTTTTTCGCAATCAAAATCTGACTTTCTGTTTTCGAGTTTAAACTCTGCCCTACAACCAGGCAAGGAACTCCTTTAAATATGTAGCAAGATTATAAAAAGAAATGGGGTGAACCTGGCAGATAATGCCCAGGAGAGTACGGAGCAGCCTTCACGTCAAAAGTACACAAGTTAATAGCTACCACCTCCCCCCATCTCTTAGCATGTCTCCTTTGGAGAAAAAAAGGTCAGAAGCATTAGGACCTAGGGCCTGCTCCCTGAAGACCCTTAATAAGCAGACGTTACAGTAACGTGCTCCGGGAATCAAGCATAAATATGACCCCTGACCCTGCTTGTCAGCTGAGCCACTGAGTCTCTTAGAAATATACTCCTCACTCTTCTAAACACCCACTCTTTCCCACCAGCCCCCTCTACTCCACTGGCTTTCTGTCCCTGTGGCTTCTGCTCCAGAGCTCACACACTTGCTGTCGCTGTGACCTTTCTCTTCACAGAGGTCAAAGGCCGAAGACCTCAGGCTGGCCTCTTTTCTTGCTGGGGCCAGCTGATGAATCATTCCCAACTTGAAGGGAACAGAGGAGAGGGGAGGAGGTTCTGAAGGTCTTTTCAGAGAAACAACTGTGGCCTATACATCAGCATTTACTCAGGTCTGACACTTTCAAAATTCAGCCTCCTCTCTGGGAACCACAGAAAGAAGAGCTGAGAGGTCTCACCACCCCATGAAAATGGTAGGAGTATTCATGGTTAGTTGATGGACAGTACCCAGAAAAGAGCCAAGGATGTGGAATCACGGAGAAATGCAAACTCCGCTCAACACATTTCTGATTTCCTCCTGTGTTCTCTGAAATCAGTGTGACTCCCCTGAAAGAGCTGTTCCCAACATTCTCTGAATGTCTGATCAAGAGCACTTTGATGAACTATTCAGAACTACGCTGCTTTTCATTTAGAAAAATGTGTAATTACATTTTTTAAAAGAAATTCTGACATGTGTCCTATAAGACCACATGGGAGTTAGGAGAGGTGGAACGGGGTGTGTGCTAGGTTTTTTTTTTTGTTTGTTTGTTTGTTTGTTTGTTTGTTTTTTTAACTCTGCTTTTTGTACAATGGTCTAGTTTTGGCTTTTAATTTGTGACCAGTGTGCATGTAACCAGACAGCATTTCAGAGTGTCTCTCATGGCCTTACAGGAAATATTTCCAAATACCACCGAGAAGCATTGTAATGCTGTAGGCAGGGCATTCCAGCCTATGTACCGACACCCCAAAAGAAAAGAAAACATGTTTTAAAAGTTGGTGGGGGGGGGCTTATTTTGCATTTGTTTTTATCTATGGTATTTATTTCTTTATTTACTTATTTATTTTCATTTTAATAGTTTCTTCTTCTCTCCTAACATCCTCATCCCCAACACACACACACACACACACATACACACACTCCTCCTCTATTTCCTTTCAGAAATGGGTAGGCCTCCCATGGACATTAATCACTATAGCATATCAAGTTGCTGTAAGACTAGGAACCTCCTGTCCTATTAAGGCTTGGTGAGGCAACCTAGTAGGAGGAAAGGGTCCTAAAAGCAGGCAAGAGAGTCAGAGAAACCCAGTCCCTCTGCTCGGAGTTGCACATGTGAAGACCAAGTCACACACCTGGAACATATATGCAGACTGCCTAGGTCGGTCTCAGGCAGGCTCCCTGGTTAAGACTTCAGTCTCTGGGAACCCCTCAAGGCCCAGATTAGCCGGTTCTTTATTTACAATTTTAAGAAATAGCCTCATAATTATTTTGGTTAGCTTCCCATTTCTCTTATTAAATCAATTTTTAAAAAGATAAACGTGGGAATTTCATGTCTATGTTTTTGGAAAAAGAAACGTCAATGTCCACAAATGCTTGTTGTAGGGCATTATCTCTTTCTTCTTCTTTTTGTTTTCAGTTCTCTGAGAATTTTGTGCTTGTGTATACATCACCCCATCTCCTGCGTTCACCACTCTCCATGGCCTCCTGAACAAGCTCTGCTCAAAGTCTTCTGTCATTTCCTTTAAGACCTCAGCTTTGGTTGAAACCTGAAAACCTAGCATTTAAAGACTGAGGCAGGAGCAAGGTACATAAGTGGTCGGGCTGGACAAAGCTGTGAAACTCATCTCATATAAACAAACAAAGAAGAATTTAAGTTTTAGGTTTTTTTTTGGTTTTTTTTTTTTTTTTTTTTTTTTTTTTTTTTTGGTGTTGTTTTTATGGATTCTGAAAGGGTTCTCTGTTGTTCCTGGGGAAATGAGACTATTCCAGATGTAGTCCTGGAAGCTGTATGGAGAATGGCTTTTCCAAAAGTTTACGGCTTCTGTCAATGAAAGACTAGACTGAGTAAGAGAGAAATCCTATAGATATGAACCTGAGTCCTCTGGGTGGGAATAAAATTATTAGAACAAACACACACATTAGCAAGAGTAATGATAAGAATCAAGGACAAAGCAAACACGGAACGTGAGAGATAGGTAGAAAGCCAGAAGGTTGTCTGAGAGGAAACACCCATGAGTCTAAAACAGGAGTGAAAAGACCAAGAGATAAGATCAGGAGGTGGAGGTGGAGGGGTCAGCATCTATTTTGGATTACAACCACTCACTTTGAAAAATTATACAGAAGACTTAATCTTCCAAAAATCACCAAGTTGTAAAAGCTTACTTACGTAATTTTGGACACATATTAAAATAATGTTGATTCACAAGGGAAAATATCTACACCAGTCCTTGGAAGAAATTCTGATTGTGGATAAGAATAGCCTTTGGCTCGTGATAGAACTCTGTGTACTTAGAAGTTAGATATAGCTTCATGGGAAATGACAAATACTTGGGAAATAACACAGAAAAGAAAGCCCTTAGGGATGCAAATAGGATGAATGGAATTCCTTGGTTCTACATTTCTTTAACCCCAAGAAGAAAGGCAATAGGCAGATGTTTCTTTAAAGAATACAGTGAAGTGTTTCACGTTAAAAAAGAATAAATAAACTAACCGTTAATCTACCCTCAATAAATCCATAAATAGAACCATGCTTGCCATTTAGGAAGACAGCATTGTCAATAAAAGTGTTAGTGTGTATATTTTTCTTCTTGATTATCATCTTAATGCAAAGAGCACACCAGCCATTTCCATGGTTTTCCTAAGTTATTTCCTCAAAGAATAAATGAAAATCGGTTCATTAGCTAAGTTCTCCAGTCACAGGAAGTGCGATCGCTCAAGAGTTCTGTGTGCTAACATTTTTTTCCTTAAGCAAGTTTACAGGAATACATAAAATTTTGCAGTCATTCAATGTGAGTATTGAAGAAGTCGCCTTGTACACATGGTGCCGACCAACATCATCAAAATATATGGCACTGTCTCTCTTATGTATGTGTTAACTCATGCAATTGGTATTGATAATTACAAAAACAAAACAAACAACAATAAAGCATCTTTCCCCTGTTTATCAGGCCCTGTAGTCCAACTCAGTAATGAACACATAAAGTAATGAAAACTTAAAAACAGATAAGCATGGTCTGCAGAAGACCTGCACATACCTCACAAGTGATGGCAGACTCTCTTTTCCTATTCTGGATTCCTACAGGGCTGTCCTCATGGGCCATGCTTATACTTGGATATTGTAATTGGAAGACTTCCTTTGTAGCTCAGTGACAACCTGATACCTTCTTGGAGGGGATTTTGCAACATTGTACCCACATACATGAAATAAATAAATCATTAAAAAGAGCAAAGAAAAATATACTTTAAAAAAGGGAAACTCCAGTTTATGCAAATTCACTAACTCAATGAAAGTGCCAACTCAGCAAATTTTTCCTGGGTGCACATTATCTCCAGCAGATCTCTGAAATGACTTACTTGGTTGTTTAATCAAACTCACTAGAGATATTCACAAAGATGGCTAAACTAATTCCATGTGTAGATACAGTAAGGTGATCAATACCAGAAGAGACCTAGATGTTTAATGTCAGCAAACATAATAATCAGGTATCTTAACACAGATGATCAAACAATTTTCAGATTGTTCATCACCCTAAAGACAAGTGTTGGGTGTATTCATTAAACCGGCTGTATAAAAGAGTAGCGAGGATGAAAGGAGACATTGGCTCTCATCCACATTATTGGAGATTCTTGCCGATAGGTCCTTCAACCAACTGCAAAGTATACTCTCAGGATCTTGTCTTATATCAACATACATACACACACACACACAGAGAGAGAGAGAGAGAGAGAGAGAGAGAGAGAGAGAGAGAGGGACAGAGACAGAGAGACACAGAGAAAGACAAAGACAGAGAGAGCGAGAAAGAAAGAAAGAAAGAAAGAAAAGAAAGAAAGAAAGAAAGAAAGAAAGAAAGAAAGAAAGAAAGAAAGAAAAGAGAAAGGAAGAAAGGAAGAAGAGGAGAAAGAAAAAAGAAAGAGAGAAGAAAGGAAGAAAAGAAAAAAGGAAGAAAGAAAGAACAAAAAGAAAGAAAGAAGAAAGGAAGAGGAAGTATGTATGTTCAATTTGTCAGATAATTCCACAAATTCACCTCTGAAGCCACCCCTAGCCCTGCTAGAGGTGTTATGATATTTGCTTTTATTACTTCCATTTAAGATTATGATACACTGGTGGATTCTAAACCTTATTACCAATCCCTATTGCCCAACTAAAAAGTTAGGAGCTCCTCTCTTTTCATCTCTGTATTGAATTGTAGAAACTTAGAACAGAAAGAAAAAAAAAAGACCACATATTTGAAAAGTACATATATGTGGCTGCATGCGCCATTTGTAGACAACGGTGACTAAGGGCAACTGGCCCAAATTTTGCACTTTTAAACATATTTTAAAAGGGTCAAAACACACGGGTCTGGCCTCCTTTAATGTCACTATGAAGATGTCACAGATGCCATCAACAATTCCATTCAGAATGTTTGAAGGGATACAGCAACACTTCAAACTAATCACCACAAAGCAAGGGGAACATTGGTGGGCATCTTGGATGTTCCTGTTTCATAATTTCACAGGTCGAAATTTATAGTCACTTAAATAATTCTAATTCTTAGAATTGGAATAACTGGAACCACACCCCACTTCAATCAAACCTTGGTTTATTATGTAAAGATTTTTGCTTGGATGGTAATTAAGAAAATAATAAAAACAAAGTAATAATAATAATAATAATAATAATAATAATAATAATAATAAAAACAGCTGCCAAAGGAAATATTTGTGCTATCTCTTTGCCCTGTCTCACTATGATTAACATTCTTTCTTTTCTGGATTCAAGAGATATACTCTACTTTTGTAATGTTTTCAGAGATCAGTGGTATTTTTCCCTTCCCTTGCTCCTGTGAGGAACGATGTTAAATCTTCCCAGAAAGATGTATTCACCTAACTGAAAAGAATTTTACGTTCTTAATGCCTTCACATTGAATTTAATGTTTTTTACATTTCCATACTCTAATACTGTGATGCTGAGTTAATCACTGTAGTTCAAGAGCCAGTAGCAGGAACCTGTTAGGTGAAAGGCTGAGTCACTTTTTTTTTTTTTTCTGTTTTTCTTTTCCTATTTTATTTTTATTTTTTGAGAAAAGCATTAATTGGGTTATAATTCAGGTTCATGGTTTACAGGTTTGGGACCTCTGGTGGACAGCAAACATGGGTTCTTTTGCTGTCTTTTCCTCCACCTTGTTACTAAGGTGTTAAAATTTTAGCTCCTGGGGATTTGAGCTTTATTGGGTCTCCTCCTTCTATTTACTTATTAACTTGACAGAGCCATTGTTTCAGAGCCAGACAAGATTTCAGATTTTATAAATCAGCTTGCCTTAGGGAGAGACATAGTTGAGCTTGTACCCTAAATCTGTTCTCATATTTATAACCAAATTACTCTATAAACATGATTCTTAAAACACATATTGAATCATTCAAGTTAAAAACAGATGTTACTCACCTTCCTACACATAAAAAAAGGAAAGAAAGAAAAAGTGATTCTTTTTGTGTGTGTGGCCATCAGCTCAGAGACACCAAACAACAAAACATGGGCCAGTCAACTCACAGGCAGACACCAAGAGTTTTACCTTTATGCTTAGAATCGTTGCGTCCATTTCTCCCTTGTAGACTTGACAAATAGATCAAAGAAAATATTTGCTGAATCTGTTTCTAATGTTTCAGATAGTCTGCTCAAGGTTTGAATAAAAACAACTAGTTAAAATTTTATAAGTCTAATAGTAAATAGAAAATTAAGGAGTTGATAGATTATCGGAGAAAGAGGAGAAAACATGGAAATCTACTGCCAACAAATCCAATATGCAAGACACAGACCAGGTACAAGGTACCATACAAATTTAAGAAAGAGTGTTTGAGGATAAAAGAGTAGATATGAGACTGTGTATGCCAAAGAGCTGACTGCAAATAGGCACTCAAGTTAAGGGGATAAAACTTTCAGGCTATGGAAAGCACTGTGAAAATATTAACCTAGGAAATATCCCAGTGGTTAAAGGTTCTTGTTGCCCATGATAACAGAAGACCCAAGTTCAGCCCCTGGGACTCAGATGGTAGAAGGAGAAAAATCGAATCCTGAACATTGTACTCAGGCCTCCATCTCCCATGACGTGTATATGCACATTTCCATGTTCACACACATGCAGAGAATAAGAAGTAATTTAATTATGGTTTTAAAGTCCTGTTAAAATATCACAGAAATTTACAAAAAAAAAAGTAAACTGAGGTAACCTAGATAAAACTAGCTTGTCTATAACGTACTTTTGATTATCCCCCAAATGTTTACAGGCTTTGTCAGTATCTATATGTGATTACATTAAGGGGGAGCTATAGCTCTCCCCCCCAACGACTCCCCACAGAGTTGCGGCTCCTTGGGATTTAGACCCATGCCCTCAAGCACCCTTACCCCCTGAGCCATGTCATCAGTCTTAGAAGAGCATCCTTCAAATGGCCATATGTAGAACCATGGAACAGGCAGGAAGGGCAAGAAAGAAGGTGTCTGTTCTTAGCAGCACCTCTTCAGAGTGCTCAGAACTGACCTGAAGAACTGTCAGCAGCTGGTCTCTGAGAATACCATTCTGGGCTTTAAATCTTCATTGCTGGAAGGGAAGGGGAAGCTATCATTAAATTTACAAGCAGTCCTGTGTTTCTCGGGAAGCACTTTCCTCGGGAAGCCTTTGTAATTCCAGATGATGTGAAGAGAAGCTGATTTTCCCATTGAAGCCGCATTTGAGCCAGGGACTTTGTGTCTGCCCCAGGCTCTGTGGCCTGATGAATCACAGGAATGGAAGCCAACACGGTTCTGCACAGCACAGTGTGCCTGAGTGTTGTAAGATGTCAAGCTCTCCAAGGTGTGTGGAAAGCATTTCGGCTACGAGGGGGAAGGAAGGCCAAGCTCCTTCACTTCCACCAAGGCATTTGTCTTTAACCAAATGCCTTCCAGGAAAATGTGGAACTTAACAGTCCACACCAACACTGGAAGAGACATGTGTAAAACACACAGAGAGGAAGCTGGGTCTTGATGGGAAGACACCTTTCACTCCCACCAGGCGCACAGCTGCTCAGAGCCGTGTGGACGGGCGTGGAGGGGGCTGAACCTAGAGGTCAGAGTAAGTCATCCTCTTAAGCAGAGGTAACAGAAATGCAGACATGGGACTACTCATCAGACCTGGTGGCACATTAAGTCCATATAGCATGTGTGCTATGTAACCATGGTGGCTTACATTCTAAAGCCAGGTAAAGCCAGATCAGGATCACATGAGTGTACTACCAGTGTTCTTAGGGAAGTAGACAGGAGAATAAGCTCACAGGCCAAACAGCCTAGTATAATAAGCATAAATGTATGTATATGCATATATACATGTGCACACATGTATGTGTAGTTGTGTACATGCATCTATGTAAATGTATATAAATGTATATGTGCATGTATGTAAATGTATAAGTGCATGTATGTAAATGTATATGTGCATGTATGTATTGTGTGTATGCATATGTATACATGCATAGGCATGTGTAGACACACACTTGCATACATACACACACATACACACACACACACAGTGGCAAAACAAACAAACAAACAAATACCCCTGCCTCAAATAAGGTAGAAGATAAGGAATTGTCACTTGACTTCTACACAGGTGCCAGAGCACAGATGCACCTGCAATCTCTCATGTGAATACACACACAAACTCGCTGACATACATATATACATCAAAACTTACTCACCTTCAACTTAATAAACCGGTTCAGACAGCATTTACCCTCTGTGCTCAGCTTCATTCACTTGGCATAGCACCATTTCATAGTATCCTTAGCACTAAGGTAACTAAAGTAGAAATTCCACACCTACTTCCAAGTGTATATTTTAAATACTTGGACTCTTACGTCGAAGACATATCTGCACTTAAGTGTCCATTGAAGGATATATTTCAATAGCCAAGATGAAGAGGAGGTAACCCAAGTGTCCAGCATTAGATTAATGAATGGAAAAAAAATATCCAAATATGATGAAATAATACGGGGTCATTAAAAAGAGGAAATCTTTATTTTAATATTGATTAATTATTTTATTTATTTACATCCCAGATGTTGACCCCCTTTCCATTTCCCCTTTGCAGAGTCCCTCCCACCTCTTTGGTCTCTTGACCCACCCTGTATCCCCACACCCTGGGGTATCACCACTCTACAAGATTATGGGCACCCTCCCCCAGTGAGGCCAGACAAAGGAGTCCTCTGCTACATATGTGCTGAGGCCTCAGACCAGCCCATGTGTGCTCTTTGGTTGGTAACTTAGTCTTGGGAGTTTCCAGGGATCCAGTTTAGTTGACACTATTGGGTCCTCCTATGGGGTTGCCATCCCTGTCAGTTCCTTCAGTCGTAGTCCCCCTAACTCTTCCATAGGTGTTCTTGATCTGTGTCCAACCCTTGGCTGTGAGTATCTGCATCTGTCTCAGTCAGCTGCTCTCAGAGGACTGCAATGCTAGGTTCCTATCATGTATGTCCTAAGAAAGCAGTCTTAAATGAAGTCAATGAAGATAACCTTAGAAAAAGAGAAAGAATTACACTACTTTTCCCCTAAATTGCAGTTAGAACAGGAATCTAGACAGCTAATAAAACAGAGAAACCTTTCGTGTGGTAGAGAAACCAATGTTTGTCAAAGTTTTTAAGAATAAATTTAATTTTAAATAACTTCTAAATGGTTATATGTTTAAATAAAATTTAAAATAAAAATCAAGATTTCCACTTAACAGGTTGAATTCTGTGTTGTTAAGTGTGTGAGGGAGGAATCATTAAATAGTAGATAAGATACCATACTCTTAAATGTGAGCTTTTGTATATGGAATTTTCTGTTTAGGTTTGAACTGGGTGTCCATGTGTGTGATCTTCTGTTGGTAGTTTTGTTCAAAACGTCTGCATGGAATGAGGATTCCCATCAGTTCAGGTCAAAGTCAGAAGCTGGAGTTGGAGGGCAGTGTGGCACCGTCTTCTACCAACATACAAGATGATGCCTGAGTGGTTTGGCCTCTCCCTCTTGGACACATATCTATTCTGCATTTCCTTACCAGGCTAGTAGAACCTATTAGGATTCTAAATGCAGCCAGGTGTAGCCAAGGGGTTCATCTCAGAAATTCTCTGGAAACCTAGACAACCATCAGATATTAAACTACTACCTGGCCTCAGGCTCCTTTCCTGGCAATATCACAAAATGTTCACATGTCACCTGTGTTACAGAAATAGGATATGGATATGGATAATATAGTAAGGACAAGAGTAAATGAGGCTGTTGGTTTGTGGAAACATTATTCCCAGAACTAAGAGAGTAGCCATCTTGTACCTCAGGCCTTTTCTGACTACTACACTTCCAGGAGAGTTAGGTCTCAGAAATATCAGGACTTCAAGCCTTGGTGTCACAGTTGTAACAGGGCACAGTCTTAATGTCTGATGCCTGTCACCTAGGCACCACATAAGGCAAATGTCTTTACGATCTCCTTCAATACTCCAAACAGGAAACGAGTAACCCTCGACTTGTCCTCTCTTGTCACCAAATGAAGTTCCAAGGACTGGAATTGGGTTGCATCTAATTGAGTTGTTGGTCAAGGTGGTCCTGTGCAAATCCCCAAACAATCCAGGCTGTTTCAAAAGTGATAGGTTGCTCTGCAAACTGATAGCAAGACCCCATCGCTGGAGAAGCCATTGAACACAGAGAAGCTGAGCTGTGATCTACCTAGTTTAGTGTCCTTGGTACTGGAAAGTGTTCTGTATGCTACCAATGGAGCATACATACACTCTTTATATGTATTCACTTATATGTTGATCTTTAGCTGTTAAGTCAATGATAAACAAGCTACAAACTTTAGAATTACAGGGGTTGGATGGGTATTAGCTATAAACATCAAGCCAGCTACAAAATCCCCTATCTACAATGGTGGTCTGCCTGCAGGATCACAAAGGTAGCACAAAGTTGTGGGAATAATCAATTGATGTCTGATTTAATTTAAGGCAACTCCTTGGGATAGAACCCATACCTGACACTGAATGGGTGACAAAGAACCTCTGGCTAGACCACCCAGGGATTTATGGGAAAACCATAAACTTCTATTGTACTCAAAAGATGTAGCAATAAAGTGACTCCTAATGACATTCTTCGATACTCATGGATCAATGTCTTCTTCAGCCAAAGTCAGAGATGCTTTCTCCTGCAGCAGATGGGAATACAGAGACCCATAGCTAGACATTATGCAGAAAGTGAGAGACCTTAAAGGACTCAGCCTCCACTCAGGCCTCAAGAATTCTGTGGACGAGGAGGGAGAAAGAGTGTAAATGTAAGACAAGATAGAAGACACCAGGCCCTCTAATCAACTGATCAATGCTCATGAACTCACAGAGACCGAGGCAGCACGCATAGAACTTGCACAGGAAGGCCTGGGCCAGATCATCTGTGCGTACATTATACCTTCTGGTCTTGTGTTTTCCTGGGGTTTCTGTGTGAGTGAGTGGGCCTTTGCTTTTTGTATCTTCTCTTAGGTTATTGTCCTTCTGTTCCTTTTATCCAATTCCAATGCATTTGGTTTGGGTCTATCTTATTTCATTTTCTGTTATATGTTATTACCATTCCCTGGAAGCCTGTTTGTTTTCTAATGAGAGACAGAATAGATCTAGAGAGGAGAGGGGTGAGGAGAGGCTGAGAGGAGTAGATGGATGGGAAACTGTAATCAGGATAGCTTATGTGGGGGGCTTTCTTTTTTAATAAAAGGAAAAACCCACAGAATCAGATCTCTTTGAAGATTGTTTACAGTCCTTCAGCATCTACATGATATCATACTTTAAAAAATGAGGTGAAAATATGATGCGGTTGCACAGCAGATCTCTTGAAGACAAGGTTTGCAGATTCTCACCTACACTGTGTGCTCAGACTCTGCCATATGCAGTAAGGTCTGGAAGGCAATCGACAGGTAATACAGCAGGAAAGCTCTCTCCCCCGAGACATCTTTGCAATTCTGCAATATTGACTTCCTCTCAACCTTTCTTTGTGTTTTCTTCAAGTTGCAACCCCATTTGTGAACTACAGGGTACTGTATCATCACACTGGAGACTCTGTTTTTCCACTGGGTTCCCAGTATCATTTTAAAACCCGTAATGTCAGCAAGGGTTGTAGCTCAAGGGTAAAGTACATGTCTGGCATCTTCCAGGCTCTGTCTTCTGCTTCTTTGGTACATACCCACACATCTGCGCACACACAGACACACACATACACACACACGCTCAAGTACCCCTGTAATTTCCTAAAAAGTGTGAGTTCCCAACTTTGTATCTCTAAAGGAGAGATATATTTAGAATGCTCATTAATGTCACTGACAACTCAGATCTGTCATGTAAACTATGGACCACGCAGGACAAAGAATCAAAGATAAGAAAAAGAAACCAAAAAAAAAAAAAAAAAAAAAAAAAAAAAAAAAAAAAAAAAAAATCCTTGAGGTTCAAATTGTTTGTGTTCATCCCCTGATGTCCTAAGGCAGTTGACTGCCAGTTCCTTGCCCAATCTGGTTGATTGTAATAAGTCCTCAGAATGTTCCCTGTTATCAGTCATAGCTACTATAAGAGGGTTTAGTCATCTTTGTTGCCAACTCCTACATACGCCTAGAGGTTTAGGGTACTGCAAATAGTTTACATATCCAACACAAGATAAGTAACTCTAATGATTTGTTTTATTGCCATGACTAGGAAGGTATAGTTTAATGGACCCATAATAGGTGAAATTAATCAAGAGTGATAAAAATCTCACAAAGGATCTTTATGATGGCCTCCACATTGCCTTGGAAGTGACAGAGTAGACGCTCTGGAGACACTGTCCAGGACTGGGCATGGCTGTGGGAGAAGACTGAAAAATAATGTGAGCTGTTCTCAGAGATCATCAGAAAGAAGGGGATGGGATGCCATCGACACCCAGTAGGCAATGCTCATTGTGAATTTAGTAATCCAAGGGAGGAGTGAGCAGGCGGAGACATGGAGTAGATATTATTTATTTGTAAGTGATGATGCTTCAGGTCCAGGTCCTGCACCTCCGTGATAAAGGAGGAAAGTACTGGAACATCTCCTGTTCCTTCACACCATTAATTGACTAAATCATTCAAGTTTATTGAACACTTATTGAATGCCATACATACACTGACCACCGGATTGAATAGCCATCAGTCTGTGTTTACTGACAACCTCCTGTGAGTAACGTAGGTAAGAGAATATGATCCAGCTATGTGTTGAGGTCAGATTGGGCCCTGCCCACAAGTCCCTCTACATTGTGTGAAACTGTTTTCTTCTTGCTGTTCCCTGACAACAGACACTCCATTTTACTAGGAGACCCGAAGGATGACTCTACACCTTACTGAACAACACCCTCTGCCCAGTACCACTCACAAGTCACAGGTGGATGCCTGACCTATTCTTAGAAACAAGAAGAATGGCATGCTATTAACTTATCAAAGGAAGACCATGTGGGCAATGATCATATTAAAATCATAGAAAAAAAGCAGGCCTGAGAACTTACCCAATGCACTGGACTGAGAAAAGAATGTAATTCCCGTACCTGGACGCCATAAAGAGGAGCCTGACATTGTTATGTCACCTCACGTTCACGTGTCAAGGGATCAGCAGGCAGAGAACTCTCTACTGTCCCTGGGGTTTCAGCTCAGCTTAGCCTCTCACACAGCCTCCTGGAACACTGTGAGACTACCTGCACCTGCTTTCCATTCATCTCCATATATATTCATCTGGAACAGGTCCTGCCCTTGGTCTCTAAAATTTCCATAATCCCATGATTCATTTCTGCAATTCAACTCAACCCTGAGGCTCCACTGTGTGATTCTGCAGCCTCGTTCTCTCCAGCAGAAAATCCAACACGGATTTTCTTTCCAGAACATTTCCAAGAAGAGTTCATTTTCTGAGCCCAACAGTTCTAAGGTAGACTACTAATTGGGAAATGCACACACACACACACACACACACACACACACACACACATGCACACATGAGGCATTCATTTAACGTGTGACAGAGTGCTAGTGGTTAGCAGAAAATGGTTGCAGAGCGCTGCATGGGCAGATTGGCCATCATATACCCTTGTAAACCAAGCCCCTTAGAAATCACAGGGAACGTGGATGCTTGTGTCCAGCTGGGAAGCTCCACTCAGGAATAGCTATGGAAAGTTTGAACAGCCTGGAAGTCAAGCATCACTCACTGCATGTGGCGCTTCCCACATGTTCACCTACAATCATCAAGACTAAATTAGTAACTGCATATTTTTATGATTCTCATCTTTCCAGAGACAAATTCATCCCCCCCTCTCTCTCTTTCTCTATCTATCTATCTCTCTTTCTTTCTCTCTCTTGCAATGTATTGTCCTGACCAGACAGTTGAGGCTCATCATGGAAACCTTTACTTTGTGTGAGCCTGCAAGTATTTCCTTCCACTTAAAGGGTCATGTGAGTTGGGGTGTGACTGAGAACTCTCATGTTGCTGTGTCTGTCTTCAGCACTTAGCTGTATGTTAACAAAACAGGTTGCATGAATTTGAGAAAATCTCTGGTTTGTTGTATGAAAACTAATCTTACCTGGAAGGACAATTAGTACCATGTCCCTGTAAGACAAAAATACTAGCACATAATATAAAATACAAGAACACACACATTACCGTTTCATGAGATTTGCATAGTGTGGGCCAGTGGTTGATGAAGCTTGAACCTCTACTATGTCAAAATGCCCAGACATTACATTTTTCAGCTTTAGCCTTGCTGACTAGAGAGCTGGAAAGTGTATTGCAAGCAGCCACTCTTGGAAGACACATTCATAGCTGCATCTTTGTAAATAAACATATAACCTTTGCAAAGGTAATTTAATGCTTCACCTTCAAGAAGATACTGAGAACACAAGGAGAAGAAAAAAAAGATTAAAAAAAAAAAGTCTCATGAATAAAGTCTAAGGCTGCAGGCTAAGGTAGTTATTAAGTTCCAAGCTGTTTTCCCTTTGCTTTTTCTCGCCACGGAAATAAAAACAATTATTGCCAAGATGTACTAAAATTAGAGCACATTTGTCGTTTTTAAAGGCAGCTACAAGCACATGTGAGCTCAGCAGTAAATGCAGAGGCAAAGAAAACAGTGGTGCCCTGGGGCTGCCCTCTCTGGAAGTGACATCAGAGAAGGAACAGAAGAAAAAAAAAAAAAAAAAAAACAGTGACACTTAGTGCAGAAGCTTCCTTGGTGGGAGAGGCATTGTCCAAACGATCTGAGAACTGGAAGATACACAGAGCAGTTTTGGTGCAATACACATGTAGAGACTTGCTGGGCACTCCAGGAAGAGCCATTTTGTTTCTGAGGGTGGAGAACCTTCTAGAAGTCATAGGTGTGTTCCATAGGTTCAGAGACTGTCAAGCAAGTATATTCCTGCCTTTCTCTCCAGCTGAGCCTTCACAGACTTGTCTAAACAATCAGTTATTAGTAGTCTAAGGCCTCTGCCACCAATCTCCAGACTCACCTTGCCTAAGAGTCAGGGAAAGTTCAAATATGAACAATTATTAGACTATCTGAGCAGACTGGCCAAAGAAAGGTTTTATAACAAGTGGAATTTTTTCCCCTTCTCGTTGGCCCATGTTTTTCTCAACTTAGACTTTTAAGCCAGGAGAGATTTGGCCAGTCTTCTTAATTATTATGATAATTGTTAGTTCTCATTCCTGTTACTAACATAGCTTTGGCTTTGCATCTTATGCCTTATCCATTAGATGGATGTAATGGCAAACTGGGAAACAACAAACCCCGTCATGACCCAACATGTTCTAACCATTTTAAACAATGTTGTGAAAAGCCTGAAGCAAGATATGAATGTACACACACGTGTGTGTATAGTATAAAATATAAAAACATAATACAAATTATAATATATATATATATATATATATATATATATATATATATATATATATATATTCAATCATATACTTGAAGTAAAAATGGAATTCTAAGGGAGAAACATTTTCACACACTTCCCAGCATAAGCTCTAGGCTTGCTCAAATAAGAAAATTAGTTTCCTGCCATGAAAATATTAGACTCTACTTCAAATAATTCAAAGTTTCAATGTGAGTGTGTTTTGCTTTCTCTCTACTCACCCCTAATTCTTATGCAGAGGGCTTGTGGGCACTGAGAACTGAGATGTCTTGAAAGTTTTATATGGCTCTGTGTTTTGCATCTATGAAGAGTAAGTTTCAGCCATGGATGCTGAGAGACTGGCAGTTTCCAAAGTAACCATCTTTTGCTAGAAATCTACCTACTTGCTTTTAGTGTGACCCCCTGTGGTAAAGCTGGCCTTTCTTTTAACATTATAAGATGCCTAAAGATGCTTAGCTATAGGGCAGTATACAATTTTAAAATGTTATTGTTCAAAGAACACAGGCAGACCATTTGTGGCAATGGTTGACCCAAGTGTGGAGTCACAGCTGTTGAAGGAGACTCCATCCACTTGGGTTTCAGTAGCAGTCAGTCAACAATGATCTATTACATTGCTCTGGGCCACTACAACTGGGCCCTTCTCTTCTGCTTAGCTTTGGACTAGGAAAGTTGAAGTTTGAACTGAGGAGTATCAAAGAATCTATCATCCTCAGAATGATTAAAGACAATGGGATGAATTTATTACCTCAGCAACAAAACACTGTGTTCCTAATTCATGTGGGTTATTGTCAGGAATGCTCTATAGGGGGTTGGGGATTTAGCTCATTGGTAGAGAGCTTGTCTAGCAAGCACGGGGCCTTGGGTTCAGTCCTCAGCTCTGAAAAAAAAAAAGACAAAATGACAAAAAAGAAATGCTCTCTAGGAGAAAGGCAGATGTGCCAGTGGCCATGTCTTTAAGGACATCTATAGGATGTGTGTGTACAGGAAAAACAAACCACATCTATTTTTAGCCTAACTCAGAGTGAAAACGCCAAGGAGATTTAAATCCATATTTGAATATTCACCATCTTTCCATTCCTACATTAAATACTCAGGGACATCATCTGTCTGAGGCCAAGGCCAGGGATAAAACTGTAAGTCAAGAAAACATGGTGCCTCCCTGCAGGAAGTCAATAACCAAATCAGCACACAGACACATAAAAACTTTTAATTAAGATACTATGAGTATCTAGTACATAGACTATTGTACACTTTATTAAACATTTTTTTATAAAAATAATCATTATGTACAATGCTTTGTTCCAAGCTCCTACATGTATATTTTTCTTTTCTTCGGTCATATGAGACAGATGGAATCTGTCATTTTTCCATTTATCAGAAGAGAAGGGTGAGGCAGAGAATCAAGGAGACTCTCAAGGTGAGGTGTGGCTTTGAACGAATTAAGCCAAGAGCAGCTTCCCTGACTTCTACTGTGCTTCCAAATGTCCAAGAATATAAAAGTATGCTCACCAGACAGGAGCAACATGTAGCTGTTCCAGAACATTCTTCTGAGCAGCTGCTGTCTCTGTGCTATGTCACCTGTCCCAAAATCTCATTGTCAAACAGAGTTTGCTGTATTGGGAGTGGAGAGGGGAGGGCAGGCTGGTTCTTGAGCTTCTTTCTCTTTTCCATAAGAAATTGCTTCCCTGGGGACTCCTTAATCAAAACAAATCACAAGGGCCATGTCCGACTCTTGTTGAATTCTTTCCATAGCTGGTGAGAACTGAACACATTATTGGGCACCTATGACATCTCTACTGCTGGTCAAATGCAGAGAAGAACAATCCAAACATGTGGGTTATGTGCACTGACCCTGAGGTTGAGCAGAGCATGAAAAAGATTTTGAAGTGAGGCTGGCATGATAGGAAGTGTCAGAGGCCACAGGGCTTTTTACTGTGTCCACCACTTCTACAGAAGATTTAATGAATCTGCACTCTGTGATTAAACCCACCCTCTTTCCTTGTTCATTGCAACATCTGATCCTTGCCAAAGTAACACTGTATCGTGTGAAACTAAGACCTCATGAAATATAAGTCAAAGGGGTATACACACACACACACACTCACACACACAAACACACACACACACATTTCAAACCCGATATATCAGTTGTCCTATCACTACACATATGTGTGTGTATATGTCTATGCATGAACTCACAGACATGGATGAAAATGAGATGTACATATCTAATACTGATTTTTACATTCATAAAATCAAACTCAGTCACTTTTCCCCCTCAAATCGGTGATGTCTGTTGCTTTCCTTTCTAGTGCTGATCCAAAAGCTGTTACTGCCATCTAAAATCGCCTGAGTGCTGCGAAGTCACAGGCACATGCTCTGCCTACAGAAGGATCTGCTAAGAAGGAAAAGAGAAGAACTATATGCCATCTTGCTGGACGCCTCAGTTTGTTCCAAAACGTTGTGTAGAGTTGGCCTGTTCCTGAGTCCCCTTCAGGAATCTGGCTCACCACATCCTCTGATTTTTCCATCTCCCTCCACTCCTTCCCATACCTGCTCTGTTTCTAATGATTAAAGCGTGCTCACTTGTTCACTTTGGTTCCTGTTTTGTTTTGTTTCTCCCCTAAGGCATTGACTACCCCCCCTGCACCGTTTGATGCTTCGGTTTCTGATGTGTGCACACTACCCGGGCCACCTGGAAAACCGCGCTCATCCTGCGCCTTCTATTGCAGAAACAGACTGGCTTCAGGATGGTTACAGTGGAAGATACTTTGCGACTGCCTCACTCCAATTTCTTGCACTGGGTACTGGTTTGCAACCCTATGCTCTCTTGTTACCATCCTTGTTATGAGCAAAGCAAATGTACCTCTCTCTTCCTTTGCTTTGCAGAAGATCAAACTGCCCATGAATATCAAGAATCTTGATACAGACTTTGCATCTGAGTCCAGATATATTCAAGTGTCAAGTATTACACTCCACAGCTGAAGGCAGGAATCAATTACAAGCATCATGCCTGAGAAAAGTGAGACTCAAAGTTTCTGAGAATGTGCTTTCTCTAACTGGTCAAAATGAGATTATCGGCCAACACTCCTTGATTCATAGACACAAATCAAAACCTGTGATTATGCCGAACTGCCACATCATACAGCAGGACTGGATTTTTAAATCTCCCTGGTGGGACACTTAAACAGGCTAACTGGGGTTGACTTTCCTCATGGAAGATGGTGCTAATATTGAAAATGCAACACCAGAAATTGGGTTCTTTCTGAAAATCTGTGGCCTACTTAGCAGCCTAAAACCAAAATACCCAGAAGATTCTATGCTCAGAGCTGCATAATCAGATGTGATCCAGGTGTGAGCTCCCTTGGCTTCTCAGAGTCACCTCCTGCACCTTCTTAGCAAGCCATCAGCTGCCTAAGCATACTAGCCCCTCTCCAGGTCAAGTGTGGAGATCACACCGAGACTTACTGGATACCAGGTTCCCTCCCACAGTATACTGACAACTTTTGATACCCCACACTTCCAGCTCAGCAATCTTCCTATGAAATGAACACTTACATGGTAGTGAATCTGTGTTTTCCTTGAAGATCCTCATATGAAATTGCCCAGTAAGCCCAGTCAGGTAGAAAACAAAACACTTGTACTTTCTTTTCCTCTTTCCCTTTGAAACTTCCACATGAGCTGGATAAATTCAATCTCAAATTCAGACTAACAAATTCTGTTATCTTTCATGTCAACTTTAACATCTTTATGTAGATAAAATAAGGGCTTAAAGATTACTCAGAAACACTGTGTTGAATAATTTGGACATGGAACATGCTGTTTTGAGAACAGAGGTCAATGAGCTATGTGCAAATGAACCCTGTACAAATGCCTAACGTTTTCCTTAATATACATGTGGGCTTCAATATAAAGGACATGAAGAGGAAGAAGCTTTTTCTGGTCACCCTGTGACGAGAATACTAAGAAACAAAGTGACCTACGCACCATAAATTCAAAGCATAGCCATATTGTCTTTTGAGACAAAAATCTTACAAACCAAAGAGAGTCAATGATACAGGACGGGAAGAGAGACTGGACTGAGGAATGGATTTCTAGAATACTTTTTCTTCCCTGAGATTTAACTTTTCATAAGCCATACAATTATTTCATTCTACTTTAAAAAAAAAAGAAAACAGAGAAATTCTATCAAAGCCTCCTGACTCGGTTTCCCATGGAATATTAAAAACACACTGTAGGCACAGACTTCAAGTTTGCAGGTTTAACCCCAGGGAGAGAAAATTATGATTCCCTCCATTTATCCATGAACCCTGCAGCTGCCAAAGGCTGCACTCTGTTAGTAATTACACTGAACAGATGAGGGACGTTTTAATTTTTTTTTTTATTTTGACCTGCAGTTAAACAAAATTTGCTTGTTTTATTTTTGGTTAAAAATGATGAGGCAGCAGCGACCCGGGTTTCACCCCAGAGCTGTTGATTTTCCCCCCCTCCTTCATAATTTGTTTCAGACTACGAGTGCACAGTTTCATTTTAGTGGGAAACACTCGCTGCCAAGACCTTCAGGGGTTTTATCTGCAGTTTATTTTGTTAGCTACGAGTTTAAGATTGTTGTGAACTCTCCTCTTCCTCTTCCTCTTCCTCCTCCTCCTCCTCTTCTGTTTTCCTTTCAAATTTCCCAACCAGAGAAGTTTGTCTTCAGCTTTGAGAAAACATATCGAAGGTAAAAGGATGCGTTCCAGAGAAGCGAAAAAAAAACAAAAAAACAAAATCAACGAAGGACTGAAGCCAGTGGTGCCAATGGGAGAGAAATCATAAACAGTACAACAGAATTCGCTGCCATAAAGGTTTAGTGTGCTGTCCACACTCCACTCCCACCCTTCCCCTTGTAATTCAGATTTAACACCAATAAAAGCGGGGAACTAGAGATAATTGGCTAGAGTCAAGCATTGAATCTCAGGCATTTCACAGGATGACCCAGCTAGGCAACTGCAGCTGAGTGCATTTTAACTTACGAGTCCAGAACAAAAAACAATGGTTCATGAGCTGGAAAGAATGCGCTACAACACCCCGTTGCCCTCGCTGGTATTTATAAAGTTTTGGCAAAATTTCATAACAAATTTCAAAATAATGTGAAAGTGGCCCGTTTCCGGTTCTGCCATGCACCATGCCTGCCATGGGGATGTTGCGGTCAGGGCAAGTGGCCAAGTATTTGCCTGGCAACAGCAATGGAACAGGCCGGCTGCTACTAATCCCCACGTTTGTCCAGTGCCTTTTCTACTTTGTGTTTCAAAGAACTTACGCGTAGACCCCCAGCTCTCAATCCCTACAACAAGCCTGGTAGGCCAGGCTGATTTGATTTTTGCAGACGTTGGAGCCAAGATTGTAAGGGGGGATGGATTTAATCAGGGCCACGGAGAGAACAAGAATGACCATAGAAAATTAAACGCACTTTTCTGACTTAGACCAAAGAGCCGTCCATTAGTGTTCTATTGTGGGATAAGGACACTAAAGCCATTTACTGGCTCTCCTTCCCCTCCTCTTCCATTCTCTATGGGGCTTCTGCTGTCCTTCCCTACGATCTCACCCATGAACCTGAGGATCCTCTCCAGACAGACTGCAGAGGAGTTCGGAACTCCAAAGTCTAGCATAGCTAATTTGCCTAAGCCTAGCACACCTTTCCTTAGCCTGGTTCTCTCTCTCCACTCACCCATTTTAAATACCTTAAGCCAGTGTGTAATATTCAGGGGGGCGATGGCACCTTTGCTGTCTCTGATTTAGCCCAGTGTTTATCTCCCCTCACGCTATGTATTTTTGCTGCGTTGAAAACATGCTCTGCCCCGCAGGTGCTGGGTCTGAAGGTGGCTCAGAGTATTGTAAAGAGTAAAAAAGAGGTGCTTGGACTATCATCTTTCGATGTGCACTACCCAATCCCCGCATCTTTTCTATGGAATTATCCATTTAATCTTTAAGGGATTGGTGTGAGGATGAGATTGGCCCACACTTTGAGTGTCTATACAGTCAGTGCCACTGGGCTGTTTTGACCCAATCGTTTGAACTCCCGGTGTGACTTGCATGGAGGCAAATGGTACAAAGGAGTTTGATGCTGGGATACAGGCTTGCATCACCAAAAGCAACAGACTCGTCCTGCCAGGGATAGATACGATAGGCACAGCCAGCACCCCGGAGCAAGCTTTGGAAGCAAGCACCACTATATTTCTTCACTATACTATTTCATTTAATCCCGCCCCCATAACCAGGACGGGAGAATTAAGCAATTCTATAATTACACAGCAAATAGATCAACTCAGATAGCCAAACTGAGTAATTAGAACTGAAAACATTATTAACTGAGTTTGTAAATGAATCCTTCAGGTGTTTGTCTTAACTCTCTGGGTCTCTTTGTTCCCTGCAAATTATCAGCCAAGGATAATTTATTCGGTTAATTTAATTGGCACGAGGGCCCAACCAGATAATTCAAGCCTAAATTATTCACATTGTCTTTCAAGTGATCTCAATGTTAAAACAAGATTCACACTTCTTTTCGACTCTATCTGTGGTGTTTCATCTAGCACAGGACAATCTGCGACAGTACACCGGAAAATCTTGAGTGTGTTCTCTGCCTAGCTTGTCCCGTTAGGGAAATAGAAGCCAGGTTAAAAAAAAAGTCTTAGTTTTTGAAAGATCAGTGAACTTGTTAAAGAAATTGCAGGGTCTGATGTAGGCTTAGTACTCCCTACACAAAATTCTTGGAATTATCTTGTAATTTGGACTTTTTAAAAAAAAAATGAAATATTTACATATGCATGGAGAGTTATGCTTGGCAATGAGATAGGAGTCTAAACATGAAATTAATTTCTGCCTCCTGCACACCGTATTCACATGCTCTGAAAATAATCTTACACACTCTTTTTCTCAAGTCTGTCTTTCACACAAGGAGGAATGGGAGGGGAGAGAATTTTCCATTTATGTCGTCATGTAATGCTCAAAATTTTTCAGATTTTTGGGCATTTCAGAGTTCACATTTTTTTTTCTTCCTTGTGAAACACAGATAGGCATCCTTCAGTTAGGAATTTCAGTAGTTTCGATCTAGGGTTGCTCCAAAATCCATAAAATTGGAAGGCTTTAGTGAGACTAAGACTGCAGTTAAATTGAGAGTTTGGTCTATCTGCAGGGCATACGTGACAACAAGAGGGGTACTCTTGAGACACAAACAGACTTTGGTTTTATATGACTTTTCAAAGATCAGTCTACTTCCAAAACTAGCCACCTTTGTACAACAGAGGAAAGGACGAGGCAGAACTAATGTCACGATGGAAACAACCTTCAGGTTCCTGATTCTCCTAGCAATGAAACCCTGTTGACTACAGTTGGATAATGAGATCATACTTCCCCCCGGGTTTCAAAAAGTGGTTCTCAACCTGTGGGTCTTGACCCTTGGGGGAGGGTGCTGTGTATCAGATGTTTACATGATTTATGAAAGTAGCAAAATTACAGTTATGAAGTAGCAACAAAATCATTTTATGATTGGGGGAGGGGGAAATCACCACAACATGAGGAACTGTATTAAAGGGTCGCAGAATTAAGACGTTAAGAACTGCCTGTCTGATGCAAAAACAATTACTAAAGTTTTCCTTTTTTTGTTCTGTCATAAATAAAGAAATGCAGCCAGAGGTTGTGAATGCACTTGTAAATAAGTTAAGAAGTATGTATATATGAGCACACTGTATGTGCATGTTCACATGTCTGTGTGTTAGTCAAGAGTCAAGTAAAAATACAACCAGAGTTTATTAGATACAAAAGCAAACTGAAATTTTTATACAAAAAAATTAAAAACCACTATATTTTTGTATTCAGTCTTAGACCATGTTGCTTGATTTTTGGATTAGACAGCATTTAGGGTTTTAGTGAATGCTCTGCCTTCTAAGCTTGAATTTTATTTCGGATTATTTCTGTTGCAAACATGTTTGTGGATTAAGTTTAAGGTTTCAGCATGGGCATCCTTCTAACGGGAGAGAAGTCCAGTTTGTTGAGCAAATAAGACTTCTCCAAACACAACACAAGATGTTAGAAAGTAAACCTAGAATCTTAAAATATAATGATAATTTCCTTCTCTTTACCTAACTGTATCTCTTACATACCCTACCCCACCAAACGGTAGGCTTTTGAGAACTCCAGACCTACCCCTTCTAACTTGTAAATTGAATCAGTTTGGCCAGATTTTCTTACAAGAAGAGATAGTATCATATTTAATTCAAAAGTGATTTTTCCTGGGCCTTACTATAAAGGAAAAGTAGGGCCAGAGCATTTTCAACATCCTGTGGTCTGTTACCATTGGAGCTAGTTCTGGTTCCCTGATCTAATTTGTGGTTTTGTATATCTTCTTCCATGTCTCCCAATAGACAAGATGAAAAAGGTCCTACTTAATACAAATGGATCTTTTTTTTTTCTATTTACACAATATATGAGTGTTTAAGTAGAAGGGAAAATAGTTTACCCACATTTGTAAGCAAGGCTCCAATTGTTCCAGTAATGGACTCAGTACCTTCAATGTTGGCACGTTTTCTTTTTCCTTCAAAATTAATTACAGAACCTACTTGAATGTGTACACTCTGCTGGTGTGTACATAGAGTGGGCATGTGAAGAAATTGCTGGACCATTTTAGGCATAAAAATACTTTATTTAAAACATGCAATTGATTAAGGGAAAGTAGAGAATTCTGTTTGAATTATTAAGAGAACTGTGGGCTGCTAATTTTGTTTTTGTATGGATAGAGCCCACTTTCTAAATAATTGATGTCTCCTTATGACCAAGATTTTTTTTCCCTTGGCTCCTATGTACTTTAGAGAATGATTATAAAATCAGTACCTGAAATATGGTATCATGAACATGGGAAGCTTTGTGAATTTTATAATGTAACATGATTATTTTTCTCCTCTCTCCAATCCTTCAAATCCAGACTGAGAGACCCCACTCCCCCTCATGGCTCCCTTTTTCCTTCTGTCTAGGTATATGACTGTTGTGTACATTCATGTATGTCTTTCTGCCTCTCTGTTTTTATCTCTGTCTCTCTTACAGTCCCTCTCTCTCTCTCTTTCTGTGTGTGTGTGTGTATGTGTGTGTGTGTCCTTTTTTGAGCAGTGGAGAGCCTGGATTTAGTTCCAGACCTCATTTTCTTAGAAGGCACTGAAAGCCGTTACTATCCGAAAAAATTTCAACTCTGAATGAGAAAGTAGAATGGAATCGAAATATCCATTTAGTCTGAATCTCTTTACAACTCGTGCTAATTGGCAATTGTAGGTGGTCTTGGTAGACCGACTAATAATTGAACAGGAAAGAAGTCACAATTCCCTAAGTGAACCTGCTGGTCCCCACGGTGTCACAGAGACAAGGTGTACTGAGTTGTTCCGGCTGTCTCCTCTATATGGCTGCTGTTGAGGTATGGAGGGAATGTGAGCTTTGCTCTTGGGGTGCTGTCTGTCACTAACACTGAATTCAGTCAAGAGAAACAGAAGCAAACGATGCCAGGACCCATCTTGAAGCATCTTCTGATTCACAGCCAATTCACACTGGTCCATGAAGGGTTTGCAATAAAAAGTAATATGTTGGGGGAAATTAAAACATGAATTGGAGCTGTTAATTACACACACATTGGTTTAAAGCTGAAGCAAATACTTCTATCTGCCCTTTGTTGCACATTTTGCATGCTTTCCTGTTTCTCTACTGCTCTTGCTCGGTCTGTTTCTCTCTAATCTACCGCCCCGAACACTTCCACTACCCAATTCTAGGACTTAACAGAAATGTAAAATGTAAATTGCGGCCTAGATTGCTGCTACTGCCGTGTGCAGAGAGATGGCAGGTGCCACCATCGCTGGGATGTGGGAGGGATCACCTTGCACATTCCTGTGTCCCTGGACACTCTTCTTGTATCCTTCACATTGCTCGTGTGATTCCTGTCCCATTTTGTTCTTTGGCCAACCCTGTGTATTTCCCATGCTAATTTTCATGTGTTTTTCTTGGCACGGAGAGAACTCCTCTACACTGGAGACTTCCAAGCCAACTTACTTTCCATTGAAACTCCTTATTTCTCACTTCTCCATTTAAAAACTAAAGGAACATCCTGCCAACTTTTTCTTCCTGCAGGGAACACCCATATTACTAGTTGCTGCATCTCCTAAAATATTAAGGAATACCTGACAATGGTAACATGTTCTGAACTAACTTCCACTCCTGTGGCTGAGAGCCTTCCAAGGAGGACTCTGACTATTCTGAACCCTCAGATGACTGCCAAGGCAAAAAGGAAAGAAGAGAAGGATGTAGTTGGCATAGGCCCAGAGTTCATGAATGAGCACATCAGGATGATTGACAGCATATAAGCTCACAACAAAGATGACAATTCTGATTACAGTGTCTTATACTAGGAGAACCTGAATTTCACCCAGTAAGCAGCAAGGAGGTCTCAATACTTTTTTAAAAAGCATTATTCAATTTAAATTTGGGGGGAAGAAAAAAGATAGATAGATAGATAGATAGATAGATAGATAGATAGATAGGTAGGTAGGTAGGTAGGTAGGTAGGTAGGTAGATAGATAGATAGATAGATAGATAGATAGATAGATAGATAGATAGATAGATAGACAGACAGACAGACAGACAGACAGATAGATAGATAGATAGATATGCTATACTACAATGTTGTAGTTAGTTGACCAAACAGATCATCGATGAATAAGGACACTGTCAAAGTCATCACAGCGAAAGCTTCCAGGGTTCTACTGGGGCCAGTGGAAATGTATGAATGAAGAGGAAAGCCTTATTTTGGTATCAGTTCTGAGGACATGACAGAATTCACTATTCCAAAGGTGTGATGTTTCAGGACTGCTCCAAAACCAGTTTGAACTGGTCTTAAAATGCAAAGACACCCTTAGTTGCCATGAATCTGAGTGAAGAATCTTCAAAAATGAGATGCCCTAAGATAGTTGGAAACAGGAACCTAGTTTTACACAGTGGCTTCAGGGACGGGGGACACAGGTGACGACTGAAACAATTAAAAGTTGCTGAGATCCTGTAAGAAGAGCATTTAAGGCAACATGGGGAATAGGTTCCTCTAAACTAGTACTTAAAGAGGAGGAAGCAGGGTAACCCACTGCTGGAAGACATCCGGGATTCATTGCTACCCTCAGCCTGAGTGAATTTGATAATCAAAAGGCTGGAGAGCCCTGGTGAACTTTCAGTGGGCAATTTGTGTATTTAGAATAACGGTTTAGGATGGAAATGAAAGATGACCAACATCAACAGACGGACACAGTCCTGGGGAGTAATATATATTTATTTCCCATCAGCTCACTGGGACCTCTTCTGCCATAGGAACCATGGCTGACCATGGCTACTCATGAGGGCAAAGAGTCAATGCTAACTGACAGTGTAGTCACTGTGATGACAGCGACATCAATGCTAACTGACAAGTGTAGGCTCTGCCCCTTCCTTTTAAATTTTTATTTTAAGTTGATTTAACTGTGTGTCCTGGTATCCACGCCACTGCACATATTTGGAAGTCAGAAGAAAACTTGCAAGACTCCATCTCTCTTTCTGTGATGTGGGTTCCGGGGATCAAAGTCAGCATGTTAGACTTGGCTGCAAACATCGTGACTCTATGAACCATTTCAAGGGCCCAATTCCACCGTTCTTGTCCGTTTTTCCCTTGAAAAGCCTGAAAGCCTCCAGTGTGCTTTAGAAGCCACTGTCTGAAAGTTCCCATTCTTAAATTATGATATATTTTTATTAAGTAAACAAAATAAAACAGGGATTTTTTCCCACATTTTTCATCTTATTCAGACCATGTGAATGCACTTAGCAATGAATTGAAGCAGAAGTATTCTCAGCTTGAATTATAAACAGCCTAATAGTGGGTCTGTGCTTCATTCAGTGACCATCCATGACGAAGTTGTCTTATTTTTCCTTGCTGGTATATATTTCTACTTGTATTTATTTTGGTATTATCTTGGGAATTCCAGAGACGATTTGCCATATCTGCTGGACACTGAGGCAGAAAGTCATTACTTAAGCTTGTACTGAAGAGAGGCAGGCCGCATCTATAGTGGCTACTTCTGTTCTCAAACTAATGCTTTATTTATTTAGCTGTTCATTCTAGGGACATGAAAAGCATGTCTTCAAAAGCCCCAAATTAGCCTTGGGAACAGATGAATAAATATGAAAACAATTTATCCCTTTAACAGCCTAATAAAATATGTTTTCATTATGCTAACTGACCCTGATAAATTCAATAGCCATCAGTTAAATATAGCCATCATCTCTGAGAAGTACATCCAAATGTTTGCTCATTTTCTGATCCTCCAGAGCCTCGGCTGTATGAGGATCATTAGTTGTGACATCTATAATGTAATACTTTTTGCCTATTTTTTTTTAACAGCAAGATATCTTTTCACTTCAAAAGAGGAAGGCTTTGAAATCTTGTTTCAAGCCATTTTGAGTAAGTCAAACTTTTGATTTAAGCCTATTTGATGTCCTCTTGTTCAGATCTTTGAGAATCTTTCAATAGCCACTTGATTCGAGTTAAGAGACTGAGGTGTGTTTGCCACGCAGGAGGCAGCAAGTGTATCTTTCCTCTTGTACATAGAAAATGTGCTTGGAAAACTAGACATCTAAGGTCAACCACTGCAGCCACAGTTTTTTTACTGATGCCCAATGGGAGGCTTACACATGAGGCCTCATTCTCTGCGTTTCCAGAGAAAGAAACAGACTCCCTTAACTATCTGCTAACTTAGGTGCTTCAGAATGTCTCTGAGAACAAGCCTACCATCAGCATCTTGACAAGTGGTTAGCACTCAAAGGTAGGCTGAACACTCTGATAGCCAAACTAGGATGGTCACACCATTCATTCAAGTGGCAGGGTTGGGAGACATAGAGTGTGTAAAAGACTCATCTTCTCAGGTAGCTACTGTCTAATGTGTTGGCTGATAGGGACACTCCCCAAAAGCACATCTCTATCTGTTTCTAGTTCTTATTTGATGCCCTGTGCCATTGTTTTATGTTGTACTTCTCCTCCATGGGGTATTCCTGCTCTAGTTCCTAAAACGAAGAACACGTGCTCTTGTTTGCACATCTGGCCTGGGCATGCCTGGCTCCAATTTAAAAACCTACATGCTGGTCCAATTCCATTACTGGACAAGGAAATTCTGCTAACTGGTGGGCTTATTTGCATGTCATTACCCAGAATGCATCCCCAGTTCACAGATGTTCCCCAGACTTGATGCAGAGGGAGGTGGGAGGAGTGGGAGTGGAGAGGGCAGAAAGGTGCAGGTGACAGCTTTAGGCACAAATAAAGAAACTTGTATACATGTTACTTGAAATTTTTTTCCCTCTGCCTTTTATCAAGTAACAAAATGTAATACAATGTATGACTTTTTACCAAGCTTTGAGATAAGTTTCAACTTATTTTCAAAGTATTTAAACAAATAAAAACAAGGGGGAAAAAACCCACAGGTAACTTTCCATTTATTTATGGTGATGAGAGATCAGACAGAGACAGAGGTACACTCTACTAACTTTCATTCTGTTTCCAGTATATGCCCCAAAACTTTCTTTTTTTTAAAGTTCAAAATGTTTTTTTCCAGTGATGTTAAATTGATAGAAAGAAAGAGAAAAAGGAAGGAAGAAATAAGGAAAGACAGACAGAGAGAAAGAAAGAAAGAAAAGAAAAAAAAGAAAGAAAGACAGGAAGAAAGGAAGAAAAAAAGAAAGAAGGAAAAAAAGAAAGAAAAAAGAAAAGAAAGAGAAAAAGAAAGGTGGGGATTCTCCGTTGAACTAAATTTTGATAAAAGCCAAAGTCTATTTGAAAAGTTTGAAATTGGATAAGGGTAATCACACCATTCTGTTCTTCACAAACCTCAGTTAGTCACAATGTAAACATCTCTGAGAAGGTCCCCACTATTGTTTTCTGAAAAATACCTAAAGGGTTCTGGGCAACAGCCATAGACTGAGACTGACTCCGCACACACGAAGAAAGCATGACAACTTAGAAGTCTCCCAGTCAGGAACCTCAGGGCTGCCTTTATTTACTTACGTTTTACAAAAGAAAGGAATGCTTCATTCATAACAGAGAGACCCGAAAATAAAATAAAATAAAATCTATAATTGCTTTTGGGTCTGGAGTTAGAATGCAGGTGTTTTGAGGGGAACATAAACATTTTTTTCCTAAATGAGGCGTTGAGGGCTGGGAGAAGGGCAGTAAAATTAGTGGAATCGCTGCCTGATTTTAGCCAGATGACTGCTCCAGTTGGACACCAGCGAGTTTTCATTAGGGACTCTAATTTACAAGCCATTCAACACATTCCAGAGGGGCACAACAGCTCCCCCAGGTCCTAAAGAATGCCAGCTCTCCCATCCCCCTCATGGTGGAGATGCAGAGTCCTGTGACTTTTAAAGGCCAGCAAGATCCAAGGGAGTAGAAGCTCAAATCTTCGGAATGGAGGACATCATTATCTTCCAGGGTGCACAGGGCCTGGGGAAACCAGGTTCTGGTACAGCCTCTGCACAGACGTGCTCATTTGGTGCTGTGCTAGAACATGCTGTGAGGACACATCTGTGAGACTGCACACATAGGAATGTTTTCTGCCCCCAAGCACCTGATAGACTCCCTTACATTTGGCTCCCCTGGAAAAGTTTAGCTTTTTCTTTTGTGATGTTTACCAATACTGTTTACAGAAGCGAATTTGATAGGCATTTTCTGTTGTCATTTACATCTCTGTTTAAAGTTAGGGGCTCTCCATCTAGACACTGAACAGGCTTCTAAATGTGTGTGCTGTATAGACACACAGCATAGATAGCCCGGGTCAGGGCTTGTATTTCTGGTCATAACGTCAGGCCGGCACTTACAGCAACAAGGTCAACAAAGCAAGAAATTGGGTGGAATCATTTTAAATCCAGCTCAACCTGCTCCTAATAGGAAAAAAAAGGTTTTAGCATTATATCCTGACGGTAATACTGACAAATGTGCAACTGCTTACATCCACAAGGAGAGAGACCTCTTGTATGCAAGCTTGTGTTACAGACAAGTCAGAAGACATCTGGGAGAACTACCTTCAGACAAACAGCTAAATATGACACAATCTCTACAATTGTAGAAACTAGACTAAATTACACTTGCTTCTTGTCCACTTTATGAAGCCAAGTTAGAAGCAAAAATGACAGTGAGGAAAGTCAATTTAACATATTAATTCAATCAGAATGCATGTATCACATCTAAAATATACCACCTCTTGTCCAAAAATATGTCAGACTTTTTGCTCTTTCGTGTCTCTGATGGGTGGTGTGTGCAGATAAAGATTCTCACCGGGAGAAGATTGCCACTTACCTTTGTTTGTATCATGCTGTGTGGGTGTCTATACTGCTGTTAAAATTTAATTAAAGGTTGTTCTACACACCTACCAAATGATTCTTTGGTAATTGGCCAAAACCCACAAAGAACAAGCAATTGAGAGCCTTTGGGATGACAGTACTTCTGGTACCAGGGTTGTTTGTTTGTTGTTGCTGTTGATTTTTTTAATATACACTGTCCTTAGATAGCCAGTGTGTAAAGGAAATGAAAATTTAGCAAATATCTGAATGGGCTTAAAAAGGTAGGAAATTATTTCCTGATTTATGACTGAGAACCCTGTGTATATGTGTATGTGTGTGTGTGTGTATGTGATATTGGGGTAGAAAAAGTTAAAAGTTGTTTATGTCTTGGTTTATCTGGCCTTGTACCAAAAACTAGTAATTTATTTTTCAATCAATTAGTATAAACTGTTTATCTAATGATTTTTCTCATGTTAATGGAATTTGTCTCCTATAGTAGAGAAATGTCTCAAAGATACTGTTAGGGGAAGAATGAAGAGAGTGGGGGGCATATGGCCCATGAGTTGTGGCGAGGCCTGGGGGCAAGGGAGATGCCTCTGGGGGGTCCGTGTTGGGAATCCCTTCCCCCAAAGGGACTAGCCACACAGTGGTATAGTACAGAATGGAGTTTATTCAGGTCATGGGAGAGTTAAGAAGGGCGGTAGAGGAACAGAGAGAGAAAGAGAGAGAGAGAGAGAGAGAGAGAGAGAGAGAGAGAGAGAGAGAGAGAGAGAGAGAAAGTAGAGAAGTAGAGGCCGGCCATGAGCACATGGAGGGAGAGGGGGGAAGGGAAGGGAAGTGGAGGGGTAGGGGTGGGAGAGCAAGGCTGCAAGAGCACAAGAGCAAGAGAGAGAGGAGGGGTCAAGCAGCTCCTTTTATAGTGTCAGGTCACTGGGGCGGAGCATACCTGGCCACTGCTGGGTAATTGAGGGGTGGGGTATACCTGGCTGTTGCTAGGTAACTGAGGGGTGGGGTTAACAGAATCCCAACAGATACTTCCTAGAACTCTTTTTCTTTAAGTCATGAACATTGTTATTCCAAAATAGGAAAATTACAAATAGCCCAACTTTTTAAACTGTGTTAGGAATCAGACTTGGGTGAATTAATTCAAAGCACTAAGTGGTTCATTATTTTAAGGAAATTTAATTGCTGACATTTCTAGAAATAGGTTAAACTTAGTCAAGTGAAGGAATTGCATTCGGCTCATGGTTACATTCAAGATGACCCAGACAATAAATCAAGCATCTTATATAATGAGGCTTTTCCTCACAGTCTCTACAATTGCCATTGTGACTGTATGATTATACTCCTACAAGGTCTTAATTTTATGTTTTAGTGTGTCAAAAACTCTCCAGGAAGCGGTTTATGCCATTATGTGCATGTTTATCAGACTTCCTACACTAGTGCTCTCTGGTAGTATCTGGGCTTTCTGTGAATTATTCTTCATGATGTGTTACATGTATAACTTCTTTGTATTGTAGCTTTAGAACAAAGAATTCTAAAAAGTGTGTGATTAAGTGAACCAATCCCATGAGTCTATGCTGAATTCTGTGACTATATCTTACTATCACAAATAACACCATGTACTAGGGAAATACAGTACAGATTCTACATTAATTTGGGGGTTATTTCTCTAATTCCCCCACCTTGGGCTAAAGAAATTGGAATTTGTAAGTAAAATATATGCATTTGCTCCAGGCTTTTGATTTTTATCAACAAATTGCCCTCTAAAAATAAAAGACAGTTGCCAGGAACTCCTGGGAAGAATGCTGGCCCACCCAAGTCTTTGAAAAAAAATCTTAAGAATTTGGAAGAAATGTGCAAATATTTCAGAAATATGTTGCTGAGGAACAGGCAAACAACTGGGGTTGCTCAGTAGTTGCTTACTGTTTACATGTTTTCTGGTAGTCTCTGGTGGCTACTCATGTCAAGTCTTCTGTCCCACTTGAGGTTAGTAAGAGTCTCATGAGCAACACACACCCCAGAGTAAAAGAGGTGAGCAGTCAGACCACCTGCTCAGTGTCATATATGAAGCATATATCCAAGCTTGGGCACAAACCATGCTCTGTTTTACTTCAAAATTCAGACCTGTAAGTAGGCCTGGATCTTGTACTGTGTAAGTTATGCAATGCATAACTACCATGCCAATCATTTTGCCACGCCTCCCTCTGGCTTTTCCCCCCAGCTAGCTCTCCACCCAGGCCGGAGGCCCGGATTCTGAGAGTGTCAGAGGCGAATCCCTCCAATCTCCAGACTCATGTTTTCACGCCTTTGACATTTGTGCTTCAGCCCTGGGACAGCTTGGGTCTGTGGTCTGTTCAGACTTAAGAGAGCTTGCTGAGCACTAACAACCTCAAGAGAAACAAACATTCTGGAGGGGTTTCTGCCAACAGCACAGTCTGGCCCGCTGAAAGAAAAACACACCACCGAAGCCCAAGAATGTTTAGCCCTGACTTAAGTTGGGAACTTTCCCTTCCTCCGTACTCTAGAAGTTGTTAGAGCTGAAATGTGGGTGATACTTAACTTTTGTCCGATTGTATGTGCAGCCAGTTGGACTTCGAGATCCTTGGGATTTGATCCTCAGATAAACCGAAAGCCTAGGGGAGTTCTTGTTATTTCAGATGCGTTATCTCTTAATCTCCAGGAAGGGGCTGGTTAGGTGGGGAGAAGCTGGAGGAGTCTCCCCTGGGAAAATAGAAAGAACCCTGACTAATGCCTGCACTGCCTGAGGAAAAGAAGGAAAAAGGTTTCTGCGCCTCCCATATCAAGGCAAGTTTCAGAAGTACTCCCCTAATCTTAACACACTCTAGAGATGCATGCTAATCCTACAGAGGTGTCATTCCTGACTTATTCAAAATGCAATTCAAAACTATCTCTCCATAAGGGGGAAAACATCTCAATTTTAATCCTGATGGTAGAGGCTAGCTGCTTTTGGTTTACTAACCAAAAAGAGTAAGGCTTCTGACAAGAGCTGGGAGAATGTGCCTCGCCCTAATGGAATCTAATTAAATTAATCATCTGAGTAACCAGGTAGTTAAGAAAATAAACTAAGTAATCAATCGGAGAAGCGATTTACCATTTAGAAGAAAGAGGTTGTGATACATGTGCCAATATGTCTCAAAGAGCAAATTTTGTGGCTTAGTGTGTAAGAAATGTACACCGTGGCTTCGTTGCAACCTATTCCTTTATAACTCAGAAAGGATTCATTGCCCCAAAAAACTTGTTGGAAGTAACAGTCCTCTTGACATTCAAGTTTTTAGTCATAAAAGAGATGTACCATTGCTGAGCATCTTTTAAGGGAATAGTTACTAAGCAATACTCAAAGTTAAAACAGTGGGTGCAAGACCAACAATGTCACAGTATCAGTGAATAGATAGATCTTCCTCTGAGTCTTGAGATTTGTTAAGTCTTCAATTGTAGAATCATGGGGAGACAGAAAGTGGGCTATAGGATTTCCAAACTCCCCCTGAATGATTATAAACATAAGACTCAGTATATAGTGAGCTGTGCCATTGTGCAGGGGACTATACCTGCTATAAACTCATTCATTTCTGCTGTTGACTACAGCACAAGGTACAACCTTGGCTATCTCACAACTTCTATGTGCTCTCAGAAAACACTTCCCAGAAGATTCCACCTCAGTGATGCTGGTCTCTTCTTAATCACCACTAATTTCTTAGCTCCAGCTGATAGGTATCAATAGTCCCAGTAATGCAAAGGTTTTGCTTTAGTAGTTCTGGTATCTTGTTAATCACAGCTGATCCTTCAGCCCCAGCTAACCAAACCCACAGAATCTTCACAATCAAAATAGCAACAGCCCTGATAAAAGTCTTTAATTTTGTACTGTAGCTGGACTTGATAGTATGTACGAGTCACCCAGGTGGTACTAGTTTTGGAGGAAAGAAGGGGTCATGAAGAGCAGCTGAGGCTTGGCACTGTGAGAGGCCATGAAAGGCCATTGGTGAAGGTGCAGCCTCCATTACAATTAGTGCCCCAGGACTGACCGTAGTGTTTTAGAGATGCCAGCACCATGAGGTGACCACCAAGAACAGCAGCAGCAGTGGAGAACAGGCAGCTGGAGCCTAGAAGACAAGGTGTGTGCTCCAAAGGGCAGAGCTGAAAAAATGACCCAAGTCCTTGGAGGAGCCCAGAAGTTTGTGAGTGGATCCCAGACATTGAATGATTAGAGTTTGATTTTGCTTTTGACTGTGACTATTCCCTGATGTTTTTCCCTATTGAAGGAAGAAGTGGAGCCCACAGTTAAGAGACTTTGAATTGAAAAAACACTTTGAATTTTAAGAGAGATTGGATATTTTAAAGGGGCTGAAATTTTAATATGTAAGATTTTGTAAAGACTGTGGGACTCTTAAGGTTACTCAGATCTTGGGAATATATGTTTGTGTGTCAAGTTGAAAAGGGGTCAGTTGTAGTGGTTGGTTTTGTATCAACTTGACACAAACTGGAGTTATCACCTTCTGTCTTGAAAGACAAAGGGAGGAAAAGAAGAAGAGATTGGAGTCTCAGAATCCCTCCCATGGCCAGAACCCTAATAGTCAGAAGTCTTTCCAAGAGACAATAGGTCTTTGTATTCCAGCTTGCTGACCATACTCCAGCCCATTGGGAGATACCGAGGATCCAAACTAGAACCCCCATTTCTCTCCCCTTTGTTCACTAGTCTCAGGTTCCCTTGCATTCATTCTTTCTCTCTTCCATGGGTTTCCAGTGTCTGCCTTATCCATCACAAGTTTCTCCTCAGCTGTAATGGGTGCAAGGGAATACACTTTTCTTGTCCTAGTATTATGTTATTCAGAGGCTCCAAACCATTTCTCCTAAGTTGAAATTTCTAGTTCTGGGGCCCAAAGATAACGTTGATCTATGGCAACTCAAGGGTCCATAATTGAAAATATTCCTTCCAGTTAAAAACCACACAAGCCTTCGTGTTTCTTCCGGAAGGTGCTGTCTAGAGTCCAACACTTCATTCACAGTATCCGTCAGCCAGCACACACTGTCTGTTTTCATGCTATGCCGATGGATTTGCTCAACCTCCAAGCCAAAAAATTCAACATTGATTGCTTAGGCTGGTGGCGCGGCTCAGTTGCTCAGCAAGAAGGAGCTCTGGATTTTGCATGCAACTGCACATGGTGGTACACACTGGTCACCCAAGCACTGGGGAGATGGAAGCAGGACCGTCAGAAGTTCAAAGCTATCCTTGGATGCTTAGTGAGTCCCCAGCATGCAATGCATCTCTCACAAAAAGAAATGGTAGATTTTCTTAAGTCTACCATTAATCGATATGCCCTGTGGCCCTGTGTATTGCCCAAGGCGTTTTGCAGTTGTTATTTTATCTTAGGGTACTGCACATAATGTTGCTTCCTACTTCTGCCTTTCCATGTCTTCTTATTATAAACAGCATAAGATATCATTGCTATATCACAAATTCAATAATTTGCAATCCCAGGATTCCCATATTCATCAAGACAATTGCCGGCCGAACTGTCTCCACTTTTTATTAAGAGAAAGTATGACAAAAGAACCATCCTACATGTACATAAAGGTCAAACATGAGAGAATAGATGTCAGCTAGAAAGGAAAGATGACCCATGCAGGGCTTTTTTTTTTAGTTTTTTAAAATGAGCACATTAAGTTTCATTGTGGTATTTTCCAGCAAGCTTTGCTTTTGCTGACTCTCCGGCCCCTTTCTCTTTCATTGCCTTGTGCCTGCCCCTGCCCCCACCACCCATTATGGAGATGGAATCAGGATAGAGATCTACTACTATGAATAAACAAGGAAAACACACACACACACACACACACGCACACTCACATACATACACACACACATACACACACACACGATGGAATTTTATTCTTCCGTCAAGGCCTTCCCTTGTTAAGAAAATTCATAGTTTTTACTGGAAGGAATGAAAATGCAGGAAAGTAAAAGAATTGGAAAGACAGGAGAGCTTGAGAGGACCATGACTCTAAAGGATGCTGATTTCACTGTGACAGAGCCACCTTCCTCCCTATTCACAAATCCTAAGGTTCGCCCAGACTCATAATACTCAGTGGGCCCTGCTGTAAACGCCAGAGGTCTCAGGCAACTGGGCACTGATGCGTCGGTACTCTGTGAACACACCAAAAGCCACTGCATCCAGAACAGGAACAAACTCATTGTTGTACTAGGACTAAAACTGCTGACTACGCCAATAGACCTTGTAAGGACTAAGTGTCTTCGGACTTCAGTTAGATGAGAATAAACCACGTGAACCCCTATTCTAAAGTGTGCTTCTTTTGAAGCCCTGAAGAAGTATCCTAAACTGCTTTTGGCTATCAGAGAGTTTTTGTTGGTTTGTTAGCAAGGGTAGGAATAGAACTCAGGCCCTCAAGTGATGTGCATTCTCTTCCTCTAACCTACACCTCATTGTTTCTGTTTTTGTCTAGATCCCTCAAATGAAAAATATTAGTAATTTACATAATATCACTTACGACAGTAGTTTTCCCCAACAGCTGAGCCTAAATCTTTTTTCAGGTTTGCCCATCTGGAAACATATTTCTGTGGTCCTTGACAATCTTAATTCTAGCTTTGTATGGACACTAGGCGGTTTATTGGATACTTCCTGAATACCTTTACCCCACAGCCTTTTGCACACTTGGTGGCGATTTAAAGAACTCACCAGAACAGTATTGTCTGGTTATCTACACATACTCCTCTGCACCTCTTTTTTCTTAATAGACCCTTTAATCTCTTGCTACTAGAGACATTGCATTTCTTCGTGTTCCGCACAAATAGAAGCAGCCGTGGGATCAAGTCCTCACTAATAAAACAGAAACAGAAATGTAAGGACTGGAAGGTGAGACCTAAGGCCACAGGCATGCGCTGCTTTTCTGCTTCCTCTACTTCCTATCTGGAGCGTAGGGAATGACTGGGGCAGAGTCAGCATGGCGTTCCCCAACTGTGACATCATCATCCCAAGTGCACATCCATCCAGAGTAAAAAAAAAAACTTGGGTTGATTTTTATCATGGGGGGGGTGAGACGTATAAAATCAGAAAAATCCATTGCTGGCTGAACTGTCTTCAATACATGTAAATCCTGAGTGGTACACTCAATGTGTGGGGACATTGCATTGGAATTGGATCTGCGTGGTTGTGCTCCACTGTATAGCCAGTGAGGAGATAAACTGTCTCCACTGTCTATCCCTGAGTCTCCTTGATTCTTAAGCCTCCCATTGATGTATATTTACCCAAATAACCAATAATTTTTTTTTAAATCAAACAACTATAATCCTAAAAGAGTTTAGCAGTCCTGTTTCCCCTACCCCTTTAAATTAGCATTTAACAAAATATGCTCTACTGATTGTGTCTTAGTAACGTGTTCTCCAAATTAGATTTAATTTAAGGCACATGATGTGCGTCAAAGTCTTGAAAGAAAAAAAAAAAAAAAAAAACCAACACTTTTTTTTCATAACTTATCTGTGTATAAAAATATTTAAAAATAGGAAACTCCAAAAGTCCCTTAGAGCAAGCTGGCAGGAAACTGTCTGAAGGACATGATAATGCTTCTGGGTGATCAGCAGGAAAGCACGCAGTGGGAGGCTGAGAAGTAAAGTTTTCTGGAATCCCAGGGAAAGGAGGCAATGAAGAAGGTAAGGGTCTTTGTGTTTACTATGACGTTCAATCCACCTCCAGATGCTGAGGTCAAATTAATGCTGGAAAAGCCTCTGAGCTGCTCCCTCTGACTCCCCCAGTGGTCCCTGGGCTACATTTCAACTCCTCTAAGTCCCAAATATCCTCTGGTCTGACTCTCCAGAAATCACTGCCCCATGTCTTCTTTGAAAATGAATTTAAAAAAAAAAAAACCTTGCAAGGGCTCGCATTTCCGGTGCCCTTGTTTGCAAGCTCCGAGTTTGTGTGTGTGCCCTGGAGGTAAAGGGGTGCTTTCTCTGCCTTTCAGATGCCCGGGTTTGCACTTGAAATGCTAGTTAACCTTCGCAAAAAAATTATTGTCAGCAATAAATATTTACTTTTCAAAAATATCCTGAGGAGACTGGAAACAATATGGGCAAATCTCTCTGGTACTGTTTTTTCATTTAGAGATGACAAAAAGTCCAGGGGAAAAGTGACAGTTTTAAGGGCTTTAAAAATATCTAATGCTTTAGGTTGGAAATTGGCAGGGAGCCAGGCCCTGTCTTAAAGGGACAGGCACTTTATTATACTTTCTAATTCTTCCAAAGTCTGTCTTTAGGATATATGAGCTGCCTCTAATATGACTACTCTATTCTCATCCTCTGGTGGTATACTCTGGTCTCAGCTCATAAATTGAAAATTGAGGACCTGTAAATCAGGACAGACTATTTCAGAGAGCCATTGTGAATTCCCAGTCAAATCTTCCAGTTTATCTTAAATATTTCATCTTAATGTCACCTTAAGAAAAGTCTTTCATTCGAGTAAGTTACAACACCAAGTTCTAACCTGATTACACTTCTCTGCTGCCCTTCTGCTGGGAGACTGCTTTGTGGTGGGAATGCCATTTCCACAAACCTATTACTGGACTAACAGGAGACTTCTTTTTTTTTTTAAACCTCTTCCAGACTGAAAAAATATTTTACTATACACAGATAAAAAAGTAATGATCTGGATACGATAGGTCTACTAGCTACTTTGGAATAAAATAATCATCAAAAAGGATGTTTTTCCTGTGTTACTTGCTAATTACATTTCTATTAGGATTTGAATGTAAATGTCCAGATCAACATCCTCAAAGTGCCGAACTTTGGGTTTCCATTACGAATAAAAGAATCAGTAGCCAAATATTTGTAGTTAAAAAATTGCATTCATACCTCCTCCTTAGATTCACGAGTGCATAAGCTTCCGCCAACTCTGATTGCCCTTAAATAGCTTTTAAAAAAAAAATATTGATTCGTTCAACTCTTTTTTACTAGAGCTCCCATTCAATAGGTTCAATGCCACTGAGGATATTTCCCTGTCTATTTGTTTAGACAGGGATCAACATATTCTACCCCGCACCAGCCCACCAACAAGTCTGATGTTGAATTTCCTTATAGTTTGATCTAGCATTTAATAACCTGTCAGTTGAAAGGACTTTAAATAAACATTTTCTTATAATATTTAATACAATTCAAGAGTGTGTGCCCTGAAGCCAGGAAAGAATAGACAGGAGTAACAAGACATGCCTTTCAATGATATATATGCATTTCTACACATTCTAATCCTTTAGTCCTTGAGACTTACGGGCGACAACCTTGGATCCATGAGAATCCAAAAATAAATAAGGGAGTAACGTTCTGTATGATTTAACTTCCTGAACAAGAGTCTGCTAATTGCTGTTCTCTGCTCTCTCCGGTCACCTCCCTCCTACAATCAACAGAGAAGCTAGAAACAACGCTATTCTAATTTTACCAAAATAAATTGAGATTAACCTGACGTTAAACTTTAAAATTTGCCAGGTGTCTTTCTTACCCCCAGACAAGAATCCCAGCTGGGTCAAGGTTGGAAGGGTGGATTCACAAATAGATCCACACTGAGTTAGAAGCTAGGAGGCCAGCCTAACTGCTTTCAGCAGACCATGAAGTCTCAAAGGACTGGTGTTGAGGTGGGCACCATCCATAGGTGTACTGGGCCAGGTATGGGATGATGGTGGAGCAGGAGATGGAGTCCTGGAAAATCACACCCCTCATCCATTCACCCCTAAATCCACTCAAATTCAAGCTAACACAGCTGTGGCACCTCCAAGCAGAGCAGAAAATGTGATTTATCTTCTAGGCTGAGATCCTGATCTGCATAAGGAACTTGAGCTAGAGGAAAGGTTATACAACCCAAACCAGCCGAACTCAGAAACCCGACAGATACCGAAAGTAGGTTATTTTGAGAAAGCCATGGGTCCTATTTCTATGTAACCAATTCACTGTTCTGGTGCACTTTTGTGACAGCCCATACACAGCATCCAAAGAAATCTAAAGCTGCCTTAGATGTTTAGACGTACATTTAGATGTTTTGAAAGGCAAGCCGCTTGGTACTCTCCCTGAAAAATGAAACATCTCACTGACATCACCAGAGGATGTGGGCTGTGAATGCATGCCTTCGAATAAAAGAAAAATCATACAAATGGGGGAGGAGGGGGAGGCAGTGAAATATCTTTTTTTTGTCACCCAGCTTTTTGGAAAACCCCCATAGGTTCCATTCCACCCTGCCTTTTTTTATTGGTACTGCAATTCCATGTTTAAATATGTTCTTCCTCCCCTGCAGGACTTTTACCAAACTTAAATAGGACCAGTGACCAAAAGAGAGGGGTACAAAAATAAATCAAAAGAAGGAAATACCTCTTCCATCTTTCCCTTGAAGGTCAAGAAATGACAGTGCCACCTTCATCGGGCCAGAGCTGGCATCTGACATGGGCAGAGCACATGCTCACCTCACTTGTCACCTGGTTGCCATAGTGACCCTTGTCAGTCATTTGTACCTAGGGAGAAGTACATGTTTTAGAATTATCCAAAGCAACTGTTCTCATCTCCTCTTGATAGAGAAGTTAAATGTTATTTCACTCAAGCATGTGGATTTAGGACCCGGAGAAGGCTGAGGCAGGAAGATAAGTTCAAGGCCAGCCTGAACTACATAATGAAACCCTGTCTTAAAAAAATCTGCATATAGATATATACACAAATATATGAAGGTCTACACAGATATAGCTATTATTTATAAGTGTACATTTATTTTTTAAAAGATAGAAGAATTATTATTTTTAAAAAGGTACAAATTTGGTCTAAATTATAAAATTATTTAAAGAAGTCTATAACTTACAAGTTCATATTTTATACTATAGACATTTATCAAAGTTTTAAAAATTGAAATGTTCTTTCCTCCTTCCTCATGTAATCAAACGTCTTCCACCCCCAATCCTGCCCACACAAGACAGAGCACAGCACATAATCCCTTTGCTGTTCCCTGTGGGCGAACACAAAATATTCTGCCCTATCACTAGCAATGTATAAAGTGGTCACTAGAAGAGGGGAAATTATTCAATTATATTTTAATTTAAAAATTAAGTCATAAAAAATAAATAAGGAGGGTGCTAAAGACTGCTTTTCCCTCAAGGATAATTCCTCAAGTACTACTTCCTCCTTGCAAACTTTGAAGGCACACCAGCTGGGATTAAAGTTAATACCCTGTCACAGGCAACAGCAAAAGCCTAGGAGAAGAGCTGAAATCCCTGACTCCAACCTCCAATTCCTCAAGTATGACAGGCTATGTCTTAATTAAAGACATCGTAGATTAAATCTGCCAAAACACTGGGTCGGTAGGAAGAGTAAAATTATGAAAGTTTAGTATTGGAGCTTTGAAATGACATTGAGAGCTTCCACATTGGTCACTCAACAGAAATATGCTCTTTGTTTGGAGATGCTTTCAACCTCATAGTCATAGCAGGGATACCTTCTGGTTTGTATTCTGGGTAGTGATAGCGTGGGATTGTCAAGCTCCTTTTCTTCTTCCTCAGCCTCTGCATCTCTTCGACACTTTCATAATAAAACCAGACAAAGATGCTTTCCTTGAAATTTAAGGTGGAGCAGACCCTCTTTTTGTAGCTGCTTCCTCTCTTTTGTAGGTTAGGTATAATCAAGTAACTTTCCAAATACTTCCCAACATCTCCCTAAAAAACACTGTAGTTTTTATCATTCACACAAGATGTGCTTGCTATGCAAGCATGAAGACATAAGTTTAGATCGCAAAACCCACATAAAGAGTCAGATATCTCTCCATGCATTTTGGTAATGCCCCCAATGTAAAAGCAAAGACAGGTGAATTCTTGGGACTTGCACACCCCAGATCTAGCTTATGGTTCAATGAGATATCTGTCCTCAAAGGAAAACTGGGAAACAGTGATAGAGGATAGAGCAGGATGGTTGACATCTTCTTCTAGACACTGTGAGCTTGATTATAGATTATATCCACATCCACACACACAAAGACATGCACTCACAACCACACTCACACACACACACACACACACACACACACACACACACACACAAAGACAGAGTGGCTTTAAAACTCAAAGTACCTTACATCAATTTCACAAAGTTCTATAATCCCATATAAAGATACACTGTCATTAGCTCAATTTAACACATCAACAATCCATGAGCTATAACAAGGTGCTGTTGGCAAAGAACTTAGTAGAACTATTTTATCGGGCTTCTGTTCAGTAGGGCAGAGCAAAGCACCTCACAGATGCAAACTAATGGCCAGCAAACAAAGAGGATGAAGACAGTTTTTCTTCCCAAACAAGAGGCTCTGGGTTCTTGGGGTTGGTATCTGTTTCATATCTACTGGTCAAAGTGTTCTACCTGGCTGAGTTTAATTTGTTCTGTATGTCAGCTTTGCATATTTGTAAGGTTCAGGGGTTTATTACCTTGGCCTGACCTTGGCAAGTCAGAGTTAACATGTGGTTCTCTAGTAGCAGTTTCTTTCCAATAAACCTTACTTAAAAAAACATGTTTGATAGACTTTGCCAGTAATGACAAAGAACATCTCTATGTCCATCTTTCTTCAGCTTGGTTTCAAAGTCCCATTGACATGTCACCTCTGAACTTAGAAAACAACAACCATTTTGAAATATTGTTCTCTTTTAAAATTCATGGAAGACCTTTCAGTACTTTGAGTTGTGCAAGGTCGCTCTATTTTCAACTCTTTGAAACATTCCATCTAGCCTGCTAAGGTGAGTTAGCCAATCCATCTCTTAATGATTTGTGACATTTGGTAAATACTTTACTTTGGGTCGTGAGGCTTATTAGAGTTTGCTTTGCAATTTCTGGTTTAAGATTTTTTAAAAATTATTCAGTGATCCTAGTGTTGCCAACAGTAGGCTATTAGTCCAGCTGATGGAAATCAGCCTGTGCATGGGATAAGAAGTAGCTCCTTCCTGTCATCACTGGAAGCATCTACTTCAGAGATGGAATATCGCCCATCAGTGACAACCATTCCAGCTCTTATAGACTAAAATTCCAGATTCCACAGACTAGAATGGCTTCTGGGAGCTACGCCCATATCTAGTGACCTGATTTGTCCTCGCAAGCCTGAAGCTTTCTTTTGGAAAGTTCAGGTTCCAAGCTTTAGGAGCAGAGTCAAGGGAACCACAATGATTGGTTAGCCTGGAGTTCCCCTGTATTTCAGAAGAGGTTACTAACTCCCTTTTCTGCAGGTAGATCTAGACACCTCTAAGGTATAAATGCTAAAAAGATAAAGAGACAGTAATTAGAATATAAACATATTCTTTAGGCTGTTCTACTGGAGTGAACATGAATCTTAGCTGTTGAGGCAGCTGTCAACAGGACCTTGGCCCAACAGGACTTTGGCCCATTTCTGTTCATTTTAGAGTTATGAAATGCGTCTTAGTCAACAGCTTCTTCAATAGGCTGGGCTCTTTCATTTTCTTTGTTATTTTTTATTTTTGATTCATTTCTGGTCATTTTTTTTTCAAAATCCTATAGATTTTGAGGTCTTAGGATCACAACAGAATGGTCACTGTGTCCCCAGTGAAATCTGGTGGGAGAGCAGTAGTCAGACTTGTCTGGACAGTGGAAGAATATGAATGACGAAGCCCCTGAACATCTGGGCTGACGAAGCCCCTGAACATCTGGGCTGTTGGTAAATCAGCCATGTTTTCCAGGAATTCTGACGGAAACCAGCACCCAAGCATAGAGAGATGTGTCCTCGCCACGTTCTTTTTTTTTTTTTTTTTTTGACTGCTGTCTTTTGGATACATGAAGATGTACTGTGCCATATTATTTCTCACTATCTTGTAGCGTAGAACGTGAGGGAATGTATTGAGACATTGAGGACCTGAACATGGTATAGGACCCATATGCATAACTTGGAGATGTTTGAAAACACATACCTGAGATATTCAACACAGGTTGTCTACCTGTTTTCATAACCATGTGTACTAAGAAAAGAAAAATAGGAGGCTGTGTTGTGAGACAAGACAATTATCCCATAGAGTTGTGCTTTAAATCCCTAAAAATGCTGCAGATGTTTCTAAGGTAGGTTTTCGTTTATCCTGAGATGTTTAGATGATGTGAGGCAGCTAGCTTCAACAGGAGGACTGAGAAAAGTAGCCCTATCTCTTTAACTCTACAATTTAAAAGGCTAGAATGTTTCTGTCTTCTTTTCTCACATCACCTATATCTATAGGTCCAGTTCGATAAGTCCAGTGCAAAGATATTTCTTCCACAGATCCCCCCTCCATAGGAGTGGGCATTTGAGCATGTGCGGGCCCACAGGTACTTGTGACTGCAGAAGAGGTGGGGTGATCATGGTAGGGACATGAAGAGCTGAATGTGAATTGGACTGTAAATGCATTATTGAGGGTTTATATCTTCCTTTGAAGTATACAGCATTAGCCACTGTCAGAGAGAAGATACCAAGCCAGACAGTAATTGCAATAATGGAACAGACAAATGGTCTATATCCCCATTAAAGTCATCAACACCTCTAATTTTTGAAAGGGGCTTGTTTGAAATACAGTAATTGTGATTATGTTGTCCATAAAGGCTATGGGTGATCAGCAATTGTCAGCATGCCCAGTGTCTCTCTCATATCCTTCTGGACAGAGCTAACGAAATCTGAATGCTAAAGCACAATCTGTTTCTGAACCACCTTAGAGAAAGGGTGCTTTATAATGTTTAAAAGTTGAATGTGATATCATGTAACACTTTTTCTTTGTAATATTACCACCCCCACACTCTCTATTTCCAGGTCCATGGCATGCAGCCTCTATTTAGAAACACAAAAGTATTGGTCTATCATCCTAGTGCAAGCCAATCTTTTGCATAATTATGCCTCCTCTGATTCTCCGTTAATTTAATAATAACCTGCACACAGACACACAGGCATACACACACAAACACACATGCACAGAGTATGCACACAGACACATGAGACACACACACAGAGTCATGCACACAGACACCACACACACACACAGAGTCATGCACACAGACACCACACACACACACACACACACACACACACACACACACACACCTCTCTACTGCAGGTCAAAGGATTTAATTCTCCAATTTTTCTCAGACTTCCTGCCTGTGCCATGTAAATCTCAATGCTAAACACCTGGCAGGCTCGTCTTGAATATGAAAGGGCACACCATTGTGTGTAGAACACACAGCCAATTTACGACTGCCCTGGCAAGTGGGAAAAGGGTCCCTCCACAAATCTCTCTCCTTCCTCTTCAGTTTGATAAACTCTTGGCTCCTTTGTCAGGTCAGACCCACTCTCGGACTTGTGATTGAAAAAACGTACAAATGGATTCTCAGTCACCACTCAACAGAGCCAGTTGACGGAGCTCCATGGAATCCTTCTGGAGGGAGGCAGGCTTTTAACTTGATTGATGAAATTATATCTAAATCTAGTAGATTTGGGACTTCAAAGACATTTTTCCCTACTTAGGGCATCCCGGATGAAGGGTGTATGCTATTTGTTCCAAACTCCCAGGCTCAAGTGGTTCGCAAATTGACCCCTTTGTAATAGGGTAAAGGTTTCTTGCTAGATAACGGTGGTTCATTTTGATTAATTATGTCAGGGAATTAATGTATGATTACTAACTTTTAGCAGACCCTGCTCCTTCTGACCCCAGCTGCTTGTTTGTGTGGCTGGTTGTAATTTTCGACCGATGGGTTAGGAGAGGTCACTGTGTGGTCAGCATATTTTAAACAAAGGAAGAGAAAGAGGAGGAGAGGCCTCCAAAGGGACTGGACACTAGTTCACAGCTGTGACAGAGGAGGCCTGTTAAGTGTTTTAACAGTAGCTTTTTATATATTTACTCTTGGTAAGAAAAGCTGGTTAGGCCAGAAGCAGAGGGACCGGGGAAAATGTGGTGAATAATTAAATAGTAAAATGTTAGTCCACAAATGTCACTGTGTACAGATTTCAGTGGCCTAGGATCTTGTTAAAGACAAAATGACAAAGTAAGGGTGTTGGTTTGGGGCACGCCAGGAGATGGGGATGAAAGGGTTTTTTTTTAATAATGTGATTTTTCTAAGGGGGGAGTTTCAATAGTTATTTTTAGATTCAGTGCTAACTGCTTAGAAGAACGATAACATAGACTAAGCTGGTTCCTTTGTTTTTATTTTCTGTATTTATATCTAGTATGCAATGACCCTTCTGCCGAAGGGCTCCTATCCAATCGTTTGAACTAAGAATTGCACAGACTCCACTGTCTGCCCATTCAAAGTGGTCTGTTCTCAGTGCCCGCTGACTTCCGAGATGAGTTGAGATATCTTGGTCTTTTCCGTCCATGAAAGTAAGCATGCTTATCACGAGAATTGGGATGACAGGGTTCTGAGAGAACACTGCTAAGACTTGGAATCAAAACCTAACGTTCTGTCAGCATTCACCTGCGAAGCATCCTCTATACAAATGTCATGGATATTATCAATTGTTTGCTGATTGTGACTTTACTGAAACACTGTTGTAAAGTCTAGAGAGAGAAAGAAAGGAAGAGGTCATTATACAGTAAACAAAAGTGTGTGTGTGTGTGTGTGTGTGTGTGTGTGTGTGTGTGTGTGTGCATTGAACACACTGTGGACACAATAGAGAGGAATATGTTTAGATGTCTAATTGCAGAAGATGTAGAGCTGATATCTTTTGGACAGTATGTCTCCCACCTATTACTTCTGATATCTCTAGATACTGAAGGAGCTTCTAAGGCTCATCCCTCTCATATTTCTTCAGTTAGTTTTGTGACATCATTAACGTGGTTAAAAACACATTTTATAACAATATTGAAAACCATGGACAGTCTCTGAGAGGCATTCTCCATTTTCTGAAGGGACGGATCATATCACACATTTCAGAGGAAAGTGACATGACCAACTTCTTAAATTGAGAAGTTCAGAAAGTCATTGGCATTGGCTATAGTCACCTAGGAAACAGATCTCAGGAGGGTGACTCTAACTTATAATTGTTCCCCTCAATTCTGCACTCCACCCATTGCAAATGGAATTCCAAATTCTTGCTCTGTATTCTTTCCCTATGTCTCAATAAACACCCACCCACATTAGACATTTCAGTAAAGTTGTTTATTTTCATGGGTCCCAGATACTTGCCAAGTATTGTATCTGCAGTATTAGAAAAGCCAGACTGATCTTTAGGTGTAAAAACTTAATGTATATTTGATTTCTCCAAGCAAATGCTTACTGGGAGGTACTGTAAAGTTCACCTTCCAGTCGAACTTGAGTCCATTTTATAGATATAGAAGTGGAGGCCCAAGAACACACACCTGCTGTGATTAAAAAAAAAAAAAAAAAAAAAAAAAAAAAAAAAAAAACAATGGCAACTGGATAGGATCTAAAATTACCAAAGAAAGGAGAAAAGTCTCTGAATATGTTGATCAGTGACTGTAAAGATTAGGTTAATTAGCTTGTGAGAAATCTACCCTAAATATGGGTTGTCTTTCCATGGGTTAAAGTTCCAGACAGAATAAAAGGAGACAGATAATAAAGACAAGCTTTTGTCTGGGCCTGCTTCCTGTGGATGCCACATACCAGTGGCTTGAGCTCAGCATGTCATGATTGTCACAATCAAGTGGGAGCCAAAATAAATCCCTTCAGTAGCTTTTGCCAAGCATATTGCTACAGAACCGAGAACGTAACCTATATGATAACTGAGCGGCATTTGTATCCAGATCAGTCTGTCTCCAAGAGAGCCCAAGCCCATTTTAGTATCAGGTTCAATGTTTAAAAGTAGAGGAATAGAGTCAGAAGTAGTTTTATGTAAACAATGAGGTATTAAAACAATAAGCAGAAAAACATCCTCAGAAACACGCCCTCATTTTGTTCAGAGTATAACACAACCCTAATCAAGGAGAAATCGCTACCGTGCTTCATGCAGTCATTGAGCTGGGTTCAGGAACTCCTAAAAAAATGCTGCTCTTCCATCTCAAGCCTCTCATGCTTTCTGCCTACTCCTAAGCATAGCTGGTCTTCTTCTCGGGCCCCAACCCCCTGGAATATTTTCTTTTCCTTAAAAGATTCAGCTGGATGTTTTACATCTTTCAGGTTTTAACTTTGATGTGCCAACCTCAGCAACAATGCCTTGCTCCATAGCTGAAGGCATCACCTGCCCCTTGCCCCTGCTCACTCCATCCTGATGCTTCTCAAATGCACCACAACCAGCACTCGAAGGACTTAGGACAATACAAAAAGCACCATTCATTCCAATACATTAACGTCTTATCCCTCTCCACACACGCTGTGCCAATCTATCTTAAGTATCGGCTCTTTTGACAGGTGAACTCTGCTAGTACATTCTTGACTTTGGTGGAGGACAGAAAACCAAGTTGCAGCAGCTCAGACTTGTTTTTATTTGCATCTTTACAAATGGCAAGACTCAAGATTACATACCAGGGTCTCTTTCTCTATGTCCGGTATTTATAAATAGGTAGACATGCTCCTGCTGTGTGGCACACTGTCTGAGGACCAAGGTAAGTGAATGAATAGATCTTGGATGAAGTTTATTAGTGCTCATGGCTGTGATGAAGACTGATCTGCGGGGTCTCTAGTAGTGTCTGTGACCTGCCAATAGGCAGCAAGGACACTAACTCCCACCCTTTGGCCCAGCCTGCAGCTTTTCAATTCTCACATAGGGAACACCTCCTGGGAAGTGGACCAACTCTAAATTTCATAAAATCCTCCATCCGTGGCCATCGAGTAGCTATGAAACAAAGCCGACTGATGCCACCAAGTAATGCACACATAAGACTGTGCTGCTTAGTCATGAGTTCCATCCTGGATGGAGAAAAAGCAAAGGGAAATCACAGTTGGAGACAACAGTCGACTGTCAGGTACCAAAGTCAAGAACAGAAAGTTAACTTTCCTCTTTCAAGTGAACAGCCAGAAAAATTAACAAACGCCACACCATCTCTACCCTTCTTTGTCACTGGAGTGGATTTACAGGGAAGACTGTTTCCCCCATATCCCATTGTCTCTTGTGAGTGTGCTGATGAGGGAGAGGGCCGGGACATCAAGGGACAGATAACAAAAACTCATAAGCAAGGATAGAACATTGGCTCACAGGAGACTCTGGATGATCTTCCTCTCTGATTGCCCTGAGCTCCACTAGAAGGAAAACTTAAATGGCTGCTCTTCATTCTGACTTTGGGATATCTTACAAGTGCAGAGGCCTCCATTTCCCAGCATGCTTCTTTCCATTCCTTCCCATAAGCCCAGGTTTAAGCTAGTACAGGCTTCCCTTTCACCATAGATGATGATGACCAGCCTCTGATCCCACCTTTTCCAAATCTTGGCTTGTGAAGCGGGTGGTTCCTCAAAATTTCAAACCCATCCTGCTTTGGGAAGTTAGGGAAATAAAATAATAACCCATCTACCAGCCACGTTGATACTTAAATCCATAGAGCCACTTTGTTTGGGACATGTATTGCAAGGAATGGGTGAATCAGTGGCCTGAGGCTCTCAAAAAGCTCTCCAAAACACTGAAGGGATTCCAAATGGCCCACACTTATACAGGTACTTGTGTGATACAAGAAACAACAGAAATCTTGTGAGCTGAAGGAGGGGCAGAGGACTTGATTATTAAAAATCTGCAAGGGCTTCACAGCTTGAGACACACTCCCAACTGCACAGTGGATATGCAAGGAAGAAAAAGATAACTGCAAGGAAATGTGAAAATCGCTATTATTATTCTCAAGGAAGATACAAATCTAGGCCAAAAAGGCTACTTATTACAGCCAGCTCATTGGAGCCCTTCTAAAAATGTCTCATCATACGTTCCCTTAACAAGGAAGGAGTAAGGGAATTACACTAAGTTAAATTTATATCTGCTCTAGTCTCCCACTGAAGGGCTTTATTTTATTTTATTTTTACTAACAATTTTGGGTGTTTATTTCACACAGACACTAGAATCAAGTGAATGAGACTTGCTGCTAATTGTGAAAACCTCTGTGTGTACTGTTTGGGACGTCTTAGTCCAAGAAGAACTTAACTCATGGCTCCTCTTTCAAAAAGGTAGTAGACCCAATGGGAAGAACAACATTATTAACGAGCCAAACTCTACAGAGCTCACAGGGTCTAAAACACCAACCAAAAAGCACAGAGAGACCCACAGCTCCAGTTGCTTATTTAACAGAGGATAGTATTGTCTGGCACCAATGGGAGGAGATAGTTTTGGTCCAGTGAAGGCACATTTTCCCAGTGTAGAAGAATGTCAAGGCACTGAGGTGGAGAAGGTGATTGGGAGAGGGAGAACCTTCATGGAAGTAAGTTGGGGGTGGGGAGATAGAAGTAGGGGAAAGGAGATAACATTTGAAATGTAAATGTAGAGAATATCCAATAAAAAAAAAATCACAACATAACAAAGAAGGGTAGTGAAACAGCTTTGACTAATGAGAGTATGTACACCAAAGGATAAACACCTCCTAGAGGCAATGGTCAGGGTACTCCCAAGTATTCTCATCAGTATTACCCAAGGCTCTCCAATAATACCATGCCTCTTCATGCAGAAGGAGACATCGTTGAGTTCTTTCTGCACTCTAAACTGCTTGAGTCTGATCATCAGCTCTTTACCTACTAATTCTTGGGCCCTGAGATACTGACAAGGCTCCCTACCCTCATTTTTGCCATCTGTAAAATGGGGGCAGTAATCACAACTCAAGTAAGATTTTGAAGACTGGAGGTCTTGAGTTTGTGTCTAACAGGTGGGGGCCATTACATGAGCCTTTGAAGCTTTCCTGCCACAATTTCGGTAGTTTACAGTCCTCTGAGTTGAATTCAAGTTCTTACTCTCCTGGGCTACATCATCTT